>NW_027316532.1:15407242-15834742 GCF_026437365.1 Eucyclogobius newberryi
CAGCCACACATGAAGCCTCTGAAGCTTCTGAAGCCTCTGAAGCCTCTAAAACACACGTCCAGCCACACATGAAGCCTCTGAAGCTTCTGAAGCCTCTGAGCCTCTAAAACACACGTCCAGCCACACGCGAAGCCTCTGAAGCCTCTGAAGCTTCTGAAGCTTCTGAAGCCTCCGAAGCCTCTGAAACACACGTCCATTCACACATGAAGCCTCTGAAGCGTCTGAAGCCTCTGAAACACACGTCCAGCCACATGTGAAGCCTCTGAAGCTTCTGAAGCCTCTGAAACACACGTCCAGCCACACGTGAAGCCTCTGAAGCCTCTGAAGCTTCTGAAGCCTCTGAAACACACCTCCAGCCACACATGAAGCCTCTGAAGCGTCTGAAGCCTCTGAAACACACGTCCAGCCACACATGAAGCCTCTGAAGCTTCTGAAGCCTCTGAGCCTCTAAAACACACGTCCAGCCACACGCGAAGCCTCTGAAGCTTCTGAAGCTTCTGAAGCCTCCGAAGCCTCTGAAACACACGTCCATTCACACATGAAGCCTCTGAAGCGTCTGAAGCCTCTGAAACACACGTCCAGCCACATGTGAAGCCTCTGAAGCTTCTGAAGCCTCTGAAACACACGTCCAGCCACACGTGAAGCCTCTGAAGCCTCTGAAGCCTCTGAAACACACGTCCAGCCACACATGAAACCTCTGAAGATTCTGAAGCCTCTGAAACACACGTCCAGCCACACATGAAGCCTCTGAAGCTTCTGAAGCCTCTGAAACACACGTCCAGCCACACATGAAACCTCTGAAGATTCTGAAGCCTCTGAAACACACGTCCAGCCACACATTAAGCCTCTAAAGCTTCTGCAGCCTCTGAAACACACGTCCAGCCACACATGAAGCCTCTGAACCTTCTGAAGCCGCTGAAACACACGTCCAGCCACACATGAAGCCTCTGAAGCTTCTGAAGCCTCTGAGCCTCTAAAACAAACGTCCAGCCACACGTGAAGCCTCTGAAGCCTCTGAAGCTTCTGAAGCCTCCGAAGCCTCTGAAACACACGTCCATTCACACATGAAGCCTCTGAAGCCTCTGAAACACACGTCCAGCCACATATGAAGCCTCTGAAGCTTCTGAAGCCTCTGAAACACACGTCCAGCCACACGTGAAGCCTCTGAAGCTTCTGAAGCCTCTAAAACACACGTCCAGCCACACGTGAAGCCTCTGAAGCCTCTGAAGCTTCTGAAGCCTCTGAAGCCTCTATAAACACACCTCCAGCCACACATGAAGCCTCTGAAGCGTCTGAAGCCTCTGAAACACACGTCCAGCCACACATGAAGCCTCTGAAGCCTCTGAAGCTTCTGAAGCCTCTGAAACACACGTCCAGCCACACATGAAGCCTCTGAAGAGTCTGAAGCCTCTTAAACACACGTCCAGCCACACATGAAGCCTCTGAAGCTTCTGCAGCCTCTGAAACACACGTCCAGCCACACGTGAAGCCTCTGAACCTTCTGAAGCCTCTGAAACACACGTCCAGCCACACATGAAGCCTCTGAAGCTTCTGCAGCCTCTGAAACACACAACCAGCCACACATGAAGCCTCTGAAATACACGTCCAGCCACACATGAAGCCTCTGAAACACACGTCCAGCCACACATGAAGCCTCTGAAGCTTCTGAAGCCTCTGAAACACACGTCCAGCCACACATGAAGCCTCTGAAGCGCCTGAAGCCTCTGAAACACACGTCAAGCCACACATGACGCCTCTGAAGCTTCTGCAGCCTCTGAAACACACGTCCAGCCACACATGAAGCCTCTGAAACACACGTCAAGCCACACATGACGCCTCTGAAGCTTCTGAAGCCTCTGAAACACACGTCCAGCCACACGTGAAGCCTCTGAAGCTTCTGAAGCCTCTAAAACACACGTCCAGCCACACGTGAAGCCTCTGAAGCCTCTGAAGCTTCTGAAGCCTCTGAAGCCTCTATAAACACACCTCCAGCCACACATGAAGCCTCTGAAGCGTCTGAAGCCTCTGAAACACACGTCCAGCCACACATGAAGCCTCTGAAGCCTCTGAAGCTTCTGAAGCCTCTGAAACACACGTCCAGCCACACATGAAGCCTCTGAAGAGTCTGAAGCCTCTTAAACACACGTCCAGCCACACATGAAGCCTCTGAAGCTTCTGCAGCCTCTGAAACACACGTCCAGCCACACGTGAAGCCTCTGAACCTTCTGAAGCCTCTGAAACACACGTCCAGCCACACATGAAGCCTCTGAAGCTTCTGCAGCCTCTGAAACACACATCCAGCCACACATGAAGCCTCTGAAATACACGTCCAGCCACACATGAAGCCTCTGAAACACACGTCCAGCCACACATGAAGCCTCTGAAGCTTCTGAAGCCTCTGAAACACACGTCCAGCCACACATGAAGCCTCTGAAGCGCCTGAAGCCTCTGAAACACACGTCAAGCCACACATGACGCCTCTGAAGCTTCTGCAGCCTCTGAAACACACGTCCAGCCACACATGAAGCCTCTGAAACACACGTCCAGCCGCACATGAAGCCTCTGAAGCGTCTGAATCTTCTGAAACTCTACCATGCCACGTGTGAGTGACATCAGAGCTGCTTTAAACACATTATAACACACATTACGACACACACAGACTTTTACTGGACAAACACAGAAACATTACACATTTTAAAATTATAAATTGTTGCATCAGACAAATGTCTAAATGTCTCTGATTTCATCCCATTTCGATCTGACCAGTTCATTAGAGTCAAGAAGAGGTCCTCTATGAAGTGTGGCTGGACAGGGTTTTCAGAGATGAGTGCAGAGGGGTCAGAGGTCAGCAGGGGTCAGAGGTCAGCAGGAGTCAGACGTGTTAGCGCAGATGAGTTACCTTGTCGGGAGATGAAGGAGCTAGTTAAAGAGCCACGCAGTTTATATCCAGCTTCAAACAAACAAACAAACAAACAGAGCAGAAAGAGCAGCAGCGTGTTAATACTGAGAGGTCAGCGTTTTAACACTGAGAGGTCAGTGTGTTAATACTGAAAGGTCAGCGTGTTAATACTGAGAGGTCAGCACGTTAACACTGAGAGGTCAGCGTGTTAATACTGAGAGGTCAGCGTGTTAATACTGAGAGGTCAGCGCGTTAATACTGAGAGGTCAGTGCGTTAATACTGAGAGGTCGGCGCGTTAATACTGAGAGGTCAGCGCGTTAATACTGAGAGGTCAGTGTGTTAATACTGAGAGGTCAGCGCGCACACATAGAAAAGGCTGTTAGAATCTTTGCAAATGTATTAAAAACACCAAACAAAAAGCCCTCGTACAAAAGTCTTCACAGCGTCTAAACTGAGCTCATGGTTTTTCCTCTGATCGTCCTTGAGATATTTCTACAGCTTGAGTAGAGTCCACCTGAGGTCACTTCAGGTTATTGGACATGTGTTTACAGAAGGTCAGAGCACAAACCAAGACATGAAGTCCAAGGAACTGTCTGTAGATCCTTCAAGGCATTGAAGGTTCCTCTGAGCCATCGTCATCATCAAGAGCTGGGCCCGGCCGAACTGAGCCATCAGAGTCAGGGAGGAGACCAAGAACCAGATGGTCACTCTGACCGATCTCCAGCGTGTCTCTGTGAATGTCCTTGAGTGAAGCCAACTGAACATCTCTGAAGACATCTGAAAATTGCTGAGAACCGCCGCTCACTGATCAAACTTATTTGTGTTTGGATGTTCTGCAGAAGACTGGACTGTGAGATACTGTCCATAACAGGAGTGTGATGTTCTGCAGAAGACTGTGAGATACAGTCCATAACAGGAGTGAGATGTTCTGCAGAAGACTGTGAGATACTGTCCATAACAGGAGTGTGATGTTCTGCAGAAGACTGGACTGTGATATACTGTCCATAATAGGAGTGTGATGTTCTGCAGAAGACTGTGAGATACAGTCCATAACAGGAGTGAGATGTTCTGCAGAAGACTGTGAGATACAGTCCATAACAGGAGTGTGATGTTCTGCAGAAGACTGTGAGATACAGTCCATAACAGGAGTGAGATGTTCTGCAGAAGACTGTGAGATACAGTCCATAACAGGAGTGAGATGTTCTGCAGAAGACTGTGAGATACAGTCCATAACAGGAGTGAGATGTTCTGCAGAAGACTGTGAGATACAGTCCATAACAGGAGTGAGATGTTCTGCAGAAGACTGTGAGATACAGTCCATAACAGGAGTGAGATGTTCTGCAGAAGACTGTGAGATACTGTCCATAACAGGAGTGAGATGTTCTGCAGAAGACTGTGAGATACAGTCCATAACAGGAGTGAGATGTTCTGCAGAAGACTGTGAGATACAGTCCATAACAGGAGTGAGATGTTCTGCAGAAGACTGTGAGATACTGTCCGTAACAGGAGTGAGATGTTCTGCAGAAGACTGTGAGATACAGTCCATAACAGGAGTGAGATGTTCTGCAGAAGACTGGACTGTGATATACTGTCCATAACAGGAGTGAGATGTTCTGCAGAAGACTGTGAGATACAGTCCATAACAGGAGTGAGATGTTCTGCAGAAGACTGTGAGATACTGTCCATAACAGGAGTGAGATGTTCTGCAGAAGACTGTGAGATACTGTCCATAACAGGAGTGAGATGTTCTGCAGAAGACTGTGAGATACTGTCCATAACAGGAGTGTGATGTTCTGCAGAAGACTGTGAGATACTGTCCATAACAGGAGTGAGATGTTCTGCAGAAGACTGTGAGATACAGTCCATGACAGGAGTGAGATGTTCTGCAGAAGACTGTGAGATACAGTCCATAACAGGAGTGAGATGTTCTGCAGAAGACTGTGAGATACAGTCCATAACAGGAGTGAGATGTTCTGCAGAAGACTGTGAAGACTCAGGTACAAGGGCTTTTGTGCTTTGTGTTTTTTGAAGTATTAATCAAACTGTAATTCTTCAGAATAATATAAAATATAATGTAAAATATATAAAATAAAAGTATTTGCTTTTCAACAGTATATTATTATAGTATTGTATAAAAATTAAAACTCATCCCACACTCGCTCTCTCAGGCTGAGTCATGTGAAGCTGCTGTGAGCGTCTGTCAGAGAAACGGTGGTGTTTGCACCTCCTCTGAGAAGCAGGAGGAGGAGCAGGAGCAGAAGGAGGAGGAGCAGGAGTAGGAGGAGCAGGAGGAGGAGGAGGTGGAGCAGGAGGAGGAGCAGGGGGAGGAGCAGGAGCAGAAGGAGGAGGAGCAGGAGGAGGAGGAGGTGGAGCAGGGGGAGTAGCAGGAGGAGGAGCAGGGGGAGGAGCAGCTCAGTACCTGGCTCCACGTCGTGCCAGCTGCTGCTCTGGCTGCCGCTCCCTGGAGATCGTCCTTGGCTGTAATAAGTGTCTTCTCCAGGACTGTCCACGTCCTCCTCCAGGTGTTTGATCCTCTTCGCCGCACTGAGGACACGATACACACATGAGACACACACAACAACAACAACAACACACACATGAGACACACACACAACAACAACAACAACAACAACAACACACATGACACACACACATGACACACACACACACACACACAACAACAACAACAACAACACACACATGAGACACACACACAACAACAACAACAACACACACATGAGACACACACATGAGACACACACAACAACAACAACAACAACACACATGAGACACACACAACACAATAACACACATGGGACACACACAACACAATAACACACATGAGACACACACAACACACACAACAACAATAACACACATGAGACAGACACACAACACACACAACAACAACACACATGAGACACACACAACACAACAACAACAACAACACACATGCGACACACACAACAACAACACCACACGTGAGACACACACAACACACACAACAACAACAACACACATGAGACACACACAACACACACAACAACACACACGACAATAACGTCCAGGAACAGTTTTGCCTAATTTCTTTGACTTCTCTGCATGTGAGAGCGTGGCTAAAGCTAGTGTGTGTGAGGGGCGTGGCTAAAGCTAGTGTGTGAGGGGCGTGGCTAAAGCTAGTGTGTGTGAGGGGCGTGGCTAAAACTAGTGCGTGTGAGGGACGTGGCTAAAGCTAGTGTGTGTGAGGGGCGTGGCTAAAGCTAGTGCGTGTGAGGGACGTGGCTAAAGCTAGTGTGTGTGAGGGGTGTGGCTAAAGCTAGTGTGTGTGAGGGGCGTGGCTAAAGCTTGTGTGTGTGAGGGACGTGGCTAAAGCTAGTGTGTGTGAGGGGCGTGGCTAAAGCTAGTGTGTGTGAGGGACGTGGCTAAAGCTAGTGTGTGTGAGGGGCGTGGCTAAAGCTAGTGTGTGTGAGGGGCGTGGCGTTTGAACCTCTCTTTATCTCATGCTAATGTTAATGCTAATATTAGACACATTGTGACCTGGAAAGATTGTGGCTCTTGACAAAGCGAATGCCGTGCGGCCATAAACAGGAAACAGCTGTTGCTAATGTGCTTTGCAAGCTTTGTGTTGCTAACGTGCTTTGCTAGCTTTGTGTTGCTAAGGCTCCACATAGTCGTTAGCATCAGTGGAAACACGGCGCTTTAGCACGAGATCAAGTCAGAGTTTGGAGACAAATGATTCTTTTGTGTTTCTCTGCTTTTTGCCTCTTGTTTTGGCCTGAGTCTGCGATATCTCTCGTCCAATCACCTGCTGTGAAGCTCCTCCCCCTGAGCTAAAGTCCTCCTGGAGCCCAAGAGCCAGACGCTTTGGGAGCTAGAACCTCTCAGGGGCCACTTTGAGAGCTAGAACCTCTCAGGACCAGAGACTTCAGACTCACTTTAGGACTGAACAGAACCAGAGGAATCGTGACTGTAGTAGCAGTAGCAGTAGCAGTAGCAGTAGCAGTAGCAGCAGCAGCAGCATGCTGCTAGTAGTAGTAGTAGTAGTAGTAGTAGTAGTAGTAGTAGTAGTAGTAGTAGTAGTAGTAGCAGTAGCAGTAGTAGTAGCAGTAGCAGTAGCAGTAGCAGTAGCAGTAGCAGTAGTAGTAGTAGTAGTAGTAGTAGTAGTAGTAGTAGTAGTAGTAGTAGTAGTAGTTTTGGTAGTATTTATACCTGGAGGATGAAGTACTGGGCAGCGGTCTCCTCATGGTTCCTGGACTCATGCTGTAGTACGAGGAGCTGTCCAGGTCAGACAGAGAGAAGTTTGGACCAGTGCCAGCAGCGATCGGAGCTGCAGAGAGAGAGAGAGAGTGTTAGACTGACCAGGACTGACCGGGACTGACCGAGACTGACCGGGACCGAGACGTTCAGGGATTATAAAGTCCTGGGATGGATTCCCGATCCAGCTTGTCTGTGTGGAGTTTGCATGTTCTTGCCGTGTCCTCTGGGTGCTCCAGTTTCCCCACCCACTAAAAACATACAATAGACTCCTCCCCTTTGGGGTCATGACCCCTGCAGCTCAGTGGGACTTTCCCGGTTAATTAAACGTCAATAAATGTAAATAAATGTAAATGTTGTCAAACCTTACAGCTGTTTTTTAAGGACAAGAATAATACATCGTTATTGAGAGTGAATCTGCCGTTACATCTCATGTGATACAAGAAATACATAAATGTTACACGCTCTAAATATTGAGCCGAAATAAAGTCGATGCAGTGATTATCCTTGTTTTGTTGTTTTTATGTTGTTTTGTTGTTTTGAAGGCGTCGACCGCTCGAAGCCCAGATGGTGCTGGCACCGGGCCAGGACCAGAGTGCACGTGAAGAGAGTTCATGTGAAGAGAGTGCATGTGAAGAGAGAGTGCATGTGAAGAGAGTGCACGTGAAGAGAGTGCATGTGAAGAGAGTGCACGTGAAGAGTGTGCACGTGAAGAGAGAGTGCATGTAAAGAGAGTGTGCATATGACGAGAGTGCACATGAAGAGAGTGCACGTGAAGAGAGAGTGCACGTGAAGAGAGTGTGCACATGAAGAGAGAGTGCACGCGAAGAGAGAGTGCACGTGAAGAGAGTGTGCACATGAAGAGGGAGTGCATGTGAAGAGAGAGTGCACGTGAAGAGAGTGCAAGTGAAGAGTGTGCACGTGAAGAGAGTGTGCACATGAAGAGAGTGTGCACATGAAGAGAGAGTGCATGTGAAGAGAGTGCACGAGAAGAGAGTGCACGTGAAGAAAGTGCACGTGAAGAAAGTGCACGAGAAGAGAGTGCACATGGAGAGTGCATGTGAAGAGAGAGTGCATGTGAAGAGGGAGTGCATGTGAAGAGAGAGTGCACGTGAAAAGAGTGCACGTGAAGAAAGTGCATGAGAAGAGAGTGCACATGAAGAGAGTGCATGTGAAGAGAGAGTGCACGTGAAGAGAGAGTGCACGTGAAAAGAGTGCACGTGAAGAGAGTGTTTACGTGAAGAGAGTGTTTACGTGAAAAGAGTATGCACGTGAAGAGAGAGTGCACATGAAGAGAGAGTGCATGTGAAAAGAGTGCATGTGAAGAAAGTGCACGAGAAGAGAGTGCACGTGAAGAAAGTGCATGAGAAGAGAGTGCACATGAAGAAAGTGCACGTGAAGAGAGAGTGCACATGAAGAGAGAGTGCACATGAAGAGAGAGTGCACATGAAGAGAGTGCAAGTGAAGAGTGTGCACGTGAAGAGCGTGTGCATGTTAAGAGAGTGCACGTGAAGAGAGTGCATGTGAAGAGAGTGCACGTGAAGAGAGTGCACGTGAAGAGAGTGCACGTGAAGAGAGTGCATGTGAGGAGAGTGCATGTGAAGAGAGTGCATGTGAAGAGAGTGCATGTGAAGAGAGTGCACGTGAGGAGAGTGCACGTGAAGAGTGTGCATGTGAAGAGAGTGCACGTTAGGAGAGAGCGCACGTAAAGAGTGTGCACGTGAAGAGAGAGTGCACGTTAAGAGGGAGTGCACGTGAAGAGAGTGCACGTGAAGAGAGAGTGCACGTGAAGAGAGAGTGCACGTGAAGAGAGTGTGCACGTGAAGAGAGTGCATGTGAAGAGAGTGCATGTGACGAAAGAGTGAATGTGAAAAGAGTGCACGTGAAGCGAGTGCACGTGAAGAGTGCATGTGAAGAGAGTGCATGTGAAGAGAGAGTGCACGTGAAGAGAGTGCACGTGAAGAGAGAGTGCACGTGAAGAAAGTGCATGTGAAGAGAGTGCAAGTGAAGAGAGTGCACGTGAAGAGAGTGCACTTACATGTGTTAAAGAAAAAATGTTGCTCGGAGAAATGGAAATAACCTGAAAACATGAAGTGTTCATGAAGAGTGTGCACGTGTGTGTGTGTGTGTGTATGTGTGTGTGTGTATGTGTGTGTCTGTGTCTTTGTGTGTGTGTGTGTGTGTGTGTGTGTGCACTGTTGCCCCGAGCGACGACGCAGAAGATGAGCTGGGGTTTGATCCAAGCTCTGTCCTCAGGCTCAAGAACCTCCGCCAACTGGGTCAGAGCAGGACCTCCAGAGACCAGAGCTAAACCAGGTCTGAACCAGGTCTGAACCAGGTCTAAACCAGGAGTAAACCAGGTCTAAACCAGGTCTAAACCAGGAGTAAACCAGGTCTAAACCAGGAGTAAACCAGGAGTAAACCAGGTCTAAACCAGGTCTAAACCAGGTCTAAACCAGGTCTAAACCAGGAGTAAACCAGGTCTAAACCAGGTCTAAACCAGGAGTAAACCAGGAGTAAACCAGGTCTAAACCAGGTCTAAACCAGGAGTAAACCAGGTCTAAACCAGGTCTAAACCAGGTCTAAACCAGGTCTAAACCAGGAGTAAACCAGGTCTAAACCAGGTCTAAACCAGGACTAAACCAGGTCTAAACCAGGTCTAAACCAGGACTAAACCAGATCTAAACCAGGACTAAACCAGGACTAAACCAGGACTAAACCAGGTCTAAACCAGGACTAAACCAGGTCTAAACTAGGACTAAACTAGGACTAAACTAGGACTAAACCAGGTCCAAACCAGGACTAAACCAGGACTAAACCAGATCTAAACCAGGACTAAACCAGGACTAAACCAGGTCTAAACCAGGACTAAACCAGGACTAAACCAGGACTAAACCAGGTCTAAACCAGGACTAAACCAGGTCTAAACCAGGACTAAACCAGGACTAAACCAGGACTAAACCAGATCCAACTTTAGTTAGCAATAACCCAGGTAAAAATGCTTTATCAAACGTACCGAAGGGCCTTTTTTTTAATCTATCTTTTTACCTCAAATCTATTTTTAACTCCATCTTCGTATCCCTTTTTTGATCAGTCTGTGGGCTCGTTGCAGTTTTTTTTTCCTTCTTCTTTTTTATTTTACATTTTGTTTTATTGTGAGTTCTTTAGATTCAGCTGTTGTCATGGACGACTGAATCATTTTTACGATGGAACACTCCTGAGCTGGAGGTTGGATACTAAAGGTTACCGTGGCAATGCCTTTATTATAAGAACTTTAAACTAAGCCTTGGTCTCATTCTTAGCTTTAGACTTAGCTTTAGACTTAGCTTTAGACTTAGCCCTAGCCCTAGACTTAACCTTAGCCTTAGCCTTAGCCTTAGCCTTAGCCTTAGACCTAACCTTACCCTTAGCCCTAGCCCTAGCCCTAGCCCTAGCCCTAGTCCTAGTCCTAGTCCTAGTCCTAGCCTTAGCCTTAGCCTTAGCCTTAGCCTTAGCCTTAGCCTTAGCCTTAGCTTTAGCCCTAGCCCTAGCCCTAGCCGTAGCTTTAGCCTTAGCCTTAGCCTTAGCTTTAGCTTTAGCGGTGCTTGTGCAGTAACAGATGCCTCTGTGATCAGATTTTGGCGCTGACAGTTCCATTGTGAGAGGAGCCCATCGACAGCAGCTATAGATCTGTCTGTCAGAGCGCCCCCTTTACACGCACACGCGCTAACGCACACGCTAACACACACACACTCACACTCAGAGTCTGCGTCGGCACTTTGTAAAGGTCACCCCCCACAAACCCCCTTCTCTATATGTCTGTCCTCTCTCTCTCTCCCTCTCTCCCTCCCTCTCTCTCTCTCTCCCCCTCTCTCCCTCTCTCCCTCCCCCCTCTCCCTCGCTCCCGCTCTCCCTCCCTCTCTCCCTCTCTCCCTCTCTCTCTCCCTCCCTCTCTCTCTCCCTCCCTCCCTCTCTCCCTCCCTCCCTCTCTCCTCCTCTCTCTCTCTCCTCTGTACTCGTCCGTGTCTCCACTCAAAGTAATGAGTCCAACGCTACAGTCACTTACAGACACTCAGAAAGGATCTGCGTCAGGGCTTTAGTGTCCTCAGAAAGACCCGGGACAGTCCTGAGTCTTGACATAGTCCTGCTCCAGACCCGGGACAGTCCTGAGTCCTGACAGAGTCCTGCTCCAGACCCGAGACAGTCCTGACATAGTCCTGCTCCAGACCCGGGACAGTCCTGAGTCCTGACAGAGTCCTGCTCCAGATCCGGGACAGTCCTGAGTCCTGACATAGTCCTGCTCCAGACCCGGGACAGTCCTGAGTCCTGACAGAGTCCTGCTCCAGATCCGGGACAGTCCTGAGTCCTGACATAGTCCTGCTCCAGACCCGGGACAGTCCTGAGTCCTGACAGAGTCCTGCTCCAGACCCGGGACAGTCCTGAGTCCTGACAGAGTCCTCGTCCTGCTACAGGTTCTTGGTTTTGTCCTGGATCTAGATAACATTTTGATGAATTTGTCCGAGAACTTTATTGTTCCCCAAGTTTAACTTTAACTTTTAACTTTTCAGAGTCATTGATCTGAAATGTGAGAGAAGCAGGGGATTGTGGGTAATTTTCTGGTGCGTTCAGAAGCAGGGGGTTGTGGGTAATGTTCTGTTGCGTTCAGAAGCAGGGGATTGTGGGTAATGTTCTGGTGCGTTCAGAAGCAGGGGATTGTGTTCAGGTGAGACTTACTCTGTGAAACGCGCACAAGCTCTGCCACTGTGAAAACTCCAGGAGTCACAAAACTGTCCTGGAAGCCGAGGTGTCCTGCAAACAGAAGACAAGTGTTTCAGTGAACCAGTCAAAAAACGAGAACGTCGTGGGTCGCGTTGTGAGGATCTTGTCGCGAGGATCTCGTCGTGAGAATCTAGTCGTAAGGATCTCATCGTGAGGATCTCATCGTGAGGATCTCCTCGTGAGGATCTCGTCGTGAGGATCTCCTCGTGAGGATCTCGTCGTGAGGATCTCCTCGTGAGGATCTAGTCATAAGGATCAAGGACTCGCTCACCGTTCTCGGGCGGATCCTTCACGTCGCCGTCGCTGCCGTGGTTTGGACTTTCTGACTGAGCTTCTGTGAAAACAAGAAACGAGAACATGAGAAGGTGTGACACGGACCGAACCAGGACAGAACAAGGGCCGAACCAGGACCGAACCAGGACCGAACCAGGACAAAACCAGGACCGAACCAGGACCGAACCAGGACCGAACCAGGACCGAACCAGGACCGAACCAAGACCGAACCAAGATCAAACCAGGACCGAACCAGGACAGAACCAGGACAGAACCAGGACCGAACCAGGACCGAACCAGGACCGAACCAAGACCGAACCAAGATCAAACCAGGACCGAACCAGGGCCTCAGACCTCAAAGTGACCAGAGAGTGACCTGGTTCTGTACCACTTCATAATAACTACACCTTAATTAGCCTTAACAAAGTATAAGCACAGTTTACTATGCGTCAGGGAAGGTCAGAGTTCAAGAGTTACTAAGCCTCAATCATTCTTAATAAACTATTTGTTCACTATTACTTAAGTCTCTGTTTATGGTTTATTAATAAGTGCCATTATCATAAAGTGATTATAAAAGGTTTATAAAGTGTTATTAAAGCGACAGTAAAACACAAACATGTTTTGGCCTCTTCAAATACTTTCGTAATTATTACAATTATTAAACACAACATTATAAACAACAACATTCTCTCAGAGCCCGCCCCGCCCCTCCCCCCTCCCTCCTGTGTTTTCCCATGATGCCGAGCGGCTGCAGTGATTTACTGTGGCTCTCATCGATCGATGGAGCTGCAGATAAAAAGGGCTGAAATATTACCCAGCATGCACCGGGAGAGGCCATGACTCAGGCAGAGGCTGTGTCCCCAACAGCCCGACCTCCCTCTCCCCAGACGCTTCCCCTTGCTCCTCCCCCTCCCCTGACGCTTCCCAAAGACCGAGACTGGGTTTTGGAATGATAAAAAATGAGGACTGTTACCATGGTGATCAACAATTTCAAACATTATCTTTTGAATGGTCACAGCGCCCCCTCTGGTCACAGCCCTCTGGTCACAGTGCCCCCTCTGGTCACAGCCATCTGGTCACAGCGCCCCCTCTGGTCACAGCCCTCTGGTCACAGCGCCCCCTCTGGTCACAGCGCCCCCTCTGGTCACAACCCTTTGGTCACAGTGCCCCCTCTGGTCACAGCCCTCTGGTCACAGCGCCCCCTCTGGTTAAAGCCATCTGGCCACAGCGCCCCCTCTGATCACAGCGCCCCCTCTGGTCACAGCGCCCCCTCTGGTCACAGCGCTCTCTCTGGTCACAGCCCTCTCTGGTCACAGCGCCCCCTCTGATCACAGCGCCCCCTCTGGTCACAGCCCTCTCTGGTCACAGCCCTCTGGTCACAGCGCCCCCTCTGGTTAAAGCCATCTGGTCACAGCGCCCCCTCTGGTCACAGCGCCCCCTCTGGTCACAGCGCCCCCTCTGGTCACAGCGCCCTCTCTGGTCACAGCCCTCTCTGGTCACAGCGTCCCCTCTGGTCACAGCCCTCTCTGGTCACAGCCCTCTCTGGTCACAGCCCTCTCCTCTGGTCACAGCCCTCTCTGGTCACAGCCCTCTCTGGTCACAGCCCTCTCTGGTCACAGCCCTCTGGTCACAGCGCCCCCTCTGGTCACATCTGTCTCTTTGTCATGTCTCTGGCTCTGTTCCAGTCTGAACTGTGAGTACGACTCCCACTCAGCGCTCCCACGCCTCATCTGCATATTTAATCACCCCACCCCCCCGTGTGCCTCATTTGCATATTTAATTAAACCCCCCCTCGTCATGGTTGCCATGGATACAGCCCTTTGTTTTAGGCTAGTGGAGCAGAGCCTGAGGACAGCAGCCGAGCGAGACGTGGACAAAATAACACCTGTTCAAGACATTTAGACTTATTCTAAAATTATGGCATGAAATGAATGATGAATTGAAACAACATAAAGTTTTTCATAAATAAATATAAAGTTCCAAATTGTATATGACTTTTCATATTTTACTTTTCCCTTTTTATTTTTATTGTTGTTCCTCTCAAGTTGATTCAGTATCTTCTTCTCTACTTTAAATACTATTAATATTATTATTATTAATAACATTATTATTATTAATATTATTAGGCCCGAGCGCCACAAGCTGGCGAGAGGCCTATTAGTTCCGTAAGCTGAAAGTGCGTACAAAATCGAGCGCTCAGCGCTCGCCCACTTCCAAACACTCACTAACGCACTCCTCCCTCATGCACCGTGCATACTAATTAGTAGAAAAAATTGAACATTACCGTTGTAAACGGGCGAAGCCCGTGCAAAAGTGCGCACTAAACGAGCGCTTTACATGCGGATGATCCCAGTGTAAAGCGCTCGTTTGCTCTAAGTAGCTCATGAATACGTTCCATCTCTTGCATGTTCCGTTCATATAAACTTGTAATGCAAAAATTTAACACTATTACTGTAAAGAGAGCCAAAAACACAAAGTGGGCGGAACCCACTAAAAATTAACAAAAGTACCCGTCAGTGACCAGAGACCCACTCCATGAGGTAGGAAAGCGTCCAAAAATGTATAGTTTATGATATTTGAAAACGGGAAACATTTCTTCTTCTCGGGACAAACCCCCCTATTTTTCAAGGTTTCAAAGTCACAAAAATAGCAAACCTCTAAAAATCGTGCCTCTCTACATTCTGGCTATCTCCTTTTTCTAAAATCAAAACAATTGGCACGTCAGCGCCCCCAAATGTACAAAAAATGCACTGAGAGATAGGAAATGGCCAAAAATATGATGGTAGAATCATGAAATTTGGCGCAGAGGTAGATGGTGACAAGAGAAGTAAAAAATATTCTTAGGGCAACGCCGTCCACCCAAACAAATGTCGGCCATAATTGGATAAAAATTTGCCAAGCATGACTCTGGAGATTTTCCAAATGTCGTACTTTTACCAACTCCTCCCAGGGCGTTGGCCAGAAAAAGCTGAAATTTGGTGAAAATGGTGTAGGACCGGGAGCAGGACCACCAAATTACTTTGATATCTGTCACGGTCTCTGTGCGGCGAAGCCGCAAACTGTAACTACAATTTAGGAAATTTCCCAATTTTTTTATTTAATGTCGTTTGCACGGATAAAGTCCGAATTAAGTCAAATTTGAATCAGTTGTTAAACCCTTTGCCAAATTAATAAATTAATTTGGCACGACAGCGCCCCCTACAGAGTGAGTAAAATGTTATATATATAAAGTTATATATAGTAAAATGTCTAGTTCTTCGAAATTTTCCAACATTTGGCACAAAATTAAATTTTTGGCGTCCCGATCAAAAAAGTCAATGAGACTCATGTCATATTTGTTATGGCGTAGCCGTAGCGATGACAGGAACCTCCCATGTTATTCCAATGGGGAAATCGCCAGTTCTATGAAATGTGAACATGTTTACACTTTATACTTTTACAAACTCTTCCAAGGGCGTTAGTTCGATTAAACTGAAATTTGGTGAGACTCATCTTCAGGAGTGGGCCATCAAAAGTTCAAAGATCAACATTTTTATTCTAAGATTCACGGCTGCAAACTTTTCCCTTTATATGTAAAGCAAAGGGGAGAAGACGCAACAGCGTCACAGATTCAGCAGTTGGTGTAATAAAAGGTAAAGTGGGCGGCGGCGTGGCAAGGGCCGATCATTGCCGCTTGCTGCTATATTTATTATTATTATTATTACTGCTTTAAATGGTTTGACTTGTTGAGTTTCACTACAAATAATAATAATTTTAATAATAATAATGTTGATATTTCATCATCATAAACACACACTGCTGTTTCCTTTTCTTCCTCTAAAAATAAATGAATTGAGGAAACGTCCCAGATTTAAATTTACTCTGAAAGAAAAAGCTCATGTTTAATGAGTCACAAACGTCTGGATCTAATCCTCCTTTAAACACGTTATTTATGTCAGAACGTCAAACCAGAACGTGAACACCAACCAGAACGTGAACACCCAGGACCAGGACCAGGACCAGGACCAGGACCAGGACCAGGACCAGGACCAGGACCAGGACCAGGACCAGGATTTGGATCAAGCAAATGCACTGGACGCCTCTAATGCCATTATGATCAGACTTTGTAAATAATGCACAGAATCATTAAAAAAAGGATAAATGCCAGTGAAGCAACAAAAGCTACTGTGACTACTTCTACTACTTCTAGTGATAAAGCAGCTCCAGAATCTGCCCGAGTGTTTGGTTTCCGAGGATCTGAATGAGCTGCGTCACAAACAACTGCCGTTTTGAATCAGCAACTGGTTTATATAAGACCCGCTTTAGACCTGGTTTAGACCCAGTTTAGACCTGCTTTAGTCCCGGTTAAGTCCTGGTTTAGTCCCGGTTTAGTCCCGCTTTAGTCCCGCTTTAGTCCCTGTTTAGACCCGGTTTAGACCCGGTTTAGTCCTGGTTTAGTCCTGGTTTAGACCCTGTTTAGAACCTGTTTAGACCCTGTTTAGACCCTGTTTAGACCCGATTTAGTCCCGATTTAGTCCCGATTTAGTCCCGATTTAGTCCCGATTTAGTCCCGGTTTAGTCCTGGTTTAGTCCCGGTTTAGTCCCGGTTTAGACCCGGTTTAGACCTGGTTTAGTCCTGGTTTAGTCCTGGTTTAGTTCCGGTTTAGACCTGGTTTAGACCCGGTTTAGTGCCGGTTTAGTCCTGGTTTAGTCCTGGTTTAAACAGAACATTTGTCACAGAGAGTTTGTTGTGGTCAGAAGCGTCTTCACTTCCTTCATCGATCGTGAAACCCTCGGAGGCCGTTTGTGATCGAAGCCTTTTGTCGTCTGATGAGTTAAATAAAGTGAAATAAAGTTACGTTGTGAGCACCAATCCACTCAGAGCGGAGCAGAAGAAGAAGGAAATCAATGCTAATGCGCTTTAGCGGCTAAACTTCAGCTTCAGTTAGCAACACGGCCCAGGATTAGACATGACTCCGATTCCCACAATGCAACTGTGCTTCGACCGGGAACAGGACAGGAGAGGAAAGGGGTCATGTGACTAACACTGACCTTTAAAGGGACGCAAGCTCATGGACTACGACAGAGTCTGAGGACTACGACAAAGTCTGAGGAATACAGTCTGGCGGTAATGCAACACTTGGATGCCAACCGCCATAAAACAACAACAACAACAACAACTATGCCGCGTTTGAACCTCTCCTTATGTCATGCTAATGCTAATGCTAATGTTAGACGCATTATGACCTGGAAATATCAGATTATGGCTCTTGACACAGAGCTGACGCTAACGTGCTTTGCTAGCTTTGTGTTGCTAACATGCTTTGCTAGCTTTGTGTTGCTAACGTGCTTTGCTAGCTTTGTGTTGCTAACGTGCTTTGCTAGCTTTGTGTTGCAAAGCGCTTTGCTAGCTTTGTGTTGCTAACGTGCTTTACTAGCTTTGTGTTGCTAACGTGCTTTGCTAGCTTTGTGTTGCTAATGTGCTTTGCTAGCTTTGTGTTACTAACGTGCTTTGCTAGCTTTGTGTTGCTAACGTGCCTTGCTAGCTTTGTGTTTCTAATGTGCTTTGCTAGCTTTGTGTTGCTAACGTGCTTTGCTAGGTTTGTGTTGCTAACGTACTTTGCAAGCTTTGTGTCGCTAACGTGCTTTGCTAGCTTTTTGTTGCTAACGTGCCTTGCTAGCTTTGTGTTTCCAATGTGCTTTGCTAGCTTTGTGTTGCTAACGTGCTTTGCAAGCTTTGTGTTGCTAACGTGCTTTGCAAGCTTTGTGTTACTAACGTGCTTTGCTAGCTTTGTGTTGCTAACGTGCCTTGCTAGCTTTGTGTTTCTAATGTGCTTTGCTAGCTTTGTGTTGCTAACGTGCTTTGCTAGCTTTGTGTTGCTAACGTACTTTGCAAGCTGTGTCGCTAACATGCTTTGCTAGCTTTTTGTTGCTAACGTGCCTTGCTAGCTTTGTGTTTCCAATGTGCTTTGCTAGCTTTGAGTTGCTAACGTGCTTTGCAAGCTTTGTGTTTCCAATGTGCTTTGCTAGCTTTGTGTTGCTAACGTGCTTTGCTAGCTTTGTGTTGCTCAAGGCTTCACATAGTCGTTAGCATCAGTGGAAACAAATTATTATTTTGTGTTTCTGCTTTTTGCCTCTTGTTTTGGCGAGTATTTTCTGTCCATAAAAGCGCCAGATGCCCTTCCAGCACAAGTTACACAGTGCACCTTTAACACCGTAAAGACTCTTTCTAAACCGTGAATCCGAAAAATCCATCCGCCTGAAGAATCCGAAAAATCCATCCGCCTGAAAAGAAAAGAGAACTCTGAAAATGGAACGTGTAAGATCTGTAAATGTTGAATTTAAATTTAAACCGGCTTCTCTCTCTCTGAGTGAAACAGGAAGTGCTCGCCCACAGTGTGACCTCTGACCCCTGCCTCAAGCTTTTTACTTTTCTCTTTTTTATTCAAAATCCAACACATTCTCCAGTATGTAGGACTAAACCAGGACTAAACCAGGACTAAACCAGGACTAAACCAGGACTAAACCAGACTAAACCAGACTAAACCAGGACTAAACCAGGAAGAAACCAGGTCTAAACCAGGAGTAAACCAGGATTAAACCAGGACTAAACCAGGACTAAACCAGGATTAAACCTGGACAAAACCTGGACAAAACCTGGACAAAACCAGGAAGAAACCTGGACAAAACCAGGAAGAAACCAGGTCTAAACCAGGTCCAAACCAGGACTAAACCAGGACTAAACCAGGACTAAACCAGGTCTAAACCAGGACTAAACCAGGTCTAAACCAGGTCTAAACCAGGACTAAACCAGGACTAAACTAGGTCCAAACCAGATCTAAACCAGGACTAAACCAAGACTAAACCAAGACTAAACCAGGACTAAACCAGGTCTAAACCAGGTCTAAACCAGGTCTAAACCAGGACTAAACCAGGTCTAAACCAGGTCTAAACCAGGTCTAAACCAGGACAAAACCAGGTCTAAACCAGGACTAAACCAGGACTAAACCAGGTCTAAACCAGGTCTAAACCAGGACTAAACCAGGACTAAACCAGGACTAAACCAGGAAGAAACCAGGTCTAAACCAGGATTAAACCAGGAGTAAACCAGGAGTAAACCAGGTCTAAACCAGGATTAAACCAGGATTAAACCAGGACTAAACCAGGACTAAACCAGGATTAAACCTGGACAAAACCAGGAAGAAACCTGGACAAAACCAGGAAGAAACCAGGTCTAAACCAGGAGTAAACCAGGTCCAAACCAGGACTAAACCAGGACTAAACAAGGACTAAACCAGGTCTAAACCAGGACTAAACCAGGACTAAACCAGGACTAAACCAGGACTAAACCAGGTCTAAACCAGGTCTAAACCAGGACTAAACCAGGACTAAACCAGGACTAAACTAGGTCCAAACCAGATCTAAACCAAGACTAAACCAAGACTAAACCAGGACTAAACCAGGTCTAAACCAGGTCTAAACCAGGTCTAAACCAGGACAAAACCAGGTCTAAACCAGGTCTAAACCAGGTCTAAACCAGGACAAAACCAGGTCTAAATCAGGTCTAAACCAGGACTAAACCAGGTCTAAATCAGGTCTAAACCAGGACTAAACCAGGACTAAATGGTTCAGTTTTAGTGCTTGAGAATTCTTGGCTTGACTTCAGTCAGAGATAATCCTCGTCCTCGATTCTCAGAATAAACTCATTTATTTATTTACATTAGCCTGATCAAATATATTCTCAGCATTTTATTCTTATTGATAACAACGCTCAGAACTGAGAGTGATCAAAAAATGTATCATTTTAAAATAGTTGTTTTGTTGATCGGCAACATTAGAATATGGAGTTTATCAATGTTTAGAACGATTAAAATGAGTCTACTTCTGTTACACACACACACACACACACACACACACACACACACACACACACACACACACACAAAGTATATATATATATATATATATATATATATATATATATATATATATATATATATATATATATATATATATATATATATATATATATATATATATATATATATATATATATATATTACTAAACTAGATAAATACTTCGATATTTGTACCATTAGTAGATCCAGGATTTGTACACATCCCTTCTTAGTACCTGTTAGCGCCCCCTGGTGCCCACAATGCACCTCTCCCTCTGACCCCAGGCCCACTGCAGGCCCAGGCCCACTGCTGGCCCTGGTCCATGTCCCTGGTCCATGTCCCTGGTCCATGTCCCTGGTCCATGTCCTTGGTCCATGTCCATGGTCCATGTCCCTGGTCCATGTCCCTGGTCCATGTCCCTGGTCCATGTCCCTGGTCCTCATTAGGATTCTGCTGCAGTGACTCAGCCCATTTTGATAATGGAGCTGCGGCCATTTCTCAAACTGCACTAAGTGAAATATGGGCGTCTGCATCCTACATCCTAACTCCTACGTCCTAACTCCTATGTCCTAACTCCTATGTCCTAACTCCTATGTCCTAACTCCTACGTCCTAACTCCTACGTCCTAACTCCTTCATCCTAACTCCTAAACCAGGACCACACTGGGGCTAAACCAGGTCCACACTGGGACTTAACCATGTCCACACTGGGACTAAACCAGGTCCACACTGGGACTAAAGCAGGTCCACACTGGGACTAAAGCAGGTCCAAACTGGGACTAAAGCAGGTCCACAGTGGGACTAAACCAGGTCCACACTGGGACTAAAGCAGGGACTAAAGCAGGTCCACACTGGGACTAAAGAAGGTCCACACTGGGACTAAAGCAGGTTCACACTGGGACTAAAGCAGGTTCACACTGGGACTAAAGCAGGTCCACACTGGGACTAAAGCAGGTCCACAGTGGGACTAAACCAGGTCCACACTGGGACTAAAGCAGGGACTAAAGCAGGTCCACACTGGGACGAAAGAAGGTCCACACTGGGAGTAAAGCAGGTTCACACTGGGACTAAAGCAGGTTCACACTGGGACTAAAGCAGGTTCACACTGGGACAAAAGGAGGGCCACAGTGGGACTAAAGCAGGTCCACACTGCGACTAAAGCAGGTCCACACTGGGACTAAAGCAGGTCCACACTGGGACTAAAGCAGGTCCACACTGGGACTAAAGAAGGTCCACACTGGGACTAAAGAAGGTTCACACTGGGACTAAAGCAGGTCCACACTGGGACTAAAGCAGGTCCACACTGGGACTAAAGAAGGTCCACACTGGGACTAAAGCATGTTCACACTGGGACTAAAGCAGGTCCACACTGGGACTAAAGCAGGTCCACAGTGGGACTAAAGCAGGTCCACACTGGGACTAAAGCAGGTCCACACTGGGACTAAAGCAGGTCCACACTGGGACTAAAGAAGGTCCACACTGGGACTAAAGCATGTTCACACTGGGACTAAAGCAGGTCCACACTGGGACTAAAGCAGGTCCACAGTGGGACTAAAGCAGGTCCACACTGGGACTAAAGCAGGTCCACACTGGGACTAAAGCAGGTCCACACTGGGACTAAAGAAGGTCCACACTGGGACTAAAGCAGGTTCACACTGGGACTAAAGCAGGTTCACACTGGGACTAAAGCAGGTTCACACTGGGACAAAAGCAGGTCCACAGTGGGACTAAAGCAGGTCCACACTGGGACTAAAGAAGGTCCACACTGGGACTAAAGAAGGTCCACACTGGGACTAAAGAAGGTCCACACTGGGACTAAAGTAGGTTCACACTGGGACAAAAGCAGGTCCACACTGGGACTAAAGCAGGTCCACACTGGGACTAAAGAAGGTCCACACTGGGACTAAAGCAGGTTCACACTGGGACTAAAGCAGGTTCACACTGGGACTAAAGCAGGTTCACACTGGGACAAAAGCAGGTCCACAGTGGGACTAAAGCAGGTCCACACTGGGACTAAAGAAGGTCCACACTGGGACTAAAGAAGGTCCACACTGGGACTAAAGAAGGTCCACACTGGGACTAAAGCAGGTCCACACTGGGACTAAAGCAGGTCCACAGTGGGACTAAAGCAGGTCCACACTGAGACTAAAGCAGGTCCACAGCAGCTCTGCAGGGGTCCAGACGGAGCAGGTCAGGTGGGGACACAGGTGAAGTGAGGACTGATCAGGTCAAGTCCAATCACAGTCCGGTCTCTGGGAATAGGACTTAAGCACCTGCAGGTCTGACCCTCACAAAGCTGTTTACAGCAGGGCTAACCACTCTGCCACTCTCAGGGTTATGCCAGGGCATCTGGGTCTGAGAGACCAGGTTCAGTCCATAGTAGGTTGGTTTAGTCCTGGTTTAGTCCTGGTTTAGTCCTGGTTTAGTCCTGGTTTAGACCTGGTTTAGACCTGGTTTAGACCTGGTTTAGTCCTGGTTTAGTCCTGGTTAAGTCCTGGTTTAGTCCTAGTTTAGTCCTGGTTTAGTCCTGGTTTAGACCTGGTTTAGACCTGGTTTATTCTTGGTTTAGTCTTGGTTTAGTCTTAGTTTAGCCCTGGTTAGTCCTGGTTTAGTCCTGGTTTAGTCCTGGTTTAGTCCTGGTTTAGTCCTGGTTTAGTCCTGGTTTAGTCCTGTTTAGTCCTGTTTAGTCCTGGTTTAGTCCTGGTTTAGTCCTGGTTTAGTTCTGGTTTAGTCCTGCTTTAGTCCTGGTTTAGTCTGGTTTAGTCCTGGTTTAGTCCTGGTTTAGCCCTGGTTTAGCCCTGGTTTAGTTATGGTATAGTCCTGGTATAGTCCTGGTAAAGTCCTGGTAAAGTCCTGGTAAAGTCCTGGTTTAGTTCTGGTTTAGTCCTGGTTTAGTCCTGGTTTAGTCTGGTTTAGTCTGGTTTAGTCTGGTTTAGTCCTGGTTTAGTTCTGGTTTAGTTCTGGTTTAGTTCTGGTTTAGTCCTGGGTTAGACCTAGTTTAGTCCTGGTTTAGACCTAGTTTAGTTCTGGTTTAGTCCTGGTTTAGACCTGGTTTAGTCCTGGTTCACTGGTTTCATTGATCGTTCTGGATGGTGTTGAAGGTAAAGGCTAAAGCTGAGGGCATGTGACCATCAGAGCTTCTTTTATTGTTTAAGGACAAACTCACATTTTGAGACTTAAACATGAAACTTCTGTTGTTTAAATATTACAATAAAGTGTAATAAATGAGGCTCAGAACCTTGCAGTTTGTGTAGGAGGAGCTTGTCTCTGTGGGAGGAGCATGTCTCTGTGGGAGGAGCATGTCTCTTTGGGAGGAGCATATCTCTTTGGGAGGAGCATATCTCTGTGGGAGGAGCATATCTCTGTGGGAGGAGCATGTCTCTGTGGGAGGAGCATGTCTCTGTGGGAGGAGCATGTCTCTGTGGGAGGGGCATGTCTCTGTGGGAGGAGTATGTCTCTCCTTGCATGCACTCTGAGGATGTTTTGAGGCAATTACAGCGATCGATTCTGCATTTGCAGCAGTTTAATGACCTTTCCATTAATAATGGAAAGGAAGGGGCGGGACCTCCTGTACTAATGAGCACATGCCTACAGACGCACGCCTACAGACGCACGACTACAGACGCACGCCGGACGCACTCCTCCGGACACACGCCTAGATACGCACGCCTAGATACGCACGCCTACGGACGCACGCCTACGGACGCACGCCTACGGACGCACGCCTACGGACGCACGCCTACGGACGCACACCTCCGGACCGCACGCCTACGGACGCACGCCTAGATACGCACGCCTACGGACGCACGCCTACGGACACACGCCTACGGACGCACGCCTAGATACGCACGCCTAGATACGCACGCCGCCTGGATACGCACGCCTAGATACGCACGCCTAGATACGCACGCCTACGGAAGCACGCACGCTTACGGACGCACGCCTACGGGCGCACGCCTACGGGCGCACGGCTAGATACGCACGCCTAGATACGCACGCCTACGGACGCACGCCTACGGACGCACGCCTACGGACGCACGCCTACGGACGCACGCCTACTGACGCACGCCTACGGACGCACGCCTACGGACGCACGCCTACGGACGTACCCCTACGGACGCACGCCTACGGACGCACGCCTACGGACGCACGCCTACGGACGCACGCCTACGGACGCACGCCTACGGACACACGCCTACGGACGTACCCCTACGGACGCACGCCTACGGACGTACCCCTACGGACGCACGCCTACGGACGCACGCCTACATACGCACGCCTACATACGCACGCCTACGGACGCACGCCTACGGACGCACGCGCACGCCTACGGACGCACGCCTACGGACGCACGCCTACGGACGCACGCCTACATACGCACGCCTACATACGCACGCCTACGGACGCACGCCTACGGACGCACGCGCACGCCTACGGACGCACGCCTACGGACGCACGCCTACGGACGAACGCATACGGACGCACGCATACGGACGCACGCATACGGACGCACGCCTAGGGACGCACGCCTACGGACGTACCCCTACGGACGCACGCCTACGGACGCACGCCTACATACGCACGCCTACATACACACGCCTACAGACGCACGCCTACGGACGCACGCCTACGGACGCACGCCTACGGACGAACGCATACGGACGCACGCATACGGACGCACGCATACGGACGCACGCATACGGACGCACGCATACGGACGTATGCCTACAGACATGGTTTCTGTCCTACAAAGTGAAGAAAACTCGTAGTTAAATATTTGGGTTAATCCGAGCAAAAGTGTGATGGGACGACAAGGAGGATACAACCAACAAAAGAGCTTCAGTCGCCGGGACAACAGTCTGACCGGGACAACAGTCTGACCCGGACAACAGTCCGACCCGGACAACAGTCTGAACGGGACAACAGTCTGACCGGGACAACAGTCTGACCGGGACAACAGTCTGACCGGGACAACAGTCTGAGTCTGAGTCTCATCTGAGTCTGCCCCAGTTGAATTTACTCACAGGAAACTGGCTGTGCGCGGCGGCCATGTTGGCTCTGACACGCTGAGGTCAGGAGCAGGAGAGGTTTTGTCCGAGTCCTGCCCAGAGAAAGTGCCCTTGTGTCGAACAAGATCTGGAGCAGAGCCGGGTCTGAGGCCGTATAGCGCTAATGAGACTTTATCGATCCAAAAGTAGCAGCAGAAACTATTATGGATGTGTTCCTCTGAATTTCTAAAGCTCAAGTCCTCATTTAGACCTGGGATAGTCCTGGAGCTGAGTTTCTCTCTAAAGCTCTGACCAGAGTCTGAGGGACGACCTGAAGACAAAGCTCTGACCAGAGTCTGAGGGACGACCTGAAGACAAAGCTCTGACCAGAGTCTGAGGGACGACCTGAAGACAAAGCTCTGACCAGAGTCTGAGGGACGACCTGAAGACAAAGCTCTGACCAGAGTCTGAGGGACGACCTGAAGACAAAGCTCTGACCAGAGTCTGAGGGACGACCTGAAGACAAAGCTCTGACCAGAGTCTGAGGGACGACCTGAAGACAAAGCTCTGATCAAAGAGTCTGAGGGACGACCTGAAGACAAAGCTCTGACCAAAGAGTCTGAGGGACGACTTGACCTTTGACCTCTGGACGTTCAGATCTTTCTCCAGTCGATTTTTTTAAATCCTCGTTAGAACTTGAAATGACTCAATCTGTGATTTTCGTTCATTTTCAACCAATTTCCAAAATTACACTTCAGCTTTACCACCACTATACTGACTCTGCTCCTCCACCTCAGCTCCTCCTCCTCTCCTTCTCCTCCTCCTTCTCTGCTCCTCCTCCTCTCCTATGCCTCCTCTGCCTCCTCCTCTGCTCCTGCTGCTCCTGCTCTTCCTCCTCCTCTCCTCCTCTGCTCTTGTGGTTTGGCTCGTAGTATTTCCTGATGCGTTTGTGGTTTCAGTCGATTCCTGATTAAATGCTCCTTTAAACTCTGGTCTGGATCTGAGCCCAGATCCTCCTCCTCCTCCTCTTCTCTTCTGCTCCTCCTCTGCACCGCTCTGATTCTCTCATCTGCATCATCTGCTTCTCTTCTCTGCCTCCTCTTCATCCTCTTCATCCTCTGCATCATCTCCTCCATAACTTCAACTCTTCTTTCATAATCACAAAATGTACGATTATGTTCAGTCAAAGTCTGCTTCATGACACGCCGTTATTTTATCATATCATTTCTATTTTAATATTTAAAAAAAAAAAAAAAAATCATCTGTGGATTTGAGTTGATTGACTGTTCTGACCAGTAAAATGATCAAATATGAATATCTTCTTTTTGGTTGAGTTTCCTGATATATCATGTCAATCAAAAATGAATTATTATTATTACCAGTATCATCATTATTATTACTATTATCATTATCATCATTATTGTTATTATTAGGCCCGAGCGCCACAAGCTGGCGAGAGGCCTATTAGTTCTGTAAGGCCGTGCAAAGCACGGCTGCGAAAGTGCACGCAGTGCGCACAAAATCCAGCGCGAAGCTCTTGCCCACTTCCAAACACTCACTAACGCACTCCTCCACTCATGCACCGTGCATACTAATTAGTAGTAGGAAAATGGAACATTATTGTTGTTTTAAACGGGCGAAGCCCGTGCAAAAGTGCGCACTAAACGAGCGCTTTACATGCGGATGATCCCAGTGTAAAGCGCTCGTTTGCTCTAAGTAGCTCATGAATACGTTCCATCTCTTGCATGTTCCGTTCATATAAACATGTAATGCAAAAATGTAACATTATTACTGTTTAGAGGGCCAAAAACACAAAGTGAGCGGAGCCCACTAAAAATTAACAAAAGTACCCGTCAGTGACCAGAGTCCCACTCCATGAGGTAGGAAAGAGTCCAAAAATGTATAGTTTATGATATTTGAAAAATGGGAAACATCTTCTTCTCGGGACAAACCCCCCTATTTTTCACCCAGTGAACATTGACGAAAAGTCACAAAAATAGCAAACCTCTAGAAGTCGTGCCTCTCTACATTCTGGCTATCTCCTTTTTCTAAAATCAAAACAATTGGCATGTCAGCGCCCCCAAATGTACAAAAGATGCACTGAGAGATAGGAAATGGCCAAAAATATGATGGTAGAATCATGAAATTTGGCGCAGAGGTAGATGGTGACAAGAGAAGTAAAAAATATTGTTACGGCAATGCCGTCCGCCCGACCAAATGTCGGCCATATTGGTTCAAAAATGGCTAAGCATGACTCAGGAGTTTTTCCAAATGTTGTACTTTTACCAAATCCTCGCAGGGCGTTGCCCAGAAAAAGCTGCAATTTGGTGAAAATGGTGTGGGACATCAAAAGTTATCCAAATTACTTTGATATCTGTCACGGTTTCTGTGCGGCGAAGCCGCAAACTGTAACTACAATTTAGGAAATTTCGTTTGCGCAGGTAAAGTCTGAATTTCATCAAATTTGAATCAGTTGTTAAACCCTTTGCTCTAAACTTACTTGAAGTGAAATTAAGTAATTTGGCACGACAGCGCCCCCGACATAACATTTTATATGGAGGGTAAAATGTTCAGTTTTTCAAAATTTTACAAAATTTGGCACAAAATTCAATTTTTGGCATCCCGATCAAAAAAGTCAATATGACCCATGTCAAATTTGTTACAGCGTAGCCGTAGCGATGACAGAAACCTCCCATGTTATTCCAATGGGGAAATCGCCAGATCTCTGAAATGTGAACATGTTTACACTTTATACTTTCACGAACACCTCCAAGGGCGTTAAGCCCAATTAACCTGAAATTTGGTGAGACTCATCCGTAGGAGTGCGTTCATAGACATCAAAAGTTATCCAAATTTTTATTCTAAGAGTCACGGACTTTGTCCATTTATATGTAAAGCAAAGGGAAGAAGACGACAGCGTCAAAGATTCAGCAGTAGGTGCAATAAAAGGTCAATTGGGGCGCGTTAGCGCCCCCTCCTCTTGTGGTGTGGTCATCGCCGATCATCGCCGCTTGCGGTTATATTTATTATTATCATTATTATAATTATCTATTTCATGCTTTACTCGTGTGGTGAAGTGTCTTGCCTAAGGACACATTTCCTCTAGCGTCTTTAAACGTCTTTAAACGTTTAATTTTCAGAAACAAGTTTCTACTTTCACTCCGTTTGGAACATGTATTTTTTTATATATTTAAATATTATGAGTTATGAATTAATAATGCTATTGGTTTTCTTAAGGAGAACCTGAATCACACTTATGATAATGCTCCAAATACAAACATGACCTTAGACATATATCTGCAGCTCCATCACTGCCCAGAGCCAAACTGCATCATGAGTAAAAACATCACAGTTTAACATCAAATCTGTGAAAAGCGTCAGCCTCATATTTGTCTGATGTTTGTCTGGACTAAACTCTCTTTAGACTTTAGAGTTTAGAGTTGATCAATCATACGACACGATTTCAGATTTTCATCAATAAAACTCTTTATTCATAAATATTCTCTCCACACCTTTATTTGGATCAAAATGTGTTTCAAACATTAAAGTAATCATCAGTTAAAGCTCTAAATACATGAAAAAACTTAGCATATTCCAAAAGCTCTAAAGCTCTAAAGGTCAAAGGTCAGAGCTGTTTTCACGTCTTTTATCATTCGACCTCGGAACTATTATTAAAACATATTTATTTTTAAGAATATATTTATTATATTTAGGAAAAGATGTGGGTTAGGAACTGTTTATTTGTTTAAGATGAAGTCTTAGAAGGATTAAAGTTAGAGTTATTGTCTTTACGTTGTGATTGGATGAACCTTTACGTTGTGACTGGATGAACCTTTACGTTGTGACTGGATGAACCTTTACGTTGTGACTGGATGAACCTATACGTTGTGACTGGATGAACCTTTACGTTGTGATTGGATGAATCTTTACGTTGTGACTAGATGAACCTTTACGTTGTGACTGGATGAATCTTTACGTTGTGACTGGATGAACCTTTACGTTGTGACTGGATGAATCTTTACGTTGTGACTGGATGAACCTTTACGTTGTGACTGGATGAATCTTTACATTGCTTGTGCTTCTTTCTCATGTTTGTGGTTTGGATTTGTGGATTAAAGCTTTTGTTTTAAGACGAAGGGTTAACGAGGAGCAACGGGGAGGGGTTATGCAAATGAAGCTTGAGTGTGGGAAAAGCAGCTGCTCATTCACAAACTCCTCATTCATCCACTACTGCATCGTAACTCCTAAATCCTAACTCCTAGCTCCTAAGTCCCAGCTCCTAACTCCTTGCTCCCTCGCTAAACCAGGACTAAACCAGGTCTAAACCAGGACTTAACCAGGTCTAAACCAGGACTAAACCAGGTCTAAACCAGGACTTAACCAGGTCTAAACCAGGATCAAACCAGGTCTAAACCAGGCCTAAACCAGGACTAAACCAGGTCTAATCCAGGTCTAAACCAGGTCTAATCCAGGTCTAAACCAGGACTAAACCAGGAGTAAACCAGGACTAAACAAGGACTAAACCAGGTCTAAACCAGGACTAAACCAGGTCAAACCCAGGTCTAACCGAGGTCTAAACCAGGTCTAAACCAGGTCTAAACCAGGTCTAAACCAGGTCTAAACCAGGACTAAACCAGGACTAAACCAGGTCTTGGCTCTGGCCGGTTTGATGCAGACGTCTCTCTCAATGATGTAATGACTACATTTCCCATGAGTCAGCTCTTCTCAAGGAGAGACACTTTTAAGAGTCTTCACTTCAATTAGACTCAGACTTCCTAACTCCTCTGTCCTAACTCCTCTGTCCTAACTCCTCTGTCCTAACTCCTCTGTCCTAACTCCTCTGTCCTAACTCCTCTGTCCTAACTCCTGTGTCCTAACTGTCTGAGGTAAAATGCTTTCACACTTGAACACCACATGAAAATAACTAAACCAGGACCAAAACAGGACCAAACCAGGACCAAACCAGGTCTAAACCAGGACTGAACCAGGACTAAACCAGGACTAAACCAGTTCTAAACCAGGCCTAAACCAGGACTAAACCAGGTCTAAACCAGGTCTAAACCAGGACTAAACCAGGTCTAAACCAGGACTAAACCAGGACTAGAACCAGGACTAAACTAAGACTAAACCAGGACTAGAACCAGGACTAAACCAGGACTAAACCAGATCTAAACCAGGTCTAAACCAGGACTAAATCGGGACTAGAACCAGACAAAACTGGGCTCGGAGTGTGAACACAGGGGAAACATGATGGAAAAGTGATGTCACTCACACTTTTACAGCTTTATTTTATAACTTTAATCAGACTAAGTGGGAATAAATTATACAATATTAGAGTCATTAAAGTGCTTTAACCTTAGAGTTAAAACAGACCAAGAGTGTACGACATCATGACGTCTTCACCTCAGAGCGTTTTACTCTGACACCTTACGATTGACCTCAAGACCAACAACCGGTCAGCAACAGGTGACCAGCTTCACCACAGGTCAAGCAACAGATGACCAGCTTCACCACAGGTCAAGCAACAGGTGACCAGCTTCACCACAGGTCAAGCAACAGATGACCAGCTTCACCACAGGTCAAGCAACAGATGACCAGCTTCACCACAGGTCAAGAAACAGGTGACCAGCTTCACCACAGGTCAAGCAACAGGTGACCAGCTTCACCACAGGTCAAGCAACACTGAGCATGTGCACTGGGCACTGAGCAGAGCACGTGCACTGGACACTGAGCATGTGCACTGTCAAATGGACAGGCGTCCAACTCGGGCGTCCAGTGCAAATTTGGACGCAGCGGTGTGAACATAGCTTTACAAGCCTCTGACCCTGTGACCTGTGTGTGACCTGTGTGTGACCTGTGACCTCTGACCTGTGTGTGACCTGTGACATGTGTGTGACATGTGTGTGACATGTGACCTGTGTGTGACCTGTGTGTGTGACCTGTGACCTCTGACCTATGTGTGACCTGTGTGTGTGACCTGTGTGTATGGCCTGTGTGTGACCTGTGTGTGTGACCTGTGACCTCTGACCTATGTGTGTGACCTGTGACCTCTGACCTATGTGTGACCTGTGTGTGTGACCTGTGTGTGACCTGTGTGTGTGGCTTGTGACCTCTGACCTGTGTGTGACCTGTGTGTGACCTGTGTGTGACCTGTGACATGTGTGTGACATGTGACCTGTGTGTGACCTGTGTGTGTGACCTGTGACCTCTGACCTATGTGTGACCTGTGTGTGACCTGTGTGTATGGCATGTGTGTGACCTGTGTGTGTGACCTGTGTGTGTGTGTGTGGCTTGTGACCTCTGACCTGTGTGTGACCTGTGTGTGACCTGTGTGTGACCTGTGTGTGACCTGTGTGTGATCTGTGACCTGTGTGTGACCTGTGACTCACCTGCGTGTACAAAGTATGCCAGGTACAGGTCCAGCTCCTTGACGGACACTCCAATGTGGTGTGGCTGGACGCAGAGTGAGGGGTTGGCACACTGTGGACTCTTGACCAGTCGCTCTCCGTCCGTGCTCTCCAGAGGAATGCCTTTGAACAGAATGACCATCACTAGGTCCAGTCTCCACACTTTGTCGGCCTGACGCAGGCAGTCGATGCGCCGCATCTTTCCCTTCTGGTCAGGGTTGGACAGGACGCAGCACGGAGCCTTCTTCCCCGTCACGGTCAGGACAAAGTCCTCCCTGAACTCTGGACGGATGTCTTTACGGAGTTTGGCCAAAAGGCGCGAGGCCCATTTCTGCTTGACCTCCGGCTTCTCCCCGAGCAGCTCGTCCTTGACCGCTCGCTCCTCCTCCTTCGACATGCGCTTCTCGTGCTTCTTGAAGTACTTTCGTTTCCTCGCCTGAAGATTGAACCAGGTGTAGGCGAACGCTCTGACGTGCGGCAGCAGCGCCTCAATGAAGGGGTGGAACTCGTCCTGCGGAACACAAGAACACGGCTTTAGAACACCAGAAAACGGCTTTAGAACCAGAACACGGCTTTAGTTTTGGGGTGCACGGTGGCAAAGGCGGTTAGCCCTCTTGCCTCCCAAGAAGGAGATCACAGGTTCGATTCCCGGACCAGACCAACATCACATGATCTCTCCAGGTTCTCCGGCTTCCTCCCACCGTCAAAAGACATGCATGTGGTAGGTAAAATTGGCAACTCTAAATTGGCACTATGGACAGGTGTTGAAAATTAGCATATTCTGCTATAACACTTAAAACATTGCATCTGGTTCGTCCAATGCTATGCCCATAATAATAAATAATAAATAGAACCAGAACGCGGCTTTAGAACACGAGAATGCGGCTTTAGAACGCGAGAACACAATAATACGGCTTTAGAACAAGAACATGGCTTTAGAACAAGAACACGTCTCTAGACACTGTTTGGTCTGAGGAGATCGAGAACAGATTTTTTTCACAAATACAAACACATTTCAACCCAAAAGAACACGGACACACATGGACCAGGACCAGGACCTGCACCAGGACCAGAACCAGGACCTGCACTAGGACTAGAACCATGACCAGAACCAGGACCAGAGGAGGAGTCAGAGTCTGAGACACTAAACTCTGAGCCAGACAAAGCAAAGGATCTGAACAGGTTGTTGCTCTCTCGTGTTCTGTGTCCGTTCTATGTTTCATGTTGTTTTTATCAAACACAATAAAAAGATGAAAATTACTATTTAACTTACAACTTTTGTTTTTAGAAAAGTTTTATTTTTTCCATTTTGTTTTAATTTTATCTTCACAAACTGCAACTTGAATGTAAAACTATCAAAATATTTACCACTGGAACAAAGAGCCTGTGGTAACGCGGTTTAGGCCCAGTTTAGACCCGGTTTAGACCTGGTTTAGACCCAGTTTACGCCCAGTTTAGGCCCAGTTTAGGCCCAGTTTAGGCCCAGTTTGGACCTGTTTTAGACCTGCTTTAGACCCGTTTTAGACCTGCTTTAGACCCGTTATAGACCTGCTTTAGACCTGCTTTAGACCCGTTTTAGACCCGCTTTAGACCCGCTTTAGACCCGTTTTAGACCCGGTTTAGTCCCGTGTGGAGTCTTCCTTGGACCATTTCCAGATTCTGCTTTAAAACGCCTCGAGGAAATAACGGTTTTGTTCCGGCTCCAGCAGAAGAACAGAACACGGACAAAAAGAGTAAAACAGAGAAAAGCCTGGAGAATACCAATGTGGTACACACAAGTGTCACATGAAAACCAGAAAAAAAATACAACAATTTCAGATTTATCTCCAGCTTTGGCTCCAAATGTTTAGTTCCTGAAGCACAAAGTTAGGAAATGAGAAGGATCCAAAAAACAAGAGTTAAACGTGAAAAACTACTAAAAATATATTTCCTATATGTCCTGATTTAGTCCTGTTTTAGTCCTGGTTTAGTCCTGGTTTAGACCTGGTTTAGACCTGGTTTAGACCTGGTTTAGTCCTGGTTTAGTCCTGGTGTAGTCCTGATTTAGACCTAGTTTAGACCTAGTTTAGTCCTGGTTTAGTTCTGGCTTAGTTCTGGCTTAGTCCTTGTTTAGTCCTGGTTTAGCCCTGGTTTAGCCCTGGTTTAGCCCTGGTCTAGCCCTGGTCTAGCCCTGGTTTAGTCCTGGTTTAGTCCTGGTTTAGTCTCAGTTCTGAGGTGATTCAGTCTAAAGATTTGGAGGAAATCCAAAATGAGCAAAAGAAACAGAACAAATTCCATAGAAATTAAAAAAAGATTGTCGTTACAATTTGAATGTTTCTTTGAGCAAAAGAAACATGATTGATCTGTGTGAGGTTTATGTGAAATCATTCAAATCATCTATTACTATTACTATTATTATCATTATCATTATTAGTATTATCATTATCATTATTATTATTATTATTATCATCATTATTATTCACGTCAGAATATAATCGTGTTTAATGGTGATAATTGAGTCACTTCTGTTAATGTGTAAAGTGCATGTTTTCTGTTTTTTATTCGGATCGTTTGATTTCAATGGCGAGTTGTAAAACAGTTTGTTCTACAATAATCGTTATATTTTATAGCGTCACATTCGTATCAAAAACAAGCTTCGTTTTAAATGTGATTGAAACGTTAAGTCTTGGAGCGTTTGATTCTGACGGAGCAGAGCTAATTTCAGCAGATTAATCCTGAATTAGAACAAATCCTTTAATCACAACAAGACTGTTCCAGAAAGACCTGGTTTAGACCTGGTTTAGACCTGGTTTAGACCTGGTTTAGACCTGGTTTAGTCCTGGTTTAGTCCTGGTTTAGTCCTGGTTTAGTCCTGGTTTAGTCCTGGTTTATGGGGGCTGTAGAATCCAGGTCTCAGGCCGAAATTAATCAAAAATATAAAATGAAATTGGACTAAATGTTTTGACTTTTATTTGATTTTGGCTCAGAATATTTCAAAACGTTCTAAAATGTCAACAATGTAAATTTGTAAAAAATGTTGGAATTTAAAAAATCTAAATCATTTATGAATTACAGAACAATTTGATCAGGGCCAAAAACATGTGTTTTTTTGCAGCTTGTTTGTGAATGATGTGAATTAGATAAGACAAAACCGTAGAAACTGTAAAAAGGACAAAATGTTTTCATTGGAACCGAGAATCTGTGACATTTGTCCGACTCAAGTCCGACTCAAGTCCGACTCAAGTCCGACTCAAGTCCGACTCAAGTCCGACTCAAGTCCGACTCAAGTCCGACTCAAGTCCGAGCTTCAGACGCAGCGGGAGAAGCAGAGCGGAGAGCGGGCTTTCAGACCGAGCCGCAGCCGGACAGAGGCGCGCGGAACTCGGCAGCGGACTCACACGAATACCGCCCCTTCCCCGCGGAGCCGGAGCAATGGAGCGGAAAGAGAAAGTGCAAAAGTGAAAGAGGAGAGAAAAGAGAGCGTGAAGAAGAGAGAGAAAGAGCAGAAGAGAAGAGGAAGAGCAGAAGAGAAAGAGGAAGAGCAGAAGAGAAGAGGAAGATCCGGGAAAAGCAGCAGAAGTTTGTCCCGGAGCGAGCGGAAAAGTGGAGCCACAGCGCCGGCGTGAGAGCCCCGTACAGCGGCTACAACGGCCCGTGTGAACCCGCTGCAGGGCCCACGGCACCGGAAACAGTCACAGCGGGCTCGAGACATAACGGGGGAGTCCGCTGTGCACGCGCGTGCCACAGGAGAGTGCGCGCAAAGTTCAAGTTTTCTGCCAAAATCCACAAAAAGTGCCACTCACCTGCGTCAGGCAGAGCGGGGAATACATAACTGTCCCGGGGCCGCTCCGAGGCTCGCGAGAGGACTGTCCGTGCGCGTGCGTGTGTGAGAGGGGCAGGACACGTGCACGAGCGTGGGGAAGAGTGGAAAAGGGAGAAAGAGTGCGGAAAGAGAGAGAAGGGAGAGTAACAGTTGTCTCCTGTCCGTGCGCGTTCACATCTCCAAAAGCGCAGCGAACTTTGACCTCTCCCCCGCCGCGCGCGCTACGGCTTACTCACGCACGCGCTGCTCTACCGGGCTACGGCAGGACACACACGTGCACACGGACCGGGAGCGCGCCGCGTTCAGTCCAGACTCGGGAAAGGAACGGGACATGTCCAAAAGCGAACACAACAAGTCCGAGAGAAACGCGGAGTGACGCGGCGGCCCGTGGAAGTGAGCGCGGAGCCGCGGGGAGTGAGCGTGGGGCCTGGGGGGGTGAGCGCGGAGCCGGGGGGAGTGCGGTCCAATACGTCCCGGAGCATTTCACTCCTGAAGCGGCACAAGTGCGTGCGGAGCTCCGGGGCGGACAGCGGGGCACGGCGGCATGTTCAGCCCGAGCTGCGGTGCATGCGCGGCGGCTGGAGCTGTGTTGCCGCTCGGTGCTGGCTCGGTGCTGGTCCGGAGAGTGGCGGTGCTGCAGAGGCTCCTCCGCAGTGAGAGAACCCCGGGGGGAGTGCGCGCGGAGCCGGATCCCTGAGCTGAACTCGGCCGCCTCGCCTCTGGAACGAGCCGCTGCTGTTTCCCGGTAATTTATGTCCGACCGTAAAGCGCCGGAGCGGGGCGAGGGGCGGAGGTGTCCCGGGGAGAGGGGGGGGGGGGGGGGGGGGGCTGTCCCGGGGAGAGAGAGGAGAGACCCTCCCCCTCCCCCATCCGCGGACCTGCACTGCAAAAAGTCACATCTGAAAAGTGACCACAAACTGTAGAAAAAGAAAACATTTGTCCAGTCAAAGTTACAAATGGTCCTAAAAGTCTTAAAGCGGCACCACGTCACTTTTCTGGTGTGGGTCCGTTTGCCTGGAATGTTCCGCCGTATAAACTTCACTCAGAAAAACGGACTCCCCGCTCCACAGATCTGACCTGTAACTAACTGGCGCCACATGCTTGTTTCCATGGAAATACATTGCATTATTGGATACTGTGGAATAATCCTGGCAGTGCAATCTCCATGGTGACCAGCAGAGTCTCCACCAGGAAAGTTACTCAGTGCACCTTTAACTCATCTATCTATTTATTATTAATTGATCTGTATTCAAGCGGGAAAGTGACGTTACACTGTACAATATGTAACTCCAGTGACCGTTACACATATGTAACTCCAGTGACCGTTACACTGTACAATATGTAACTGTAAAATATGTAACTCCAGTGACCGTTACACTGTTCAGTATGTAACTGTAAAATATGTAACTCCAGTGACCGTTACACTGTACAGTATGTAACTCCAGTGACCGTTACACTGTACAGTATGTAACTGTAAAATATGTAACTCCAGTGACCGTTACACTGTTCAGTATGTAACTGTAAAATATGTAACTCCAGTGACCGTTACACTGTACAGTATGTAACTCCAGTGACCGTTACACTGTACAGTATGTAACTTCAGTGACCGTTACACTGTACAATATGTTACTCCAGTGACCGTTACACTGTACAATATGTAACTTCAGTGACCGTTACACTGTACAATAGGTTACTCCAGTGACCGTTACACTGTACAATATGTAACTCCAGTGACCGTTACACTGTATAATAGGTTACTCCAGTGACGTTACACTGTACAAAAGGTTACTCCAGTGACGTTACACTGTACAATAGGTTACTCCAGTGACCGTTACACTGTACAATATGTAACTTCAGTGACGTTACACTGTATAAGATATTACTCCAGTGACGTTACACTGTACAATATGTAACTCCAGTGACCGTTACACTGTATAATATGTTACTCCAGTGACGTTACACTGTACAATAGGTTACTCCAGTGACCATTACACTGTATAATATGTAACTCCAGTGACCGTTACACTGTACAATATGTAACTTCAGTGACCGTTACACTGTACAATAGGTTACTCCAGTGACCATTACACTGTATAATATGTAACTCCAGTGACCGTTACACTGTACAATAGGTTACTCCAGTGACCGTTACACTGTACAATATGTAACTTCAGTGACCGTTACACTGTACAGTATGTAACTCCAGTGACCGTTACACTGTACAGTATGTAACTTCAGTGACCGTTACACTGTACAATATGTTACTCCAGTGACCGTTACACTGTACAATATGTAACTTCAGTGACCGTTACACTGTACAATAGGTTACTCCAGTGACCGTTACACTGTACAATATGTAACTCCAGTGACCGTTACACTGTATAATAGGTTACTCCAGTGACGTTACACTGTACAAAAGGTTACTCCAGTGACGTTACACTGTACAATAGGTTACTCCAGTGACCGTTACACTGTACAATATGTAACTTCAGTGACGTTACACTGTATAAGATGTTACTCCAGTGACGTTACACTGTACAATATGTAACTCCAGTGACCGTTACACTGTATAATATGTTACTCCAGTGACGTTACACTGTACAATAGGTTACTCCAGTGACCGTTACACTGTACAATAGGTTACTCCAGTGACCATTACACTGTATAATATGTAACTCCAGTGACCGTTACACTGTACAATAGGTTACTCCAGTGACCGTTACACTGTACAATATGTAACTTCAGTGACCGTTACACTGTACAGTATGTAACTCCAGTGACCGTTACACTGTACAGTATGTAACTTCAGTGACCGTTACACTGTACAATATGTTACTCCAGTGACCGTTACACTGTACAATATGTAACTTCAGTGACCGTTACACTGTACAATAGGTTACTCCAGTGACCGTTACACTGTACAATATGTAACTCCAGTGACCGTTACACTGTATAATAGGTTACTCCAGTGACGTTACACTGTACAAAAGGTTACTCCAGTGACGTTACACTGTACAATAGGTTACTCCAGTGACCGTTACACTGTACAATATGTAACTTCAGTGACGTTACACTGTATAAGATGTTACTCCAGTGACGTTACACTGTACAATATGTAACTCCAGTGACCGTTACACTGTATAATATGTTACTCCAGTGACGTTACACTGTACAATAGGTTACTCCAGTGACCATTACACTGTATAATAGGTAACTCCAGTGACCGTTACACTGTACAATATGTAACTTCAGTGACCGTTACACTGTACAATAGGTTACTCCAGTGACCATTACACTGTATAATATGTAACTCCAGTGACCGTTACACTGTACAATAGGTTACTCCAGTGACCGTTACACTGTACAATATGTAACTTCAGTGACCGTTACACTGTACAATAGGTTACTCCATTGACCATTACACTGTATAATATGTAACTCCAGTGACCGTTACACTGTACAATATGTATCTCCAGTGACCGTTACACTGTACAATAGGTTACTCCAGTGACCGTTACACTGTACAATATGTAACTTCAGTGACCGTTACACTGTACAATAGGTTACTTCAGTGACCGTTACACTGTACAATATGTAACTTCAGTGACCGTTACACTGTATAATAGGTTACTCCAGTGACGTTACACTGTACAATATGTAACTTCAGTGACCGTTACACTGTATAATATGTTACTCCAGTGACCGTTACACTGTACAATATTTAACTCCAGTGACCATTACACTGTATAATATGTTACTCCAGTGACCGTTACACTGTATAATATGTTACTCCAGTGACCGTTACAGTGTACAATATGTAACTCCAGTGACCGTTACACTGTACAATAGGTTACTCCAGTGACCATTACACTGTACAATAGGTTACTCCAGTGACCGTTACATTGTACAATATGTAACTCCAGTGACCGTTACACGGTATAATATGTCACGCCAGTGACCGTTACACTGTACAATATGTTACTTCAGTGACCGTTACACTGTACAATATGTAACTCGAGTGACCAGTCAAATGAATATTAATGTTCTGAATCCATCGTTTTCGAGACAAGCTGTTCCTTTTTGACAGCGTACCCGCTCTGGTCATCATTTAGCATCAGCCCAACATAATAATGTTAGTTTTATGTTATTGAGCCACCTGCAGGTCTTTGGGGTAATCTAATAGTCATTTAATAATACAAAGTCTAACGAGCCACTCTAATGATATTAACGGCTAAAAACATGAAATCATGAATCGATGGTTTGTGTGGAGAGAGATTATAGAAACTACAGAGTGACTTGTGTTTAATGAAGCATTTTCAGCAGTTTGGACTTTAAAAACACAGAGGAGCTCCACCTCATGACATCAGCAGGTGCAGTGTTTTCAAACTGTTATTAATTGTTCACGTTAAAGTGTGAAAGCTCAAATTATGTAAATATGTGTGAATTTATGCTTTTGCCAAACACTTAGCCCGGTTTGGCAGTTTTTGTGGTTTAAGAGGTCAGGTTTAAGAGGTCAGGTTTAAGAGGTCAGGTTTATGAGGTCAGGTTAAAGAGGTCAGGTTTTTGAGGTCAGGTTTATGAGGTCAGGTGTAAGAGGTCAAGTTTAAGAGGTCAGGTTTATGAGGTCAGGTTTAGCATGTCAGGTTTTTGAGGTCAGGTTTATCAAGTCAGGTGTAAGAGGTCAGGTTTAAGAGGTCCTGTTTATGAGGTCAGGTTTAAGAGGTCATGTTTAAGAGGTCAGGTTTAAGAGGTCAGGTTTATGAGGTCAGGTTAAAGAGGTCAGATTTAAGAGGTCAGGTTTAAGAGGACATGTTTATGAGGTCAGGTTTAGGAGGTCAGGTTTATGAGGTCAGGTTTATGAGGTCAGGTTTAAGAGGTCAGGTTTATGAGGTCAGGTTTAAGAGGTCAGGTTTAAGAGGTCATGTTTATGAAGTCAGGTTTAAGAGGTCAGGTGTAAGAGGTCAGGTTTAAGAAGTCAGGTGTGAGATCAGGTTTAAGAGGTCAGGTGTTAGATCAGGTTTATGAAGTCAGGTTTAAGTGGTCAGGTTTAAGAGGTCATGTTTATGAGGTCAGGTTTAAGAGGTCAGGTTTATGAGGTCAGGAGTGAGGTCAGGTTTAAGAGGTCAGGTTTAAGAGGTCAGGTTTATGAGGTCAGGTTTATGAGGCCAAGTTTAAAAGGTCAGGTTTAAGAGGTCAGGTTTATGAGGTCAGGTGTGAGGTCAGGTTTAAGAGGTCAGGTTTATGAGGTCAGGTTTAAGAGGTCATGTTTATGAGGTCAGGTGTGAGGTCAGGTTTACGAGGTCAGGTTTATGAGGTCAGGTTTATGAGGTCAGGTGTGTAAATTGTGTCGAGCCCACATTGTGATGTCATCAAAGTGCTGCTCCACTTCCTGTTGTCAAACATATTAATGGAAATCAAGACGATGCTCCGCACATCAGGTTCTGTGCCAGGTGCGTAGGATAAAGGCGTACTGACGCTGAACTGTAAAGGGAAAGAAATCCCGCACACTGTCAAACTTTCAAAATAAAAGTTAAATAGTAAAGAGGCAACGTTTCGGCGTCTAGGCCTTCGTCAGGCAAACATATTAATAAAACTGCTCCTTAATAAAATGGGAGTGTTTACAGAGCCGCGAAACTGCCATGTTATTTTGTGCCGCGGCTCCTGAAACTTCTGGGCTATTTGACCGCGCCGGGTTAGACCGTGCCGGGTTAGACCGTGCCGGGTTAGACCGTGCCGGGTTAGACCGTACCGGCTTAGGTCTTGGGGTTGGGGTTAGAGTTAAAGTTAGGGTTATGCATGAGGCTATATGGCCGTGCCGCGGCTCCCGAAACTGCTGGGCTATTTGACCGCGCCGCGGCTCTGCAGCCACGGCCTAATAAAATATTATATTCACAACAAGCATCAGCTGCAAAAGTCACACACAGTCATAAAAATACACAAATGTCTTATTTGTACCAAAAGGCCAAATGCTCCAGAGCTTATTTATTATTATTAGGCCCGAGCGCTACAAGCTGGCGAGAGGCCTATTAGTTCCGTAAGGCCGTGCGAAGCACGGCTGCGAAAGTGCGCACATAGTGCGCACGAAATCGAGCGCGAAGCGCTCGCCCACTTCCAAACACTCACTAACGCACTCCTCCACTCATGCACGCCCCGTGCATACTAATTAGTAGTAGGAAAATGGAACATTACTGTTGTAAACGGGCAAAGCCTGTGCAAAAGTGCGCACTAAACGAGCGCTTTATACAAAGCACTCGTTTGCGCTAAGTAGCTCACGAATACGTTCCCCATCTCTTGCATGTTCCGTGCATATAAGCATGTAATACAAAAATTGAACATTATTACTGTATAGAGGGCCAAAAACACAAAGTGGGCAGAGCCCACTCTAAATTAACGAAAGTACCCGTCAGTGACCAGGGACCCACACCATGAGAAAATGTATAGTTTATGATATTTGAAAAATGGGAAACATTGTTTTCGCAAGCATTGTTATTCTTTCTTTCTTTCTTTCTTCTTCTCGGGACCAACCCCCATATTTTTCACCCAGTGAACATTGACGAAAAGTCACAAAAATTTGCACACCTCTAAAGATCTCCCTTTTCTAAAAATTAAAAAAATTGGCGCGTCAGCGCCCTCAAATGTACCAAAAATGCATTGAGGGATAGGAAATGACCTCAAAAAAATCCGATCGTAGAATCATGAAATTTGGCGCAGAGGTAGATGGTGACAAGAGAAGTAAAACATATTATTACGGCAACGCCATCCGCCCAACCAAATGTCGGCCATATTGGTTCAAAAATGGCTAAGCATGACTCTGGAGTTTTTCCAAACGTCGCACTTTTACGAACTCCTCCCAGGGCGTTGGCCCTAAAAAGCTGAAATTTGGTGAAAATGGTGTGGGACCGGGACCAGGACCACCAAATTACAAACTACAAAAGTTATTCAAATTACTTTGATGCGGTCTCTGTGGCAAACTGTAGCTAGAATTTCAGAACTCTCCCAAATTTAACATTTCTGCCGTTTGCGCAGATAAAGTCCAAATTGCGTCAAATTAGAATCAGTTGTTAAACTCTTTGCCCTAAACCTACTTGAAGTGAAATAAAGTAATTTGGCGCCACAGCGCCCCCTACAGATTTTATATAGAGGTTAAATGTTTAGTTTTGCTAAATTATATGAAATTTGACACACAACTCAATTTTGGCATCCCCATCAAAAAAGTCAATGAGACCCATGTCATAATTGTTATGGTTTTGCCAACAATGACCGAAACCTCCCATGTTATTCCAATGGGGAAATCGCCAGAACATGTTTACACTTTATACTTTCACAAACTCCTCCCAGGGCGTCAGCCCTATTAACCTGAAATTTGGTGAGACTCATCTTCAGGGGTGGACCATCAAAAGTTATCCACATTTTTATTCAAAGAGTCACGGTGTCTGTGCGACAAAGCTGCACATTTTGCCAAGAATTCAAAATAAAATTACTTTTTGAATGGTAAAACAAAGGGGAGAAGATGTGACAGCGTCACAGATCCAGCAGTAGGCGTAGGCGAGCCGCTTGCGGCTATATTTATTATTATTATTGGCTCGAGCCATTCCATGGAATGGAACGGGTCTTTGTTCTTGCCTGCCATGGTTCTTATTCTTATTGGCTCGAGCCTTCCAGAATGGAATGGATCGAGACATTGTTCTTGCCATGGTTTCTTATTATTATAGTTTTGCGTGGTAAAATTTTGCCACAACTCGGGCATTTTTGACCCCCTAACATTGATGAATGTCACACATGGGGGCATAGATCCGATCGGCTCGGCCCGAACTCGAATAAAATGGAGATTGCGAGAACGCCCGTCACAACAGTGCCGACTAGTTAAAAAAAGACAAAACATGATACACTTAATCTTTGGCCTAGGCACATGAGACTTGGGACAGTGATAGAGCTACCTTTGACGAGTAAAACACACCTGGCAGCATCGCTCTATGATAAACAGGAAGTCAGCCTTGTCGAAACAAAGTGGCACCGCCACGTTTGACTTTTACTTGTCCAAGGTTTTTCGTCTGATTGAGCTCAAAACAACACCTTTTGCCTCTCAAGACATTCAAATTTAATAAATATTCAAAAATGGTTTGATATTCCTTCAGAGGTCAGGTTTACAAGGTCAGGTTTATTAGGTCAGGTTTAAGAGGTCATGTTTATGAGGTCAGGTTTAAGAGGTCATGTTTATGAGGTCAGGTTTAAGAGGTCATGTTTATGAGGTCAGGTGTGAGGTCAGGTTTACGAGGTCAGGTATAAGAGGTCAGGTTTAAAAGGTCGTGGGCGTCGACCTCTCCAGGGATTAAAAATTTCATTATAAACAACCTGTTTATAAACACATTTTCTATTTAAGGACGAATTTTCTCTTTTAACAAAGATTGCCTCTTAAACTTCTTGAGCAAGAAGTCCTGCAAAAGGACAAAAGGGTTAAAAGGGAAACAGAACAGAGAAGGGTGTTTCTGTCCCTTATGTCTCTGGACTGTCTGAGAACTGAAAACTGCAGAGAATTTCCCTGTTTATTTTAAACTTTAAGACTGGTTCATCCTAAGGACGAAATGCAACACAAAAACAGAACAATGTAGTTTATTCTGTCCAATACAGTGAACAAAGCTCTGAAGAGCGCCACATAGTGAGACTAAAGAGCCACATAGTGAGACTAAAGAGCGCCACATAGTGAGACTAAAGAGCCACATAGTGAGACTAAAGAGCCACATAGTGAGACTAAAGAGAGCCACATAGTGAGACTAAAGAGCGCCACATAGTGAGACTAAAGAGCGCCACATAGTGAGACTAAAGAGCCACATAGTGAGACTAAAGAGCCACATAGTGAGACTAAAGAGAGCCACATAGTGAGACTAAAGAGAGCCACATAGTGAGACTAAAGAGAGCCACATAGTGAGACTAAAGAGTGCCACATAGTGAGACTAAAGAGCCACATAGTGAGACTAAAGAGCCACATAGTGAGACTAAAGAGAGCCACATAGTGAGACTAAAGAGAGCCACATAGTGAGACTAAAGAGAGCCACATAGTGAGACTAAAGAGTGCCACATAGTGAGACTAAAGAGCCACATAGTGAGACTAAAGAGAGCCACATAGTGAGACTAAAGAGCGCCACATAGTGAGACTAAAGAGAGCCACATAGTGAGACTAAAGAGCGCCACATAGTGAGACTAAAGAGCCACATAGTGAGACTAAAGAGAGCCACATAGTGAGACTAAAGAGAGCCACAGAGTGAGACTAAAGAGCGCCACATAGTGAGACTAAAGAGCCACATAGTGAGACTAAAGAGCGCCACATAGTGAGACTAAAGAGCGCCACATAGTGAGACTAAAGAGAGCCACATAGTGAGACTAAAGAGCGCCACATAGTGAGACTAAAGAGAGCCACCTAGTGAGACTAAAGAGCGCCACATAGTGAGACTAAAGAGCCACATAGTGAGACTAAAGAGAGCCACATAGTGAGACTAAAGAGAGCCACAGAGTGAGACTAAAGAGTGCCACATAGTGAGACTAAAGAGCCACATAGTGAGACTAAAGAGCGCCACATAGTGAGACTAAAGAGCCACATAGTGAGACTAAAGAGCGCCACATAGTGAGACTAAAGAGCCACATAGTGAGACTAAAGAGCGCCACATAGTGAGACTAAAGAGCGCCACATAGTGAGACTAAAGAGCGCCACATAGTGAGACTAAAGAGCCACATAGTGAGACTAAAGAGCCACATAGTGAGACTAAAGAGCACCACATAGTGAGACTAAAGAGAGCCACATAGTGAGACTAAAGAGCGCCACATAGTGAGACTAAAGAGCGCCACATAGTGAGACTAAAGAGAGCCACATAGTGAGACTAAAGAGCGCCACATAGTGAGACTAAAGAGAGCCACATAGTGAGACTAAAGAGCGCCACATAGTGAGACTAAAGAGCCACATAGTGAGACTAAAGAGAGCCACATAGTGAGACTAAAGAGAGCCACAGAGTAAGACTAAAGAGTGCCACATAGTGAGACTAAAGAGCCACATAGTGAGACTAAAGAGCGCCACATAGTGAGACTAAAGAGCCACATAGTGAGACTAAAGAGCGCCACATAGTGAGACTAAAGAGCCACATAGTGAGACTAAAGAGCGCCACATAGTGAGACTAAAGAGCGCCACATAGTGAGACTAAAGAGCGCCACATAGTGAGACTAAAGAGCCACATAGTGAGACTAAAGAGGCACATAGTGAGACTAAAGAGCCACATAGTGAGACTAAAGAGCACCACATAGTGAGACTAGAGAGCCACATAGTGAGACTAAAGAGAGCCACATAGTGAGACTAAAGAGCCACATAGTGAGACTAAAGAGCGCCACATAGTGAGACTAAAGAGAGCCACATAGTGAGACTAAAGAGCCACATAGTGAGACTAAAGAGCGCCACATAGTGAGACTAAAGAGCGCCACATAGTGAGACTAAAGAGCCACATAGTGAGACTAAAGAGCGCCACATAGTGAGACTAAAGAGCCACATAGTGAGACTAAAGAGAGCCACATAGTGAGACTAAAGAGCCACATAGTGAGACTAAAGAGCGCCACATAGTGAGACTAAAGAGAGCCACATAGTGAGACTAAAGAGAGCCACAGAGTGAGACTAAAGAGAGCCACAGAGTGAGACTAAAGAGCCACATAGTGAGACTAAAGAGAGCCACATAGTGAGACTAAAGAGAGCCACAGAGTGAGACTAAAGAGAGCCACAGAGTGAGACTAAAGAGCCACATAGTGAGACTAAAGAGCGCCACATAGTGAGACTAAAGAGAGCCACATAGTGAGACTAAAGAGCGCCACATAGTGAGACCAAAGAGCCACTGCACAAGAAGCTCTATCATCACGTCAGACACTGGAGTTCAGGACCACAGAGCGCCGTGCATCTTCATCTTAAAGACACAAACCACTTGATCAAAGACAGTGAGGAGAAGATTCTGAGCAGGACAAAAGATGAAGAGAAAGAGTTAAAGAGATGATCTTTGTTCAAAAGAAACACCTTCTTTAAACAGGAGGGTTAAGGTTCAATCTTTTTGTGGTTTATAATAGAATCTTGAATCCCTGGAGAGGTCGACGCCCAGAGCATTCTGATAATGATCAGGTCCTCGGAGAAGAAAGAGAGAGTGAGACAGGGACAATAGGAGACTAATGGCCCATTAAAGGACTGATACTAAACAAAGAGGTGTAAGTTTCTGTTGAAAAAACAACTTTTTCTTCTACTTCAGGAGGGCCCGCCCGGTGGGCGGGCCCTCCTGAAGTAGAACCCTAACCCTAACCCTCCAGAATAGGATAAATATCTAAATTCCTGGTCTAAATTCTCAGATTGAAAATTACTCTTGGATGAGAGTCGAGACGTCTTGGTTTTTTCTTAAACTGAGTCCAGATGAAACAACTGAATCTTTTTCTACAATTATTATTAGGCCCGAGCGCTACAAGCTGGCGAGAGGCCTATTAGTTCCGCATAGCTGCGAAAGTGCGCACGCAGTGCACACAAAATCGTGCGCGAAGCGCTCGCCCACTTCCAAACACTCACTAACGCACTCCTCATCTCATGCACCATGCATACTAATTAGTAGTAGGAAAATGGAGCATTACCATTGCAAATGGGCGAAGTGTATAGTTTATGTATATTTTATGATAAAAAAAATTATAGTTTATGATATTTGATATTTGAAAAATGGGAAACATTGTTTTCGCATCGGAATATTCTTTCTTCTTCTCTGGACCAACCATCCTATTTTTCACCCAGTGAACATTGACGAAAAGTCAAAAAAATTTGCACATCTCTAAAAATCGTGCCTCACTACATTCTGAAAAAAATTGGCGCCCCCAAATGTACCAAAAATTCATTGAGAGATAGGAAATGACCCAAAAAAAAATCACATCGTAGAACCATGAAATCCGGCGCAGATGTAGATGGTGACAAGATAAGTAAAAAATATTATTACGGCAACGACGTTGGCCATATTGGTTCAAATATGGCTAAGCATGACTCGGGAATTTTCCAAATGTCGTACTTTTACAAACTCCTCCCAGGGCGTTGGCCCTAAAAAGCTGAAATTTGGTGAAAATGGTGTTGAGGAGTGGGACATCAAAAGTTATTCAAATTACTTTGATCTCTCTCACGGTCTCCGTGCGGCGAAGCCGCAAACTGTAGCTAGAATTTCAGAAAAATCCCAAATTTTAAATTTGCTGCCGTTTGCGCCAATAAAGTCCGAATTGCGTCAAATTAGAATCATCTGTTAAACTCTTTGCCGTAAACCTACTTGAAGTGAAATTAATTAATTTGGCCTGACAGCGTCCCCTATAGAGTGAAATAAAATTTTATATGGAGGGTAAAATGTTTAGTTTTGCGATATTTTCTGAAATTTGACACAAAATTCAATTTTGGCATCCCGATCAAAAAAGTCAATCAGACCTATGTCATATTTGTTACGGCGTAGCCATAGCCATGACAGAAACCTCCCATGTTATTCCAATGGGGAATTCGCCAGATCTCTGAAAAGTATAAAATGTAAACATATTATGTTTACACTTTATACTTTTATGAACTCCTCCAAGGGCAATAGCATTAACCTGAAATTTTGTGAGACTCATTTTCAGGAGTGGGCCATCAAAAGTCAACATCACACCATCAACATTTTCATTCTAAGAGTCACAGACTTTGTGCGGCGAAGCTGCAAACTTTTCCCTTTACATGTAGAGCAAAGGGAAGAAGATGCGACAGCGTCACGAATTCAGCAGTTGGTGTAATAAAAGGTAAATTGGGGCGCGTTAGCGCCCCCCCCTCTTGAGGCGTGGTGGCGGAGGCGTGGCGAGGGCCGATCATCGCCGCTTGCGGCTATATGTAATATTATTAGGCCCGAGCGCCACAAGCTGGCGAGAGGCCTATTAATCTCGTAAGGCCGTGCAAAGCACGGCTGCGAAAGTGCGCACGTAGTGCGCACGAAATCGAGCGCGAAGCGCTCGCCCACTTCCAAACACTCACTAACGCACTCCTTCACTCACACACGCCCCGTGCATACTAATTAGTAGTAGGAAAATGGAACATTACCGTTGTAAACGGGCAAAGCCAGTGCAAAAGTGCGCACTAAACGAGCACTTTACATTGCCTTGTAAAGCACTCATTTGCCCTAAGTAGCTCACGAATACGTTCCCCATATCTTGCATGTTCCGTGCATATAAGCATGTAATACAAAAATTGAACATTATTACTGTATAGAGGGCCAAAAAAACAAAGTGGGCAGAGCCCACTTAAAATTAACAAAAGTACCCGTCAGTGACCAGGGACCCACACCATGAGGTGTTTATGATATTCCGATGCGAAAACAATGTTTCCCATTTTTCAAATATTATTCTTTCTTCTTTTTTCTTTTTTCTTTCTTCTTTCTTCTTTCTTTCTTTCTTTCTTTCTTCTCGGGACCAACCCCCATATTTTTCACCCAGTGAACATTGACGAAAAGTCACAAAAATTTGCACACCTTTAAAAATCGTTTCTCTCTACATTCTGGCTATTTCCCTTTTCTAAAATAAAAAAAAATGGCGCGTCAGCGCCCCCAAATGTACCAAAAATGCATTGAGATAGGAAATGACCCAAAAAAAATCTGATCCTAGAATCATGAAATTTGGCGCAGAGGTAGATGGTGACAAGAGAAGTAAAAAATATTATTACAGCAACGCCGTCCACCCAACCAAATGTCGGCCATATTGGTTCAAAAATGGCTAAGCATAACTCGGGAGTTTTTCCAAACGTCGTACTTTTACGAACTCCTCCCAGGGCGTTGGCCCTAAAAAGCTGAAATTTGGTGAAAATGGTACTGAGGAGTGGGACATCAAAAGTTATTCAAATTACATTGATACCTGTCATGGTCTCTGAGCGGCGAAGCCGCAAACTTTAGCTAGAATTTCAGAAATCTCCCAAATTTAACATTCCTGCCGTTTGCGCAGATAAAGTCCGAATTGCGTCAAATTAGAATCAGTTGTTAAACTCTTTGCCCTAAACCTACTTGAAGTGAAATTAATTAATTTGGCGCCACAGCGCCCCCTACAGATTTTATATGGAGGTTAAATGTTCAGTTTTGCGAAATTATCTGAAATTTGACACAAAACTCAATTTTGGCATCCCCATCAAAAAAGTAACTGAGACCCATGTCATAATTGTTACGGCTTTGCTGTAGCGATGACCGAAACCTCCCATGTTATTCCAATAGGGAAATCGCCAGAACATGTTTACACTTTATACTTTCACCAACTCCTCCCAGGGCGTCGGCCCTATCAACGTGAAATTTGGTGAGACTCATCTTCAGGTGTGGACCATCAAAAGTTATCCACATTTTTATTCAAAGAGTCACAGTGTCTGTGCGACAAAGCCGCACATTTTGCCAAGAATTCTAAATAAAATTGCTTTTTGATGGTAAAACAAAGGGGAGAAGATGTGACAGCGTCACAGATTCAGCAGTAGGCGTAATAAAAGGACAATTGGGGCGCGTTAGCGCCCCCTCCTCTTGCGGCGTGGCGGCGGTGTTGCGGCAGCGTGGCGAGGGCCGATCATTGCCGCTTGCGGCTATATTTATTATTACTATTATTAGACCCGAGAGAGAATCACATCTCTCTCTTTCTGTCTCTCTCTCGCTCTCTCTCTGAGCTTTAGAGAAACATGGAGTTGCACTGGTCACTGCAGGTTACCATGACGAGGGGAGTTCTAGACTTTCATTGGCTCTGAAGCGGCAGGAGAAGGAGTCTGGGCCCCTGATTGTTAGGAAAGAAAGAGGCGCCATCTTCAGGCCACTCACCAGAACTACAACAGAGAGGTTTGACTAAACCAGGACTAAACCAGGTCTAAACCAGGACTAAACCAGGACTAAACCAGGTCTAAACCAGGACTAAACTAGGTCTAAACTAGGTCTAAACCAGGACGAAGCCAGGACGAAACCAGGACTGAACCAGGTCTAAACCAGGACTAAACCAGGACTAAACCAGGTCTAAACCAGGTCTAAACCAGGTCTAAACCAGGTCTAAACCATTACTAAACAAGGTCTAAACCAGGACTAGACCAGGACTAGAGCATGTCTTTGTTCAGGTTCCGTTGTTGGACGTAAAATGTCATATAAAATAGTAAAAGTAAAACAGTTTCTTAAATATTGTAACTTGTTAAACTTCTTTTGAATCATTGTTATTCTTGTTTTATTCACAGTGTTTCAGCTTTTCTCCCATGATCATCTGCTTCTGTGGGTATCCTCAGCATGACAGCTCCCTCTGGTGGATGCGCTCTGTCACTGCATTTACTCCAGGTCGCAACAAGGTCCAACTGGGGTCAAATTGGGGTCGAACTGAGGTCAAACTGAGGTCAAACTGGGGTAAAGAGCTCCATCACACCGGATCAACCTGGAAAAGTACTACGAATACTGCCACAATACTGCAGGAAAAGTACTGCAAAAGTACAACGAATACTGCAGGAAAAGTCCTACAAATACTGCTACAATACTGCAGGAAAAGTACTGCAAAAGCAACGAATACTGCAGGTAAAGTAATACAAATACTGCCACCAGGTTTAGACCTGGTTTAGACCTGGTTTAGACCTGGTTTAGTCCAGGTTTAGACCTGGTTTAAACCTGGTTTAGACCTGGTTTTGTCCCGGTTTAGTCCTGGTTTAGTTCTCTTTTAGTCCTCAGTTGAACCCGGTTTAGAGTCAGATTTCTTTAGGCTTTAACAAGAACCACATGGATCTTTTTAGACAGGACCTCCTGGACCTGGATCCCACTGTCCCCAAAGGGGGACCAGGACCAGGACCAGGACCAGGACCGGGGCCAGGGCCGAGACCAAGACCAGGACTAGGACCAGGGCCGAGACCAGGACCAGGGCCGGGACCGGGACCAGGATCAGGGCCAGGGCCGACACCAGGACCAGGACCAGGGCCAGGGCCGAGACCAAGACCGGGACCAGGACCGGGACCGGGACCGGGACCGGGACTGGGACCGGGACCTGGACCGAGACTGGGACCAGGACCTGGACCAGGACCAGGACCAGGACCAGGATCGGGACCGGGACCAAGACCAGGACTAGGACCAGGACCAGGACCAGGTTCTCGTGCGTCGCAGAGTTTAAATCAAATAAAAGTATAAAAACATCTACTTCAGAAGCCACTTTGTTTTTTTATTTATTTGTGTTCATTTCATTGGCTTGAAACAGGAAGTGTTTAAAAGAACCTTCAGCAGAACCAAAACTACAGATACTGTAAGTAAGGAAAGTCCTGGTCCTGGTCCTGGTCCTGGTCCTGGTCCTGGTCCTGGTCCTGGTCCTGGTCCTGGTCCTGGTCCTGGTCCTGGTCCGGTCCCGGTCCTGGTCCCGGTCCTGGTCTGGGTCTAATAAAGTGCACCCTGAGGCGGCGGACGTCCTGTGTTTTATTTATTCAGATGAGTTTAATTCAGAAACATGAGACTCAGAGACCAGGACCAGGTCTAAACCAGGTCTAACCCAGGTCTAAACCAGGTCTAAACCAGGAAAAAACCAGGACTAAACCAGGTCTAAACCAGGAATAAACCAGGACTAAACCAGGTCTAAACCAGGACTAAACCAGGTCTAAGCCAGGTCCAAACCAGGTCTAAACAAGGACTAAATCAGGACTAAACCAGGTCCAAATCAGGACTAAACCAGTTCCAAACCAGGACTAAATCAGGACTAAACCAGGTCCAAACCAGGACTTAACCAGGTCTAAACCAGGTCCAAACCAGGTCTAAACCAGGTCTAAAACAGGACTAAACCAGGTCTAAACCAGGACTAAACCAGGACTAAACCAGGTCCAAACCAGGTCTAAACAAGGACTAAATCAGGACTAAACCAGGTCAAAATCAGGACTAAACCAGGTCCAAACCAGGACTAAATCAGGACTAAACCAGGTCCAAACCAGGACTTAACCAGGTCTAAACCAGGTCCAAACCAGGTCCAAACCAGGTCTAAACCAGGACTAAACCAGGTCTATACCAGGTCCAAACCAGGTCTAAACCAGGTCTAAACCAGGACTAAACCAGGTCTGAACCAGTTCTAAACCAGGACTAAACCAGGACTAAACCAGGACTAAACCAGGTCTAAACCAGGTCTAAACCAAGTCTAAACCAGGTCTAAACCAGGTCCGAACCAGGACTAAACCAGGTCTAAACCAGGTCCAAACCAGGTCCAAACCAGGTCTAAACCAGGACTAAACCAGGTCCAAACCAGGTCTAAACCAGGACTAAACCAGGACTAAACCAGGACTAAACCAGGTCTAAACCAGGTCTAAACCAGGTCTAAATCAGGACTAAACAAGGTCTAAACTAGGGCTAAACCAGGGCTAAACCAGGTCTAAACCAGGACTAAACCCGGGCTCAACCAGGTCTAAACCAGGACTAAACCAGTCCTTTTCTGTAGATATCCATAACTTCACTCGATCCTGAAAAAGCAGATCCTGATCATTATCAGCCACGTTAGAGTTTAGTTTAGACATTTTTTAGAGGAACTCATCTTCCCTTCTCTTCTCCTCCTCTTTCTCTTCTCCTCCTCTCCTCTTCCTCTTCTCTTCCTCTCCTCTTCCTCTTTTCCTCATCTCCTCCTCCTCTCCTCCTCCTCCTCTTGCTCTCCTCCTCCTGGGGGCCACTTTGTGCTTCATTGCCGTTGCCACTCGACCATCAATCCCACAATCCTCTGCCTTTCCCAGAATGCTCTCTGTTCTGGAGCAAAATGGAAAAACCAGTGAAACAGATGTGACTGCGCGATAAGTGGAGTAAAGTTCCTCGTTAGAGCATTATTCTCTCTGCTTCACCTCAGGACGCATCAGCACAGACAAACTGTCTGTCTCTCTGTTTGTTTGTTTGTTTGTTTGTTTGTTTGTTGGTCTCTATGTCTGTCAGTGTTCTTGTCAGTGGAGGACAGAGTCGGAGCTTCACTGGAGCTTCTCTGGAGCTTCTTCTCTGGAGCTTCTCTGGCGCTTCTTCTCTGGAGCTTCTTCTCTGGAGCTTCTTCTCTGGAGCGTCTTCTCTGGAGCGTCTTCTCTGGCACTTCTTCTCTGGAGCGTCTTCTCTGGAGCGTCTTCTCTGGAGCGTCTTCTCTGGAGCTTCTTCTCTGGAGCTTCTTCTCTGGAGCGTCTTCTCTGGAGCTTCTTCTCTGGAGCTTCTTCTCTGGAGCTTCTTCTCTGGAGCGTCTTCTCTGGAGCTTCTTCTCTGGAGCTTCTTCTCTGGAGCTTCTCCTCTGGAGCTTCTCCTCTGGAGCTTCTCTGGAGCAGAGGCGTTGCCCGGCTCATGTTTCCCAGAGGAAAAGCCTCTCATTTGGGTCAAACCTTGTGTAAACGGCTGGTGATGATGGAGCAGGTGGAGAACCAGGACTAAACCAGGTCTGAAACTGGACCAGGGTCAGATTAGAGGCTGGAAACAAACCTGGGACTCATTACATCTGTGATTACAGAGTCTGGACCACCCAGACCAGGTCTAGGTCCAGACCCAGGTCCAGAGTCCAGAGTCCAGAGTCCTGATGTAGAACTACATTTTAAGTTTCACCTAGAACATCAGACGTGTCCAGTCTTTAATAAAGATGACCAACGATCAGCGACTAATGACCAATGACCAGCAACTAATGACCAATGACCAGCGACTAATGACCAGCGACTAATGACCAATGACCAGCGACCAATGACCAGCGACTAATGACCAATGACCAGCGACTAATGACCAGCGACTAATGACCAATGACCAGCGACTAATGACCACCGACCAATGACCAACGACCAGCAACTAATGACTAGCAACTAATGATCAGCGACCAATGACCAGCGACTAACGACCAACGACCAATGACCACCGACCACCGACTAATGACCAGCGACTAATGACCACCGACCAATGACCAACGACCAGCGACTAATGACTAGCAACTAATGACCAGCGACCAATGACCAGCGACTAATGATCAACGACCACCGACCACCGACTAATGACTAGCGACTAATGACCAACAACCAATGACCAGCGAGTAATGACCAACGACTAATGACCAGTGACCAACGACCAATGACCAGCGACTAATGACCAGCGACCAACAACCAATGACCAATAACCAGCGACTACTGACCAGCGACTGATACTTAAAGTTACTGTGTGTGTGTGCGTGCATGCGTGCGTGTGTGTGTCCGTGTGTCTCTGTGTGTGTGTGTGTGTGTGAGAGAGTGTGTGTGTGTGTGTTTGTGTGCGTGTGCGTGTGTGTGTGTGTGTGTGTGTGTGTGTGTGTGTGTGTGTGTGTGTGCCTGATGCCCTCCCACAGCTGCTCTCTTAATCCGCTGCAGGGGGCAAACCAGAGGGGGGAGGGGCCAAGGTGACCGGGCAAAGCTGGCACCACATCTGTGCCCAGGACCAGGACCAGGACCAGGACCAGGACCAGGACCAAGACCAAGACCAAGACCAAGACCAGGACCAAGTTCTGGTCCGTCTTAAGTGAACCAATGACGTGTTTTTCTAGTTCCGACTTTGTTTGGTGGGAAAGAACCAAAATATTATATTCCCAGTGCATAATGCGTCACCATGGTAACCGGCAGTAACCCACGTCCAGCTCCATGTTGTGTTGGATAATTCTACTAAAGATCTACAACACGGGGACCTTTTGTACTCCAGACCTTGAGTCTCAGGTCAGTTCTATTTGGTACAAAACCTTTGGTCATAAAGCATTACCAGTTTAAGATTGTAACATCTTTGTTTAGTTTGTATGTTCTGATCAGCTCCTTCCATGTTGTAAGCACAGATTTGACCCAGGGATTCTTCAGTTCCGCCAAATGACTCAAGCGTCTGTCATCTGCCAGTAAGACCTGTACAGGAACCCCCGGCACCGCATTACTCTCAGTATAAGGCCTGTACAGGAACCCCCGCCACCACATTACTCTCAGTATAAGACCTGTACAGGAACCCCCAGCACCACATTACTCTCAGTATAAGGCCTGTACGGGAACCCCCGGCACCACATTACTCTCAGTATAAGGCCTGTACAGGAACTCCCGGCACCACATTACTCTCAGTATAAGACCTGTACAGGAACTCCCGGCACCACATTACTCTCAATATGAGACCATTGAGCACAACATTCTGGATCACACCAGCAACGCTCTCATTTCACCTGAAATAAAGTACTTTTCACACAAGGCAAACCCCGCCCTCTTTTTCTTTTGATCATTGTAGAGTTTTAAATCAGATTCGAGGTTTCTTTCCATATAAATCTAGAGATAGTTTTATTCCATCATCAAACAGAGTCTGGAACAGAGAGACAAATCTGGACAAAACATTCATTTTTAGAGTTCAATCCTTTAACTTAGACTTAAGTTTGGATCAGAGTCACTTTTTTGGACATTTTCTTGACAGTGGAAAAAAAGAGGATTACACCTGAATATTTAAGGGATTCTATTTGCAGTTTAAATGGGTTTTTCTACAAGACAGAGGAAGTCGCCAGAAAGATACATTTTTGTTTGTATCCAGACATTGGACAAATACCATTAGAGCACAGCCCCGCCCCACACACCAGGGGGGACCGAGCACAGCCCCGCCCCACACACCAGGGGGACCGAGCACAGCCCCGCCCCACACACCAGGGGGACCGAGCACAGCCCCGCCCCACACACAGCCCAGCCCCACACACCAGGGGGACCGAGCACAGCCCTGCCCCACACACCAGGGGGGACCGAGCACAGCCCTGCCCACACCAGGTGGGACAGAGCACAGCCCTGCCCACACCAGGGGGGACCAAGCACAGCCCTGCCCCACTCCTCTTCACCTGTAGCGTTCACACACAAACACATAAACCATTGACATTGGACACATTTACTCTGATCTTGAATGTGATGAAATGTGGGTGTGGTTTAAGTGAACGTAGACTCAAAACCGTCACCATTCTGCTCCAGATGCCTTCCCTTCCCCAGGTGTGCCCCCCCTCACCCAGGTGTGCCCCCCCTCACCCAGGTGTGCCCCTTCCTCACCTGTGCAGAGTGTTTCTGAGCCTGCAACAAGAAGAGAGTATGCTGCTGGAGGTCAGGACGCACGCACGCACGCACGCGCACACACACACACACACACATAATATACACACACACGATACACACACACACACGCATGACACACACACATGATACACACGCAACACACACACATGAGACACACACACACGATACACAACACACACACACACACACACACATGATACAAAACACACACACACACACACACGATACACATACACACACATGAGGCCCCCTGGTGGTCGGTGCCTAAAATAACATCTGATGAAAGACGTCACCATCAGCCTCACCGCTGACACAAACATGATTGGCAGGTCAATAAGCTTTTATACCACTGTCTTATTGGAGAAACGTTCAAAAGAATTATCCAAATATTTCCTCAGGTTCATAAACAACAGGACAGAAGGGGGTGCCAGAATAAGAGTTTAGTTTTTTGTACATTGAATTTCTCTCCACACGTTGGACACATTGGGTCAAATACAGTATAACTTCATCTGCAGCAATGTCATGTTCTGTACCATCAATTGTAACACTGTGAATAGTTTTAATTGTCTCATAAATTGGGCCAATGGTTCCAAATACAAAGAGAACAGGAGGAGAGACCAGGCACACCCCTGTCTGACCCCTCTGTCCAGAGTCAGTGGATCGGTCATGTGACCATCGTAAAGAGCCCCAATATTTATTTTATAATCAAGTCATCTATAGTTTGTTTATCACTTTAAAATAAATAAGTCCAGCTACAGAATCAAATCCTTCTCCTCGTCCAGGCTTATTCTTCCATCTTTGTTTAGTTGTTTGTATTTGTCTCATTGTGTGTAAAGATGGTCTTATGTTGTCTTGTATTTGTCTCATTGTGTGTAAAGATGGTCTTATGTTGTCTTGTATTTGTCTCATTGTGTGTAAAGATGGTCTTATGTTGTCTTGTATTTATCTCATTGTGTGTAAAGATGGTCTTATGTTGTCTTGTATTTATCTCATTGTGTGTAAAGATGGTCTTATGTCGTCTTGTGTTTGTCGTTTGTCATGAATCCCATCTGATCTTTCTGATCTTTGTGGATTCAGTTTGGGAGGATTTGTTCCATTCTTTTGGACATAATTGAGGAGTATAAACGAAAGTCCATATTCAGAATAGAAATAGTCTCTATGAAGCACAGTCCAGTCGCTCCTTCAGGGACATGATGGCCCCTGTCACACGAGGAGGAAGGTGCGAAACACAGAGAACTGAACCTCGACGAGCGAAGGAAGTGAAATCAGACTTTATGCTGTCTTCTTTAGTACATAAACTCCAGTGTCTGTCCAAGTCTGTCCGAGTCCAGTGACATCATCACCTCCTCGCAGTGTGGGAGGAGTCTGAGGACGCTGTGTTCTTGGGACGCTTCCAAAGCAGTCTTGAGAGGACAAATTATAGACATTGCCTCAGCAAACAAGAAACATTCAAACTTCATCCAAACAAACTTGGCTAGGATCCTTTATCGCCTTGTTACGCTGCAAACATCCGCTCAAGCTAAAGATGCTAACTATGCTCAACCTAATGATCCTGTAACGTTCTTATTGGACTCACACTCATCTTCACACCATGAATAGGACCAGGACAGGACCAGGACTGGACCAGGACAGGACCAGGACAGGACCAGGACAGGACTAGGACTGAACCAGGACAGGACAGGACCAGGACTGGACCAGGACAGGACCAGGTCTGGACCAGGACAGGACCAGGTCTGGACCAGGACAGGACCAAGACTGGTTTAGTGGCAGAGTGGTTAGCCTCTCTCTGATCATGTTCAGAGTGAGAGCTCCTGCTGCTGTGAACATCTGCATCAATCCACTTTACAGCTTCTAATCTGACAGGATTACACCAGATGCCCTGCCACAGCTGTGAACACAAAATCCAGGAAAAAAGGGCCACTCATGTCCAAAAACCAGGTCTAAACCAGGTCCACAGGACCAGGACCAAACCTGCTCTGGACCGGCCTCCTGCTGGTGCCAGAGTCATGACTAAACATGGACCGGCCTCCTGCTGGTGCCAAAGTCAGGACTAAACATGGACCGGCCTCCTGCTGGTGCCAAAGTCAGGACTAAACATGAAACGGCCTCCTGCTGGTGCCAGAGTCAGGACTAAACATGGACCGGCCTCCTGCTGGTGCCAGAGTCAGGACTAAACATGGACCGGCCTCCTGCTGGTGCCAGTCAGGGATAAACATGGACCGGCCTCCTGCTGGTGTCAGAGAGTCAGGACTAAACATGGACCGGCCTCCTGCTGGTGCCAGAGTCAGGACTAAACATGGACCGGCCTCCTGCTATCTTCCTGCTACAGTCCTGACACAGACTAGACCAGGACTAAACCAGGACTAAACCAGGACTAAACCAGGTCTAAACCAGGACTAAACCAGGACTAAACCAGGACTAAACCAGGTCTAAACCAGGTCTAAACCCGGACTAAACCAGGTCTAAACCAGGACTAAACCAGGACTAAACCAGGACTAAACCAGGACTAAACCAGGTCTAAACCAAGTCTAAACCCGGACTAAACCAGGACTAAACCAGGACTAAACCAGGACTAAACCGGGACTAAACCAGGTCTAAACCAGGACTAAACCAGGACTAGAGTCCCTCCCTCAGAGTCCAGATGGTCCAGTCTCAGTTTTCGGTCTGGTCTTGGGTCTTGGACAAAGGGAGAACTGTGTAGACTGGACATCGGATCCACCTGGTCCAGTGAGGTCATTCGGAGGTCAGTCTGCCTCATCCAACACTCACACACACACACACACACGACACACACGACACACACGACACACACACGACACACACGACACACACACACACACTGTGTGTCGCCCCATTTAACCTGCACTTCTCTGACCCTGCTGAAATGAGGAACGACCAGAACAGTTTGACAGCGAGGGATAAAGGGGTAAATGCTTCAGCTTCAGCTTTTGCCCCTGCAAGTGCTTCTGATTAAACCAAGCGTCCCACTGAAGTCTGACCTGGCTTGTTTGGGCCCTGAGTTTGGGCCCTGAGTTTGGGTCCTGAGTTTGGGTCCTGAGTTTGGGTCCTAAGTTTGGGTCCTGAGTTTGGGTCCTGAGTATGGGCCAGTCTGGCCTAAAACACCCATATACTGGTTTATCCCTGGAATGGCATCAGGGGCAATAATCAGTGTTTAGTTTTTATTTGCACCAACCTGACTCAAGAGTTCAGCTTGTGGATCTCAGAAGGTTTAAACGAGCTGAATATCGTCATGAACAGGAGGTGGATTATATAAAGTAATAACAAGACAGGCCCCAGAACACAGCCCTGAGGAATTCCACAACAGACTCTGACCGTCCAATCAGGTCCCTCCACCTTCAGCTCACGTGCGCGCTTTCAGCTCTCACGTGCGCACTCTCAGAGCTCACGTGCACGCTCTCAGAGCTCACGTGCACGCTTTCAGCTCTCACGTGCACGCTCTCAGCTCTCACGTGCGCGCTCTCAGGGCTCACGTGCATGCTCTCAGGGCTCACGTGCATGCTCTCAGCTCTCACGTGCACGCTCTCACATGCGCTCTCTCACAGGCACGCTCTCAGGGCTCACGTGCGCGCTCTCAGGGCTCATGTGCGCGCTCTCAGGGCTCACTTGCACACTCTCAGAGCTCACGTCCACGCTCTCAGAGCTCACATGCACGCTCTTGATCTGTTTTGTGTCACATTTTTACTGTGGCAGGTTCAGTCGGAGCTGAAGTCTGAACAAAGACCTGGACCTGATCTGGACCAGGTCCAGGTCTGAGACAAAGAGCCTCTGTTTAGTCCAGGTCCTCTCTGAACCCATGAGAGACAGAGAGAGGAGGCGCCACTCTGATGCACCTGCTGCTTTTATGAACCATCTCCTGTGATAAACCTATGAAACAGGAGGTCTCACTCTGTCCCAGGAGGTCTCACTCTGTCCCAGGAGGTCTCACTCTGTCCCAGGCGGTCTCACTCTGTCCCAGGCAGTCTCACTCTGTCCCAGGAGGTCTCACTCTGTCCCAGGAGGTCTCACTCTGTCACAGGAGGTCTCACTCTGTACCAGGAGGTCTCACTCTGTCACAGGAGGTCTCACTCTGTCACAGGAGGTCTCACTCTGTCTGTCTCTGACGGTTCTGTCTGAGGACGGAGAAGACGCTGCAAAAGCAGAGGAACTACATAGACCATGATGCTTTGCTTATACAGGACGCTCCACATGCTCACAGTCTGTGCAGTCTCTCTGTGACTCAGAGGTCTCACTCCTGATCTGCAGTGGGGAACTGAGAGCACAGCCCCTCCCCTCAGTGAGCAGGTTGTGCGTTAGACTCCCGATCTGTCAAAGTCTGCATGTGTCACTGTGGAGTCAACGCTGTCTGAAATCTCAACCTGTTCACCTGTTCACCGGTTCACCTGTCTCCGCTGCCCTAGGAGCAACTCTGGGGGAAGTATGGCAGCTTGAGCTCTATCCTCTGATAAACACTTATTCTATCAAACTATATTTCATATCTAATTTCACTTGTGTCTGTATATTGTCTTTTCTTCTTCTTCTCTCACTTCCTGTTGGGAGTGAAACAGACACATCGATGACCTGTGGATCCAGATGATCCTCTCCTGGAGAAACAGTCTCTACTCCATATGAACGGTTCTTCATCTGCCTGAAGAACTGTTTCTCCTCCTGAAGAACTGGTTCTCCTCCTGAAGAACTGGTTCTCCTCCTGAAGAACTGGTTCTCCTCCTGAATAACTGGTTCTCCTCCTGAAGAACTGGTTCTCCTCCTGAAGAACTGGTTCTCCTCCTGAAGAACAGGTTCTCCTCCTAAAGAACAGGTTCTCCTCCTGAAGAACAGGTTCTCCTCCTGAAGAACAGGTTCTCCTCCTGAAGAACAGCTTCTCCTCCTGAAGAACCGGTTCTCCTCCTGAAGAACCGGTTCTCCTCCTGAAGAACTGGTTCTCCTCCTGAGTGGCTCCAGCTCCACTGGCTCTCTCTCCTTCACTGTGGAACTCCTCCAGGTTTATACTTTTTCACAGGGTCTAAGGACAGAGGACTCTGCCGAGGGTTCGACTCCTGAGGTAGAGGTTGTGGGTTTGACTCCTGTGGCAGAGGTTGTGGGTTTGACTCCTGTGGCAGAGGTTGTGGGTTCGACTCCTGAGGCAGAGGTTGTGGGTTCCACTCCTGAGGCAGAGGTTGTGGGTTCCACTCCTGAGGCAGAGGTTGTGGGTTCCACTCCTGAGGCAGAGGTTGTGGGTTTGACTCCTGAGACAGAGGTTGTGGGTTCCACTCCTGAGGCAGAGGTTGTGGGTTCCACTCCTGAGGCAGAGGTTGTGGGTTCCACTCCTGAGGCAGAGGTTGTGGGTTTGACTCCTGAGACAGAGGTTGTGGGTTTGACTCCTGGGACAGAGCACTTTTCCTGAGGTTGTGGGTTAAACTCCTCCTCTTCTTTTCTTGGTTAAATGAAATGTCTTTTCAGAGGAAGTTTCCTGAGACAGCCGTGATCCTCTCATTTCCTCTGGAGTAATCAGACCTGGACTCGCTCCCAGCTCCAAATCAGGACCAGATACTTGCACCACTACTACTACTGCACAAAGTACACACAAAGTACGCACACGCACACACAGAAGGTGCAGGTGTGTGAGCGCAGCAGGACTAACTGAACACATGTGTCGCCTTCAGATGGACTCAACAGAGAAACACAGAGTGAGCTCCAGAGAAACCAGTAAATAGCTGAGTGGAAATACTCTGTATCTATAATTAAGTAGATTTTCTTGAACTATAGTATTTTTGGAATACACTGTAAACCAACTTGTACAATGACAATAATTATTCTGTAATTGTCAGTTCAAATGGCAGTTACTGTGGTCAGTAAACAGGTCAGGTCAGTATCTCTGAGCAGTTCTTTCATGCATACTTCTGCAGTACTTCTGCAGTACTTGTACCAGTCCTTTTACTTAAGGCCACGTTAGATACAAAAAAAGACTTTAGATCGCATTTAATTTTTGAGAAAAAAAAAATGTTGCCTCAATTTTTAACTTCTAATCTTAACTAACTAATCTTTATTTAATAAATGGATATATTTATATGGATTCTGCCTGGACGTTTTTGCTTCATTACAAGTCCCTAAAACATTTACATTCAGCTTTTAAAAGAGAATTGTCAAACCCCATAATGGCGGCGCTTTGAGCTGCTGCCCGCACAGCGCTAATGCTAAACTTCACTTTAAAATCATAGTTTGAGCCACATAATCCCATAGAAGAAGAAAAACAAGGGATGAGTAAGGAAGGAAGTCTGGGAACACTACGGGACCAAAGCCCTATCGCAGGCTAACAAATCTAACGAAGCTAATGAAGCTAATAAAGCTAATAAAGCTAACAAAGCTAACGAAGCTAACAAAGCTAACGAAGCTAACGAAGCTAACGAAGCTAATTAAGCTAGCAAAGCTAACGAAGCTAACAAAGATAATGAAGCTAACAAAGCTAATGAAGCTAACAAAGCTAACAAAGCTAACGAAGCTAACAAAGATAACGAAGCTAACAAAGCTAACATGGCTTGCAAACTTGAGTTGGAGAAGTGCAGTTCTTCATGTCGTAAATGCACGGGCCGTATCTCAGTAAAGACAGATCTAAATCTCTGAATCAGATTTAGAGCTCAGACCTCAGAGATCCTGCTCTATGTATGTGTAGAGCAGGAGGAAAGATGTAAAAACACAGTTGGAGGTTGAATGCGACTTATCCGGAGGAAAATGAGACTCCGCCTCCTTTGGGACGCTTCCAAAGCAGTGTACAGAGGACAAATTATAGACATAGCCTCCAAAAAAAGAAACAAAGGGAGAAAGGGCTAAAAGATCTGCAGAAAAACAAAAATAGCCAAAAAGGGAAGTCCTTAAAAGCTCTTTATCAAACAAAGATATTATGAGACTTGAACAAGATGAAAGAACCATTTTCAAAATACAGGACAAAATCATGTAATCTTAACCAAACAAGATGAATAAAATGACCCTCAGAGCGGTATAAAGCTCTATAGACACACCTCAGAGCGGTATAAAGTTCTAAAGACACACCTCAGAGTGTATAAAGTTCTAAAGACACACCTCAGAGCGGTATAAATCTCTAAAGACACACCTCAGAGTGTATAAAGCTCTAAAGACACACTTACTCCTTTGCTTTTATCAACTTTTAACTGGCCCTTAAACCAGCCCCTCCCCTCCTCGTGTGAAAGAGGCCGTCATGTCCCTGAAGGAGCGACTGGACTGTGCCTCATAGAGACTATTTCTATTCTGAATGTGGACTATCGTTTATAAACCTCAATTATGTCCAAAAGAATGGAACAAATCCTCCCAAACTGAATCCACAAAGATCAGACAGGATTCATGAGCAAACGACACAACACAAGACAACATAAGACCATCTTTACACACAATGAGACAAATACAAACACAAGACAACGTAAGACCATCTTTACACAGGGGGAGGGGCATCTGAGGCGGGAGGGCATCTGAGGCGCGAGGCCTGTGGGTTAAACCAGGACTCGGAGCCGTGTGTCAGGGTCAGTCACCGTGGCGACAAACGTCAGGAGCCAAAACAACCACGACAAAAGAGAGACAAACGGCCTTTGATTCACAAGTCATTAGAGAGAGAGGGAGAGGGAGAGAGAGAGGGAGAGAGGGAAAGAGAGAGGATGGGAGAGAGAAAGAGGGAGGGAGAGGGAGAGGAGGGAGAGAGAGGGGGGAGGGAAAGAGAGGGAGAGGAGGGAGAGAGAGGAGGGAGAGAGAGAGAGAGAGAGAGGGAGGGAGAGAGAGAGAGGGAGGGAGAGAGAGAGAGAGAGGAGGGACAGAGAGAGAGAGAGAGAGAGACAGAGACAGAGACAGAGACAGAGACAGAGACAGAGAGAGAGAGAGGGAGGGAGAGACCTCACAGTAAAACTACAGAATGTGTCAGCTCCAGAACTCAGTGTGAAACTACAGAATGTGTCAGCTCCAGACCTCACAGTGAAACTACAGAATGTGTCAGCTCCAGACCTCAGAGTGAAACTACAGAATGTGTCAGCGCCAGACCTCAGTGTGAAACTACAGAATGTGTCAGCTCCAGAACTCAGTGTGAAACTACAGAATGTGTCAGCTCCAGACCTCAGAGTGAAACTACAGAATGTGTCAGCTCCAGACCTCATAGTGAAAGTACAGAATGTGTCAATTCCAGACCTCAGTGTGAAACTACAGAATGTGTCAGCTCCAGAACTCAGTGTGAAACTACAGAATGTGTCAGCTCCAGACCTCACAGTGAAACTACAGAATGTGTCAGCTCCAGAACTCAGTGTGAAACTACAGAATGTGTCAGCTCCAGACCTCACAGTGAAACTACAGAATGTTTCAGCTCCAGACCTCAGTGTGAAACTACAGAAAGTGTCAGCTCCAGACCTCAGTGTGAAACTACAGAATGTGTCAGCTTCAGACCTCACAGTGAAACTACAGAATGTGTCAGCTCCAGACCTCACAGTGAAACTACAGAATGTGTCAGCTCCAGACCTCACAGTGAAACTACAGAATGTGTCAGCTCCAGACCTCAGTGTGAAACTACAGAATGCGTCAGCTCCAGACCTCACAGTGAAACTACAGAATGTTTCAGCTCCAGACCTCACAGTGAAACTACAGAATGTGTCAGCTCCAGACCTCAGTGTGAAACTGCAGAATGTGTCAGCTCCAGACCTCACAGTGAAAATACAGAATGTGTCAACTCCAGGCCTCACAGTGAAACTACAGAATGTGTCAGCTCCAGACCTCAGTGTGAAACTACAGAATGTGTCAGCTCCAGACCTCACAGTGAAACTACAGAATGTGTCAGCTCCAGACCTCACAGTGAAACTACAGAATGTGTCAGCTCCAGACCTCAGTGTGAAACTACAGAATGTGTCAGCTCCAGACCTCAGTGTGAAACTACAGAATGTGTCAGCTCCAGACCTCACAGTGAAACTACAGAATGTTTCAGCTCCAGACCTCAGTGTGAAACTACAGAAAGTGTCAGCTCCAGACCTCATAGTGAAACTTACAGTATGTGTCAGCTCCAGACCTCATAGTGAAACTTACAGTATGTGTCAGCTCCAGACCTCATAGTGAAACTACAGAATGTGTCAATTCCAGACCTCAGTGTGAAACTACAGAATGTGTCAGCTCCAGAATTCACAGTAAAACTACAGAATGTGTTAGCTCCAGACCTCACAGTGAAACTACAGAATGTGTCAGCTCCAGACCTCAGTGTGAAACTACAGAATGTTTCAGCTCCAGACCTCAGTGTGAAAATACAGAATGTGTCAACTCCAGGCCTCACAGTGAAACTACAGAATGTGTCAGCTCCAGACCTCAGTGTGAAACTACAGAATGTGTCAGCTCCAGACCTCACAGTGAAACTACAGAATGTGTCAGCTCCAGAATGCACAGTAAAACTACAGAATGTGTCAGCTCCAGACCTCACAGTGAAACTACAGAATGTGTCAGCTCCAGACCTCAGTGTGAAACTACAGAATGTTTCAGCTCCAGACCTCAGTGTGAAACTACAGAAAGTGTCAGCTCCAGACCTCATAGTGAAACTACAGTATGTGTCAGCTCCAGACCTCATAGTGAAACTACAGAAAGTGTCAATTCCAGACCTCAGTGTGAAACTACAGAATGTGTCAGCTCCAGAATTCACAGTAAAACTACAGAATGTGTCAGCTCCAGACCTCACTGTGAAACTACAGAATGTGTCAGCTCCAGACCTCACAGTGAAACTACAGAATGTGTCAGCTCCAGACCTCACAGTGAAACTACAGAATGTGTCAGCTCCAGACCTCACAGTGAAACTACAGAATGTGTCAGCTCCAGAACTCAGTGTGAAACTACAGAATGTGTCAGCTCCAGACCTCATGGTGAAACTACAGAATGTGTCAGCTCCAGACCTCATGGTGAAACTACAGAATGTGTCAGCTCCAGACCTCACAGTGAAACTACAGAATGTGTCAGCTCCAGACCTCATGGTGAAACTACAGAATGTGTCAGCTCCAGACCTCATGGTGAAACTACAGAATGTGTCAGCTCCAGACCTCATGGTGAAACTACAGAATGTGTCAGCTCCAGACCTCACAGTGAAACTACAGAATGTGTCAGCTCCAGACCTCACAGTGAAACTACAGAATGTGTCAGCTCCAGACCTCACAGTGAAACTCCAGAATGTGTCAGCGCCAGACCTCACAGTGAAACTACAGAATGTGTCAGCGCCAGACCTCTAAGTGAAACTACAGAATGTGTCAGCTCCAGACCTCAGTGTGAAACTACAGAAAGTGTCAGCTCCAGACCTCATAGTGAAACTTACAGTATGTGTCAGCTCCAGACCTCATAGTGAAACTACAGAATGTGTCAATTCCAGACCTCAGTGTGAAACTACAGAATGTGTCAGCTCCAGAATTCACAGTAAAACTACAGAATGTGTCAGCTCCAGACCTCACAGTGAAACTACAGAATGTGTCGGCTCCAGAATTCACAGTAAAACTACAGAATGTGTCAGCTCCAGACCTCACAGTGAAACTACAGAATGTGTCAGCTCCAGACCTCAGTGTGAAACTACAGAATGTTTCAGCTCCAGACCTCAGTGTGAAACTACAGAAAGTGTCAGCTCCAGACCTCATAGTGAAACTTACAGTATGTGTCAGCTCCAGACCTCATAGTGAAACTACAGAATGTGTCAATTCCAGACCTCAGTGTGAAACTACAGAATGTGTCAGCTCCTGAATTCACAGTAAAACTACAGAACGTGTCAGCTCCAGACCTCACAGTGAAACTACAGAATGTGTCAGCTCCAGACCTCAGTGTGAAACTACAGAATGTTTCAGCTCCAGACCTCAGTGTGAAACTACAGAAAGTGTCAGCTCCAGACCTCATAGTGAAACTACAGAATGTCAATTCCAGACCTCAGTGTGAAACTACAGAATGTGTCAGCTCCAGAATTCACAGTAAAACTACAGAATGTGTCAGCTCCAGACCTCACAGTGAAACTACAGAATGTGTCAGCTCCAGACCTCACAGTGAAACTACAGAATGTGTCAGCTCCAGACCTCACAGTGAAACTACAGAATGTGTCAGCTCCAGACCTCAGTGTGAAACTACAGAATGTGTCAGCTCCAGACCTCACAGTGAAACTACAGAATGTGTCAGCTCCAGACCTCACAGTGAAACTACAGAATGTGTCAGCTCCAGACCTCACAGTGAAACTACAGACTGTGTCAGCTCCAGACCTCACTGTGAAACTACAGAATGTGTCAGCTCCAGACCTCACAGTGAAACTACACGTTGCTTCTCCAGTTTGAGTCAGAACCTGCACACGCTCAGAAGCTCCTGCACACGTTTGTTACCTCGGCGACACATACAAGCGGCTTCTGACGTGCTACTTATCTTTGAAAATTAAACATGTTTAAAGTCAAAGGCCCAAAGTCACTGGGATAGGCTCCAGTCCCCCGCGACCCCAAACAGGAAAAGGTTGAAAATGAATGAAAGAATGAAGTGAAATATGAGGTAAAAACATTTAAACGTGTTTGTTTAATTTGTCAGAAAAGTGTTTGTGTCGTGCTCAAATCGCCTGCCTTTTGGATGAAACGTCGCTTATTGATGACATCACAGAGGGATTGTTTCAGAAGATCTATTTCCTATATTTTTTACTTTTAAATATTTTTCTTCACAAACTGTCGTAAAATTGTGATCGATATTGAGCCCTGGAACCTTCTTAAGAGCTTTAAGTCTTCAAACTTCCTTCTCGTCTCTGTTGGAGTTTCATTTCCCTTGAACTTTGACCAAGGCCGGACTCTGGAGTTCATCTGAAGGTGAAAGAAACGCGGCCTTGTTTATGAAAATAAACGTAATGAATTCAGACGCTTCGCTGCGGTTTATGCAACTGATCAAGAACTGAGAAATCGTTTTATGTAAACGAGCCTCAGCCAAAGCCGCCTCGGATTTAATGTTGTCGTTATGAATCTTTATGAATCTTTATGAATAATATTTTACATCATGGAGCGAGTTGCTGCTGTAAAAATCACGGCGTAAAAAAAGATGGAAACGGATATGCAAAAAGCAGCAATACTTGAATAACTTTTACGTAAATGAGTCGTTCCACAAAAACAAATTGACAATTTTATTTCTTTCCATTTTACAAAAGTGTCCTTTTGCCCAGAGTTTAGAAATTAAAACAAAAGAGGAAGAGGAGGAAGAAGAGGAAGAAGAGGAAGAGGAATATTGATGCTATGTTTATTCTGTTATTTCTTGGTTGGGACGGACACAGATCAGATCTTCGGTCCGGGGCATCTGAGTGAACTGCTCTGCGTTTGGTTTGTTTTATTTATATTATATTCATAATTAATGCTTTTGCTCTTATTTGATTTTCATGGTTTCATTATTTTACAGTGATATTAAACAAAGCGTTTTTTTTATCTTATTTTGTTCTCTTTGTAATAAAATGTGTTTCTCCTCTGGAAATAAACCAGAAAACGTGAAAAAAAGTGAATAAAAACACGTTTTGTTCAGTCCTATAATAATAATAATAATAATAATAATAATGATAATAATGATAATAATAATATATATTTGTACATGATTTATATATGAACAAAAACTGATTCCAAAGTGCTGTCGTTTATTTAAAATACACTAAATATAAAACACATTAAATATAAAATACACTAAATATAAATGCACAAAATTTTAAATACAAATATAAGAGACACTAAATATAAAATACACTAAATTTAAAATACACTAAATATAAAATACACTAAATAAAAAATACACTAAATATAAATGCACAGCATTTTAAATACAAATATAAGAGACACTAAATATAAAATACACAAAATTTAAAATACATTAAACATAAAATACACTAAATTTAAAATACACTAAATATAAATACACTAAATTTTAAATACAAATATGAAATACACTAAATATAAAATACACGTGAATATAAATACACTAAATTTAAAATACAAATATAAAATACACTAAAAATAAAAAACAAAACAGACTCGAGGCTGTTGAGGAACAAAATATAGATAAAATATTTGGTTTTACGCGCGGTCTTTTTTTGAGTCATAAAATCCAAAATGAAACACGCCACAATTAATTTTGTTTTTGAGGAAAATGCAGTGAATAAAACACACATCTTTTATATGTTTTTATGATAAAACGTAGTATCAAATAATATAATTGTCAGAATCTGAGAGAGACGTGGAGAAAATTTAAATTAAGAATAAAAACAAATTTAAAGCTCAGTTTTAAATCAAACAAATGGCGCAGAATTAAACACGGAAATTGATTAATCCGGTGCGTAAAATCCACGAGCTCCAAAACACGGACTTGAACTTTAATCTTAATGTTTAAATGTGAAATTATAAAAATATAAAAGGAGCGCGACAAGGAGAATGAAGCAAACGCGCCGCGCGGCATCATAAACGTGACAATGAGACGCGGAAAGAGCTGAAAAGTTTCACTGAAGCGCGGACAAAAAGAGGATGAAAGGATGAAAGGATGAAAAAGTGTGAGATAAAAAGTGTTTAAACTCTGGAACAAGAAAGAAGAAAAGAAGAAAGACAAACGTGTCGCGCGTGACACAGACGCGGCTCAAAACGTCACGCAAAAAACACAAACTTTCCCACGATTATGAAAGAAATACAACAGACAAATAAAGACTAAATTATTGAAGAATCTGAAGCAAACGTTTCCATGTTTGACGTGACAGACGCGGCGGACGCGGCAGGGCATCCGGCACAAACAGCAGAAGTTTGGACTCACCATCCACCAGGTGCGCGCGGAGATGTCGTAGCACAGCTGCCATTTGATCGAACCTTCCGAGCCTTTTCCTGCCGCCATCCCGCCGTCCGCGAGCCTCATCCCCGTGCGGCACCGCGTGACACACCGCCGCTCTCCGCCGCTCGCCGCCGCTCGCCGCCGCGTCACAGTCTCGCGCAGCACCGGAGCAAACGCCGCCGCCGCAACAAGAATTGAACAAGCGGCGATCAAAGCGGCAGCGCAGATAAAAGAGGCGCGGAAAGACGAGGCACGAGCTGCACGGGCTCACGGGCACGCGCACGGGCTCACGGGCACGCGCGGCACGCCCCCGGGGACGCACACAGGAGCGGATGGAGAAGAAGCTCAGACTGGACTCAGACTGGACTTAGACTGGACTCAGACTGGACTTAGACTGGACTCAGACTGGACTCAGACTGGACTTAGACTGGACTTAGACTGGACTCAGACTGGACTTAGACTGGACTCAGACTGGACTTAGACTGGACTTAGACTGGACTCAGACTGGACTTAGACTGGACTCAGACTGGACTTAGACTGGACTCAGACTGGACTCAGACTGGACTCAGAATGGACTTAGACTGGACTTAGACTGGACTCAGACTGGACTCAGACTGGACTCAGACTGGACTTAGACTGGACTCAGACTGGACTTAGACTGGCCTCAGACTGGACTCAGACTGGACTTAGACTGGACTTAGACTGGACTTAAACTGGACCCAGAGAGTCCGTTTTTCCAAAAGTGTCTCTTGTCACATCTTCATCTGGTTTTGTTTGATGGACTTCTTTAGAACAAAACTGTGAAAAAGAGCAAGACCAGGACTAAGACCAGGACTAAGACCAGGACTAAGACCAGGACTAAGACCAGGACCAAGACCAGACTTCCTCCACGTCACGTGGTTAGATCGGAGCGCCTCGTTTAAGCGGCATTTTTCATTCCGCACATGTTTATTTAAGTTCGACCTGGACCTTCAGCTCCAGAGCTCGGACACACGTGACCTCTGTGTCCGGTGTGTCCTCTCGGGTCACGGTTCCTCTCCTCTCTCCTCTCTCCTCTCTCCTCTCTCCTCTCTCCTCTCCTCTCTCCTCTCTCCTCTCTCCTCTCTCCTCTCTCCTCTCTCCTCTCTCCTCTCTCCTCTCCTCTCTCCTCCTCTCTCTCCTCTCCTCTCCTCCCCTCTCCTCTCACCTTCTCCTCTCCTCTCACCTTCTCCTCTCTCCTCTCCTCTCCCCTCCTCCTCTCTCCTCTCCTCTCTCTCCTCTCCTCTCTCCTCTCCACTTCTCTCTCCTCTCTCTCCTCTCTCCTCTCCCCTCTCCTCTCTCCTCTCTCCTCTTCGCTTCTCTCCTCTCTCCTCTCCTCCCTCCTCCCTCCTCTCTCCTCTCCTCTTCTTTCCCTCTACACTTCGGGTCATGGGGTCAAACTTGAGGCCAAAACCAGTTGAACTTGTGACGTGACAGTGCAGGTGGAAGTGCACGCGCGTGACGTCACAGGGCGCAAAGTGGAAAGAGTTTACGTCAAAGAAGTACGTTTTTTCTACATTTGGTTTATTACTCTGGTGAACTTTCTAAAAGCAGCAAGGCGTGGCAGGAGCGGCAGGAGCGGCAGGGAACGGCAGGAGCGGCACGGGGGCTGGCCGGCTGCGCACACATGGAAGCGCTTAAACCGGGCAATGATTTTCCTGTTTAGTTTCCGCCCGCGCTGACCTCATCCACCTCCACCTTTCCCAGCGCCGTGTGCGGTCAGGAGCAGCAGTGGCGGCAGAAGCGGCAGGGGCGGCAGGAGCGGCAGGAGCGGCAGCAGCGGCAGGAGTGGCAAGGGCGGCAAGGTCGGCAGGAGCGCACTACCTCCGGCCGCGGCTCAGTGTTAGGTCCAGATCCTGATGCTCCTGGTCCTGGAGGTCTGAACTATAGATTAAAATATCTGACGTTCACATGATTTGTTTGACCTGCAGAGGAGGAGGAGCAGGAAGAGGAGCAGGAGGAGGAGGAGGAGCAGGAGGAGGAGGAGCAGGAGGAGGAAGAGGAAGAGGAGAAGGAGGAGCAGGAAGAGGAGGAGCAGGAAGAGAAGGAGGAGGAGGAGGAAGAGGAGAAAACTGCAAAAAGAAAACTGCAAAAAGCTTCTTCTTCTCCAGAGGAACATCACAACACAGTCTGCTCCTGTCACTCAATCAATCAATCAACCAATCAATCAATCAATCAATCAATCAACCAATCAATCAACCAATCAATCAATCTTCATTTATAGAGCCCTTTACAACACTCAAAGTGAAGAAAGTGACCAAAGTGACCAAAGTGACCAAAGTGATAAAATGATAAAATGATAAGAATGAAGGCAAAACAAAAACTAGTAAAAACAAACTGTTGTAGAAAAAGATTCAGTCGTTTCATCTGGACTCAATCTGCCAATCAGGACCAGGAACTCAGATGGAGCCCCGCCCACTGGACCTGTTTCAGATGGACCTGTTTCAGAAGGACCTGTTTCAGATGGACCTGTTTCAGAAGGACCTGTTTCAGAAGGACCTGTTTCAGATGGACCTGTTTCAGAAGGACCTGTTTCAGATGGACCTGTTTCAGAAGGACCTGTTTCAGAAGGACCTGTTTCAGAAGGGCCTGTTTCAGAGTGACCTGTTTCAGAAGGACCTGTTTCAGAAGGGCCTGTTTCAGAAGGGCCTGTTTCAGAGTGACCTGTTTCAGAAGAACCTGTTTCAGAAGGACCTGTTTCAGAGTGACCTGTTTCAGAAGAACCTGTTTCAGAAAGGCCTGTTTCAGAGTGACCTGTTTCAGAAGGACCTGTTTCAGATGGACCTGTTTCAGAAGGGCCTGTTTCAGAGTGACCTGTTTCAGAAGGACCTGTTTCAGAAGGACCTGTTTCAGAAGGACCTGTTTCAGAAGGACCTGTTTCAGATTGAACGATGAGCGAGCATGTGAGCGCGCACGTGGTTCAGTCTTAGATTTCAGTCTCATAAAGAGTCTTTTGTTTAGTCCAAGATCAGAGTCCGAGACTCTTCAAAGACCTCATTCAGACCTCCTCAGATCCGCCAGGTTTAGTCCAGGGTTAGACCGGGTTTAGTCCAGGGTTGGACCGGGTTTAGTTCAGGGTTAGACTGGGTTACACAGAAGTGTAATACTGTCTTTGTTCACCCCACAGAAGTGTAATACTGTCTTTGTTCACCCCACAGAAGTGTAATACTGTCTTTGTTTACCCCACAGAAGTGTAATACTGTCTTTGTTCACCCCACAGAAGTGTAATACTGTCTTTGTTTACCCCACAGAAGTGTAATACTGTCTTTGTTTACCCCACAGAAGTGTAATACTGTCTTTGTTTACCCCACAGAAGTTTAATACTGCTGTCTTTGTTTACCCGTCAGAAGTGTAATACTGTCTTTGTTTAACCCACAGAAGTGTAATACTGTCTTTGTTTACCCCACAGTAGTTTAATACTCTGTCTTTGTTTACCCCACAGAAGTGTAATACTGATGTCTTTGTTTACCCCACAGAAGTGTAATACTGCAGTCTTTGTTTACCCCACAGTAGTTTAATACTCTGTCTTTGTTTACCCCACAGAAGTGTAATACTGTCTTTGTTTACCCCACAGAAGTGTAATACTGTCTTTGTTTACCCCACAGAAGTGTGATACTGCTGTCTTTGTTTACCCCACAGAAGTTTAATACTGCTGTCTTTGTTTACCCCACAGAAGTGTAATACTGTCTTTGTTTACCCCACAGTAGTGTAATACTCTGTCTTTGTTTACCCCACAGAAGTGTAATACTGTCTTTGTTTACCCCACAGTAGTTTAATACTCTGTATTTGTTTACCCCACAGAAGTGTAATACTGTCTTTGTTTACCCCACAGCAGTGTAAGCTCGTCTGCTTGTTGCTCGTCTGCTTGTTGCTCGTCTGCGTGTTGCTCGTCTCTGTGTTGTTCGTCTGGGTGTTGGTCGTCTGCGTGTTGCTCGTCTCTGTGTTGCTCGTCTGCGTGTTGCTCGTCTGCTTGTTGCTCGTCTGCGTGTTGCTCGTCTCTGTGTTGCTCGTCTGCATGTTGCTCGTCTGCTTGTTGCTCGTCTGCTTGTTGCTCGTCTGCTTGTTGCTCGTCTGTGTCTTGCTCGTCTCTGTGTTGCTCGTCTGCGTGTTGCTCGTCTGCTTGTTGCTCGTCTCTGTGTTGCTCGTCTGCGTGTTGCTCGTCTGCTTGTTGCTCGTCTGCTTGTTGCTCGTCTGCTTGTTGCTCGTCTGCTTGTTGCTCGTCCCCACAGAAGTGTAATACTGATGTCTTTGTTTACCCCACAGAAGTGTAATACTGTCTTTGTTTACCCCACAGTAGTGTAATACTCTGTCTTTGTTTACCCCACAGAAGTGTAATACTGATGTCTTTGTTTACCCCACAGTAGTTTAATACTGATGTCTTTGTTTACCCCACAGAAGTGTAATACTGCAGTCTTTGTTTACCCCACAGTAGTTTAATACTCTGTCTTTGTTTACCCCACAGAAGTGTAATACTGTCTTTGTTTACCCCACAGAAGTGTAATACTGTCTTTGTTTACCCCACAGAAGTGTAATACTGCTGTCTTTGTTTACCCCACAGAAGTTTAATACTGCTGTCTTTTGTTTACCCCACAGAAGTGTAATACTGTCCTTTGTTTACCCCACAGTAGTGTAATACTCTGTCTTTGTTTACCCCACAGAAGTGTAATACTGTCTTTGTTTACCCCACAGTAGTTTAATACTCTGTCTTTGTTTACCCCACAGAAGTGTAATACTGTCTTTGTTTACCCCACAGTAGTGTAATACTCTGTCTTTGTTTACCCCACAGAAGTGTAATACTGCTGTCTTTGTTTACCCCCACAGAAGTTTAATACTGCTGTCTTTGTTTACCCCACAGAAGTGTAATACTGTCTTTGTTTATCCCACAGTAGTGTAATACTCTGTCTTTGTTTACCCCACAGAAGTGTAATACTGATGTCTTTGTTTACCCCACAGTAGTTTAATACTCTGTCTTTGTTTACCCCACAGAAGTGTAATACTGATGTCTTTGTTTACCCCACAGAAGTGTAATACTGTCTTTGTTTACCCCACAGTAGTGTAATACTCTGTCTTTGTTTACCCCACAGAAGTGTAATACTGTCTTTGTTTATCCCACAGTAGTGTAATACTCTGTCTTTGTTTACCCCACAGAAGTGTAATACTGATGTCTTTGTTTACCCCACAGTAGTTTAATACTCTGTCTTTGTTTACCCCACAGAAGTGTAATACTGATGTCTTTGTTTACCCCACAGAAGTGTAATACTGTCTTTGTTTACCCCACAGTAGTGTAATACTCTGTCTTTGTTTACCCCACAGAAGTGTAATACTGATGTCCTTTGTTTACCCCACAGTAGTTTAATACTCTGTCTTTGTTTACCCCACAGAAGTGTAATACTGATGTCTTTGTTTACCCCACAGAAGTGTAATACTGTCTTTGTTTACCCCACAGTAGTGTAATACTCTGTCTTTTGTTTACCCCACAGAAGTGTAATACTGATGTCTTTGTTTACCCCCACAGTAGTTTAATACTCTGTCTTTGTTTACCCCACAGAAGTGTAATACTGATGTCTTTGTTTTACCCCACAGAAGTGTAATACTGCAGTCTTTGTTTACCCCACAGTAGTTTAATACTCTGTCTTTGTTTACCCCACAGAAGTGTAATACTGTCTTTGTTTACCCCACAGAAGTGTAATACTGCTGTCCTTTGTTTACCCCACAGAAGTTTAATACTGCTGTCTTTGTTTACCCCCACAGAAGTGTAATACTGTCTTTGTTTACCCCACAGTAGTGTAATACTCTGTCTTTGTTTACCCCACAGAAGTGTAATACTGTCTATGTTTACCCCACAGTAGTTTAATACTCTGTCTTTGTTTACCCCACAGAAGTGTAATACTGTCTTTGTTTACCCCCACAGTAGTGTAATACTCTGTCTTTGTTTTACCCCACAGAAGTGTAATACTGCTGTCTTTGTTTACCCCACAGAAGTTTAATACTGCTGTCTTTGTTTACCCCACAGAAGTGTAATACTGTCTTTGTTTATCCCACAGTAGTGTAATACTCTGTCTTTGTTTACCCCACAGAAGTGTAATACTGATGTCTTTGTTTACCCCACAGTAGTTTAATACTCTGTCTTTGTTTACCCCACAGAAGTGTAATACTGATGTCTTTGTTTACCCCACAGAAGTGTAATACTGTCTTTGTTTACCCCACAGTAGTGTAATACTCTGTCTTTGTTTACCCCACAGAAGTGTAATACTGTCTTTGTTTACCCCACAGTAGTTTAATACTCTGTCTTTGTTTATCCCACAGAAGTGTAATACTGATGTCTTTGTTTACCCCACAGAAGTGTAATACTGTCTTTGTTTACCCCACAGTAGTGTAATACTCTGTCTTTGTTTACCCCACAGAAGTGTAATACTGTCTTTGTTTACCCCACAGTAGTTTAATACTCTGTCTTTGTTTACCCCACAGAAATTTAATACTCTGTCTTTGTCTAACCCACAGAAGTGTAACACTGCAGTCTTTGTTTACCCCACAGAAGTGTAATACTGTCTTTGTTTACCCCACAGTAGTGTAATACTGTCTTTGTTTACCCCACAGTAGTGTAATACTCTGTCTTTGTTTACCCCACAGTAGTGTAATACTCCTTATTTCTCCGTAACATAAACTGAATAATGACATTAACAATAAAGGATACTAGCGCAGACGGCCTCAGACTCATTCTGATTGGTTTGTCAGTCGCAGGTCTCGTTGTGGTTGTTCTTCACTGAGAAGATGCAGAAGAATCAAAGCTTTTCACAAACTTGCTCTTAACGTTCTTCATCGACCTTGGTAAGAATGAACATTTGAAGAATCCCTGAGGAAAGTTAAGATGGTTCTGTTTAGAACCATCTTAACAGACCTTCAGCCCAGGTCCAGAAGAAACTCGCCAAGAGCAAAGACATGACTCTTCATACTTTGTGTTCATCACAATCTTCTAGAATCCCTAAAGTTTAGAAATGAGTTGGAGGTCAAAATTCTGCTGCTAAAACAAAGCAAGATTACTAACAGGAACTAAAAGAAGAGAGCACATTACGCCGGTGCTGGAGTCTCTTCACTGGCTCCTGTCGAGTTTAGAATCACATTTAAACTCCTCCTACTGACTTACAAAGCCATAAATGACATGGCCCCTCCTACATTAAAGATGCTATAGAACCATCTCATCCAAACAGAGCTCTTCACTCTCAAAATGCTGGCCTTCTAGTGGTCCCAAGAGTCTCTAAAAGCACAGTAGGAGGTAGAGCCTTCTGGAGGTCCCAAGAGTCTCTAAAAGCACAGTAGGAAGTAAGATAAGATAATCCTTTATTGTCCACACATGGGGAAATTTCGTTGTTACAACGCAGTAGATACAGGGGGAAAGGACAGATAACTTATAGGAAGTTTCAAAAAAACACTCTTAATAGAAGAACTTTTATAAACAAAACAAAAAACTCTTATCAACAAAACTCCTCTCATATCTTAATAGGGAATGGAGGAGGAAAAAGAATAAATTAAATTAAATTAAAAGATAAAGATAACAATAAAATAAAAATAATAGTAAAATAAAGTAAATAATAATAAAATAAAGTATATAATAATAAAATAAAGTAAAGTAAAAATAGCTAGCATAAGACTAAATAATACTAATACTAATGGTAAGTAAACACTCTTATTTACATCAGTTATATGCACATGAATATGGCCTTAATTGCTTGTGAGTATGACAGTAATTGCACATGAAATGGACGGTATTGCACATGGTTAAGTCAGTATTGCACATGAATATGACGGTATTGCACATGGTTAAGTCAGTATTGCACATGAATATGACGGTATTGCACATGGTTAAGTCAGTATTGCACATGAATATGACGGTATTGCACATGATTAAGTCAGTAAAGTATTGCACGTGTTCAGGGCTAACAGAGTTTGTTATACAGTCTGACAGCAGCAAGAAGGAAAGACCTGCGGAACCTCTCCCTCACACATCGAGGTAGAGCCTTCTGGTGGTCCCAAGAGTCTCTAAAAGCACAATAGGAGATGGAGCCTTCTGGTGGTCAGAAGCTGGACTGGCCTTTTCCTACAGTTGTAAAACAATAAACATAAAGCAGCAATTTCACGACCCTCTAAGCGGATTATGAGCGCTGTGCTTTCTTTTTCTGGTGTATTTCCTGTGTCTTTCCCATGTATTTCCTGTGTTTTTCCCATGTATTTCCTGTGTTTTTTCCATGTATTTATTGTGTTTTTCCTGTGTTTTTCCCATGTATTTCCTGTTTTTTTTCCATGTACTGTATCTATTGTGTTTTTCCTGTGTTTTCCTATGTTTTTCCTGTGTTTTTCCCATGTATTTCCTGTGTTTTTTCCATGTATTTCCTGTGTTTTTTCCATGTATGTAGTGTGTTTTTGCTGTGTTTTTCCTATGTATTTCCCGTGTTTTTCCAATGTATTTCCAGTGTTTTCCCCGTGCATTTCCTGTGTATTTCCCGTGTTTTCCCTGTGTTTTTCCTGTGTATTTCCCGTGTATTTCCCGTGTTGACTCACAATGATTCAGTTCTGTGTGTTTAAAGGTTCTCTCAGAGTTTCAAAATGGGCCCCAGGTTCTGAATATGAAGTGTAAAATTTAAAGTTGATGTAATCCCCCTTTCATTAAAAAAAAAAATCTGACAAAAAAATAGAATTCGTGCGAATATTTCCCCACAACGATCCTGGAAATACACAAAACTAAATGTGACCTGATGGAAGAATAACAAGGACTGGCTCCGGTCCAAGTCCTGGCCCGGATCCAGAGCTCTGTGTGCCGACTGTGATCTGACAAACTGCAGCCGCGAGGGGCCATCTATCACCAGGACTAAACCGGGACCAAACCAGGACCAAACCAGGACTAGACCAGCTTTGAGTCCAGGCTGAGGTCTGGTCCAGATTTAGAGCCGGTTCTTGATGGATCGAGGTCTTTGTGAAGTCGTCACAGCTGGAGCTCCGAGACTGATGAGACCGAGAACCAGGGCCTGGTCAAGGTCAGAAGCCGAGGGAGTCCTGGTTTAGTCCTGGTTTAGACCTGGTTTAGACCTGGTTTAGACCTGGTTTAGACCTGGTTTAGTCCTGGTTTAGACCTGGTTTAGTCCTGGTTTAGACCTGGTTTAGACCTGGTTTAGACCTGATTTAGACCTGGTTTAGACCTGGTTTAGTCCTCGTTTAGTCTTGGTTTAGACCTGGTTTAGTCCTGGTTTAGACATGGTTTAGAACTGGTTTAGGCCTGATTTAGACCTGGTTTAGACCTGGTTTGGACCTGGTATAGACCTGGTTTAGTCCTGGTTCAGTCCTGGTTCAGTCCTGGTTTAGACCTGGTTTAGTCCTAGGTTAGACCTGGTTTAGTCCTGGTTTAGTCCTGGTTTAGATTTGGTTTAGTTCTAGTTTAGACCTGGTTTAGTCCTGGTTTAGACCTGGTTTAGTCCTGGTTTAGACCTGATTTAGACCTGATTTAGTCCTGGTTTAGTCCTGGTTTAGACTCGGTTTAGTCCTGGTTTAGTCTTGGTTTAGACCTGGTTTAGTCCTGGTTTAGACCTGGTTTAGACCTGGTTTAGTCCTGGTTTAGTCCTGGTTTAGACCTGGTTTAGACCTGGTTTAGTCCTGGTTTAGACTTGGTTTAGACCTGCTTACTCCTGGTTTAGTCCTGGTTTAAACCTGGTTTAGTCCTGGTTTAGTCCTGGTTTAGACCTGGTTTAGTCCTGGTTTAGTCCTGGTTTAGTCCAAGACAGACCAAACCAGCACCAGGACCAGGACCAGGACCAGGACCAGGACCAGGACAAGGACCAGGACCAGACACAGACCTGCTGGTGTTCGTGGACATTTAGAAACACTTTGGTCCCGTGACATTTAGCCTGTTAGCCACATTAGCATATTTAGCGTGCTCCAGTGTTTATCATAATTAATGTGTCCCAGAGCTAATCGTAGCATCACGCTAACTGCCTCCTCTGTGTTTTGTCTCATACATATTTTATGGCACATATGTCAAAGTCCAGCTCGAGGACACGTTTTCTTATGGTCCACAAACCGAGGACACGTTTTCTTACGGTCCAAATATATTTCACTCTTTCAATTTACATGTTTTATGTTTGCGCTGGAGAAAGAAGCTAATCCAACATTTCACTAGAAGCACAATTATATTATTATTATTACTCAACATTTATAATACACAGAACACGACCAGAGAGCGTCACCGCATGGTCCGGCCACATGGTCCGGCCCGCTGACGCCATCTCATGGTCCGGCCACATGGTCCGGCCCGCTGATGTCACCTCATGGTCTGTCCTGCTGACGTCACCACATGGTCCGGCCACATGGTCCGGCCCGCTGATGTCACCTCATGGTTCGGCCACATGGTCCGGCCCGCTGATGCCATCTCATGGTCCGGCCACATGGTCCGGCCACATGGTCCGGCCCGCTGATGTCACCTCATGGTCTGTCCTGCTGACGTCACCACATGGTCCGGTCACATGGTCTGGCCCACTGACGTCACCACATGGTAGGGCCACATGGTCGGGCCACATGGTCCGGCCCACTGACGTCACCTCATGGTCCGGCGCGCTGACATATGGTCCGGCCCGCTGACGTCACCACATGGTCCGGCCCGCTGACGTCACCACATGGTCCGGCCCGCTGACGTCACCACATGGTCCGGCCTGCTGACGTCACCTTATGGTCCGGCCCGCTGACGTCACCTCATGGTCCGGCCCGCTGACGTCACCTTATGGTCCGGCCCGCTGACGTCACCTCATGGTCCGGCCCGCTGACGTCACCACATGGTCCGGCCTGCTGACGTCACCTTATGGTCCGGCCCGCTGACGTCACCTCATGGTCCGGCCCGCTGACGTCACCTCATGGTCCGGCCTGCTGACGTCACCTTATGGTCCGGCCCGCTCACGTCACCTCATGGTCCGGTCCGCTGACGTCACCACATGGTCCGGCCTGCTGACGTCACCTTATGGTCCGGCCCGCTGATGTCACCACATGGTCCGGCCACACGGTTCGGCCCGCTGACCCGGGACTTAAATCACAAACCCTGAATGTGACGTAGAGGAACTAGAGGAAATACTGCTGCGTCTTGTCCACTCTCTTCCAGCAGAGGGCACTGTTTCATGCTCACGCCATGTTGTAGTGTGTCCGAATGTCCAGCAGGTGAAAAACAAGTGCACTCAAAATGTCCCACATTGCACCATGAAAGGTAGAGTCACTATAGACCACAATGCACTGGGAGAGTCTTTAACTGGACACAACAGACTGAAGCAGACAAGACGTTTAAACGCAGAATATGAAACAAACACTTAAATAAACCGCTAGCCGTAACAATGCTAGCGTTAGCCGCCAACCTTAGCTTAAGATCACCTTCACAGGCAAAAAGTTGAATAATCCATCTGTTTGTTGGTGAGGTCAGGGATTGACCCATGTTAGATCCGGGACTTGTGGGGACTGTCTGTCCATAAATATGTGTGAGTGGGTTTGACCAATATTTATGACATATTTATCTGAGATTTGAAGACTTTTTTCCACTCTGAGTCACATGACCCGTGGCAAGGAGTCAGGGGACAAGAAGGAGTGCTGAGGGGACAAGAATGAGGGGTCAGGGGACAAGAAGGAGGGGTCATGGGACTCACACGCCTTCTCTCACGTGCACTCTCTCAGGTGCACTTTCTCAGGTGCACTTTCTCAGGTGCACGCTCTCACGTGAACAATCTCACGTGCACTCTCTCACGTGCACGCTCTCACGTGCACTCTGACGTGCACTCTCTCACGTGCACTCTCTCATGTGCACGCTCTCACGTGCACGCTCTCACATGCACTCTCTCACGTGCACTCTCTCATGTGCACGCTCTCACGTGCACGCTCTCACATGCACTCTCTCACGTGCACTCTCTCATGTGCACTCTCTCACGTGCACTCTCTCACGTGCACTTTCTCACGTGCACTCTCTCATGTGCACGCTCTCACGTGCACGCTCTCACATGCACTCTCTCACGTGCACTCTCTCATGTGCACGCTCTCACGTGCACGCTCTCACGTGCACGCTCTCACATGCACTATCTCACGTGCACTCTCACATGTGCACGCTCTCACATGCACTCTCTCACGTGCACTCTCTCACGTGCACGCTCTCACGTGCACGCTCTCACATGCACTCTCTCACGTGCACTCTCCTCACGTGCACGCTCTCACGTGCACTCTCCTCACGTGCACTCTCCTCACGTGCACGCTCTCACATGCACGCTCTCACGTGCACTCTCTCACGTGCACTCTCCTCACCTGCACTCTCTCACGTGCACTCTCCTCACATGCACGCTCTCACGTGCGCTCTCTCAATTCAATTTATTTTTGTAACGCCCAAAATCACAACAAAAGTTGCCTCTGAGGGCGACAGTGAAAAACAAATCAAGCAATGTCTGTCGTGGCGAGGGACGATGTCCCAGAGTCCTCTGTCCTTAGACCCTCCTTCTGCAGGAAATACTACAAAAACTTCTTTGGGAAAAAGTATAAACCTGGAGGAGTTCCAGAGTGAAGGAGAGATCTGTCTGAGAGACAGTGGAGCTGGAGCCACTCTTCAGGCAGATGAGGGACTGTCCATACGGGGCAGGGACTGCTTCACCAGGAGAGGAGCATCTGGGTTCACAGGTCATCGGGAGTGAGAAAAAGAAAAGGCAATGAACAGTTTGCAAGTGAAATTAAATATTAAATATTGTTTGATAGAAAAAGTAGTGTTTATCAGAGGATAGAACTCAAGCTGCCATATTTACCCCAGAGTTGCTCCTAGGGCAGCGTAGCTAAAACTGTAGCTTTATATTTCTGTTCCTAACTGTCCTGACCATAAGCCATTTGAAAGAGGAACGTTTTAAGCCTGGCCTTAAATGAAGAGACTGTGTCGGCCTCTTTAACATGGACAGGAGCTGATTCCATAACACAGGAGCTTGGGAGCTAAAGGCAAGGCAAGTTTATTTGTAGAGCACATTTCATACACAAGGCAATTCAAAGTGCTTCACACAGCAGGAAAAATGCATTAAAATCACAAAGAAATGACAGAAACAGAAATACAATAAAATTAACTACTTTTAAATCAGTCCAACTGATTGTACATACTTTTACACGTCTAACGTGTTTCGGAGTCCAACTCCCTTTTAGATCAATCCAACTAATTGTCTAAACTAATGAAATCACAAACAAAAGAGAAGAGTGCAAAAAAACATCCTTTCAGTCATATGCGCAGCTAAACAAAACTGTTTTTAGCTTAGATTTGAACATTGTCAGAGTAGAAGCCTGTCACACATCTTCAGGAAGACTGTTCCAGATTTTAGCTGCATAAAACTGAAATGCAGATTCCCCATGTTTTGTCCTGACTCTGGCACCAGCAGGAGGCCGGTCCCTGAGGTCCTCAGAGTCCGAGATGGTTCATATGGCACTAACATGTCCAAGATGTACTTTGGTGCTAGGCCATGGAGAGACTTGTACACAAGCAGAGCTGCTTTAAAGTCTATTATCTGAGCCACAGGAGCCAGTGCAGAGACCTGAGAACAGGACTAATGTGATCATACTTCCTGGTTCTGGTCAGGACCCGAGCAGCAGCGTTCTGGATGTACTGCAGCTGTTTTACAGCTCGTTTGGAGAGGCCGGTGAGCAGGCCGTTACAGTAGTCTAATCTACTGGAGACAAACGCATGGATAAGTCTCTCTAAATCTGGTTTTGACACTATATTTTTGATTTTGGCAATATTTTTAGATGGTAAAAAGCTGCTGATGTTATTGATTTGATGTGGCTGTTAAAGTTCAAGTCTGAGTCTATTATTACCCCCAGATTTCTAAATTGGTTTGTAGGTTTTAGAGCGAGATTCTGGAGGTGACGCTAACACTTTCTCTTTGTTTCTGTGGGCCAAAAACGATTATTTCAGTCTTGTCTGAGTTCAGCTGGAGAAAGTTGTTTTGCATCCACAAACTGATCTGTTTGGAGGCAGTGACAGAGTGAATCCACTGGTCCATATTCACCTGCCGACAGTGAAACATAGATCTGAGTGTCGTCTGCATAATTGTAATAGGACACATTTTCACTGCGTATCAACTGACCTAACGGCAACATGTAGAGGTTGAACAGAAGGGGACCCAGGACTGACCCTTGGGGCACTCCACAGGTCAGGGTCATGTGGTCTGAGACACAGCTACCAATTTCAACAAAGTACTTCCTGTCTTCCAGATAGGACCTTAACCAGTTTAGTCTCTGTAAGAGGATCCCATGATCGACAGTGTCGTAAGCAGCATCAGATCCAACAGAATTAACTGAGGTTTTGCCCATGTCAGTGTTCAGGCGGATGTCATTTGTCACCTTGACAAGAGCAGTCTCAGTGTGATGAGGTCTAAAACCTGACTGAAAAACATCTAATGAGTTGTTTATTAAGAGGAAATCTGTGAGCTGTTGGTAAACAAACTTTTCAAGGACTTTGCCCCAAAATGGCAGATTAGAGATGGGCCGGTAATGACTCAGTACTGCGGCATCAAGACTGCTCTTCTTAAGGAGAGGCTTTATGACCGCTGTTTTCAAAGACATTGGGAATGTTCCAGATTGAAGCGACATGTTAACTATGTGAGTGAGTGGTGCTAACAAACTGTTCAGCACAGACTTTAGAAATCTGTGGGTAACACATCGAGGCAGCATGTAGATGAACTCAGACTGGTGATGATCTCATGGACTGTTTTGTCAGTTACAGGTGCAAAGTGAGTTAGCTCTAAGTGTCTTGGTGGTTTTAGGGTAATTTTTTGCATTGTGGGATTTATAGCATTTTTAATACCCTGAACTTTGTCATTAAAGAATAATGCAAACTCATTACACTTGGATGTGGAAATGAGTTCTAACGGCAGCTGAGCTGGAGGGTTTGTTAATCTGTTTACTGTGGCAAACAGGACATGCGAGTTGTTACTGCAGCTTCCAATTATTTCAGAAAAATATCTTTCCCTAGTTCTACATAAAATGAGGTTTACATGTTCAGCTTCTCTTTGTAAATCTATTTTTGAACCTGGAGCTTTGACTTGCGCCATTTCCGTTCGGCCCGGTGGCACTCATCATCGAATCATCATTTCTCCATGGCAGCTTCTGCTTATTTTTAACGATTTTAGCCTTCATAGGGACAATGGTGTCAAGAACATTCAAAACACTAGATGTAACAGAGTTCAACAAATCATTTACATTAGAACATGAGACATTTTCAAAGTTTATCATTTCCATAAACAGTGCACCTGTGCCATCATTTATGTGTCTCCTCTGAACAACTGCAGGACCAGCCGGTGGTTTGGGAAAAACAGACAGGTCAAAGAAGACACAGAAATGATCAGACAGAGCAGCATCGACCACATTGACATTTGAAATATTTACCCCCTTTGTAATTATGAGATCTAGAATGTGTCCTTTGCTGTGGGTGGGACCTTTCAAATGCTGAGTAAGACTAAATGTTTCAAGGACAGCATCAAGCTCTTTAGCGTTTCTGTCACAAATATTATCAACATGCACATTGAAATCACCTGTAATGACCAAACCATCAAAGTCTGTGGATACAACTGAAAGCATCTCAGTAAAATCATCAATAAAACTTTGGCAGTGCTGGGGAGGCTTGTATAAAACAATGAAGAGAATGGATGGAGACCGTTTTAGCTCCATTTTAAAGGATACATACTCAAATGTTGACAAAAGTCAACCTGCGGGTAATTATTTCATCTCTAAAGACAGCACAGACTCCACCCCCTTTTTTGTTTTCTCGTGTTTCAGATTCAAACTTAAAGTTGGGTGGAGCAGATTCTATCAGAACAGAATTTCCTGTGTTTTTGTCAAGCCATGTTTCAGTTAAAAACATAAGAATCAAGAAGAAATAAAATTATTAATTGGGAGTGATTTGTTACATAAGGATCTGACATTCAGCACAGCAAGTTTCAGACTAGTTTCAGTGGGACTGGGCTTTATCTTTTCACAGGGAATATAAATCAAATTTCTCAGATCGGGCCGCCTGATGTGACAACAGAAATAGCACTAGGGGGGGCTCTTTTTACATAGGGCCCCGGTTTGGTTTGATTTCTAATATGACAATAAGTCCCGGCAACGCTGAGACCCAGTGCATCCTAAACGCTCTACCTCCTACTGTGCTTTTAGAGACTCTTGGGACCACCAGAAGGCTCTACCTCCTACTGTGCTTTTAGAGACTCTTTCTGACATGCTTTCTGATCATGTGACCTAACGGCAGCATATCAAGATTAAACAAAACTGGACCCAGTGCTGACCCCTGAGGCACCCCGTAAGTTACTTCAGAACAGGGGGAGGAGCTCTGGTTTACATTAACAAACTGGTACCTATCAGATAAATAGGATGTAAAGCAGCTGAGGGCGGGGCCTCTGATACCTACATCACATTCTAACCTCTGCAGTAGAATGTTGTGGGCGATGGTGTCAAACGCTGAGGTCAGAACCAGGAGTGAGACCAGTCCATCGTCTGCAGCTCATAACAAATAATTTGTGACTGTGGTGGGCTCTGAACCCTGACTCTCGCGTGCACTCTTTCAAGTGCACGCTCTCACATGCACGCTCCTGTGGCTCAGCTCCAGCTCCAGTGTCAGATCCTCAGCCTCAGGGACAAACTCACATTAAATCTGCAGCACATATTGTCCTCTTCGTCCTCCGAGAACACAGAAGCACAAAAGCACAAGATATGGAAATAAAAGCTTTAAATATTCACAAATCAAACATTTAAATATTGAGAGTGGAAAGAGAAGTGACTTTAACGGTCTGTTTCCTCTGGATTTGGGTCAAAAGTTGATTTAGAAAAATGATCTCAGAGAACAAAAGAGAGAGATGAACTCTCTCTTTTGTGAAGAGCTCTCAATCCACCACTAAAATGACAAAAAACTACCACTAAAACATATATATACTTTGTACTTTTTAGTCCAGTTTTAAAAATTATTCAGTAGAAAGTATTCTAAAATTCAAAAGAATCAAAACTACGTGATTAAAGTACTAAACATTTAAAGTACTAAACATCAGTTCCTCATGACTTTGCACCTGCCGAGTCCATGATTCTAATGTCCAGACGTGTTCTAGTCCTGATTCTCTTTCATAAAGATAACGTCAGCGTGTTTTCACAGAGACCCCCATGGAGTGGGGCCAAAGGGCTCCTGAGGGCTCCTGAGGGCTCCTTTCACAAACAAACAGGAGACCAGAAGAAGTCTCTAAAAGGACACTGGAACTGGTCCAAAACAGAGACCAAGAGCTGAGCTGACTGTCCAGACCTACAGAGTCCTGGTTTAGTCCTGGTTTAGTCCTGGTTTAGACCTGGTTTAGACCTGGTTTAGTCCTGGTTTAGTCCTGGTTTAGACCTGGTTTAGTCCTGGTTTAGTCCTGGTTTAGTCCTGGTTTAGTCCTGGTTTAGACCTGGTTTGGTCCTGGTTTAGTCCTGGTTTAGTCCTGGTTTAGTCCTAGTTTAGTCTCAGTCTCTGATGGACAGATTTCTCTTCTCAATCTTGACCTGTTCCTTTTACATCTCCACAGGATTTTGATCTTCAGGGGCCCCAGTGTCTGCTCCAGAGTCCTATGTGGCCCCTGGTTTAGTCCTGGTTTAGACCTGGTTTAGTCCTGGTTTAGTCCTGGTTTAGTCCTGGTTTAGTCCTGGTTTAGTTCTGGTTTAGACCTGGTTTAGACCTGGTTTAGTCCTGGTTTAGACCTGGTTTAGTCCTAGTTTAGTCCTAGTTTAGTCTCAGTCTCTGATGGACAGATTTCTCTTCTCAATCTTGACTTGTTCATTTTACATCTCCACAGGATTTTGATCTTCAGGGGCCCCAGTGTCTGCTCCAGAGTCCTATGTGGCCCCTGAGCTCCACGGGCCCCTGAGCTCCGCGGGCCCCTGAGCTCTGTGTGGCTGGAGCTGTTTATTGCGTGAAAAAGACTCAAATCAATAAAAGATGTGATAAATGTTTCAGACGATTTGAGCCGCTGCAGATGAACACTGAACATGTGAACATCTGCAGCGTCTAGTCTCAAGGGCCCCAGGGCCCCTCAACCCCCTCAAACCCCCCCACACACTCACAGAGACACACAGACTTCGCCCACTGTCCCCTCGGCCTCTGCTCTATCCCCTGTGCCCTTCACACACACACACACACACACACACACACACACACACACACAGGCCCCTCTGCTTTGGCCCTTGTTCATGGAAGTTTAATGTGTTTTTCTGAAGCGTGTCTCAGGTCCAGAAGTCACACAAAACACTCTCACCTCGAAATCAAGTGTCAGGTTCATGTTGGTCCTGCTCAGGTTCTGGCTTTTCTTCATAAATCTGATCTTAAAAAGTGGCTAAAGCTAGTGTGTGTGAGGGGCGTGGCTAAGGCTAGTGTGTGCGAGGGGCGTGGCTAAAGCTAGTGTGTGTGAGGGGCGTGGCTAAGGCTAGTGTGTGCGAGGGGCGTGGCTAAAGCTGATGCGTGCGAGGGGCGTGGCTAAAGCTAGCGTGCACAGGAACAGTTTTGCCTCATTTCTTTGACTTCTCTGCATGTGAGGGGCGTGGCTAAAGCCTCTACGCCTCGTTTGAACCTCTCTTTATGTCATGCTTTGGCTTTGGATCATAAGATAAGATAAGATAATCCTTTATTTTCCGGGCGGTGTCTTGGGCGCAGGTACCAGACGGGAGGTCTTCCAGACCTGTGGTACCACCCTCAGCTTCAGGCTCATGTTGAAGACATGCTCCATAACTCCACACAGTTCATATGCGCAGGACTTAAGGAGCCTGGGGCTGATGCCGTCAGGTCCTGCTGCCTTCCTCACTTTAATCCTCATGTCAGACGCATTATGTAATTACACTGAAGTTCCACAACTTCAGTGAAAAGCAGCAGTGGGTGTGGTCAGGACAATCAAGGAAATCAGTGATTGGCCAATAAAAACTGTAATGACTGTGTGCGATCAGAACATTGTGGAGAACCAGAAGGCAAAACAAGCTAAAAATGTGCACAAACCACTATCCATTTCAGGGTACGTGAGCAGTTCCTGTCACACACCATCTGAAGCCTCTACAGAAGTGGACTGGATCATACCATCTGAAGCCTCTACAGAAGAGGAGTGGATCATACCATCTGAAGCCTCTACAGAAGTGGACTGGATCATACCATCTGAAGCCTCTACAGCAGGGGTCCCCAACCACCGGGGCGGGGACCGGTACCGGTCCACAACGCGTTTGCGTGACCTCAGGGCTGTGACCTCAGAGCTGTGACCTCAGGGCTGTGACCTCAGGGCTGTGACCTCAGGGCTGTGACCTCAGAGCTGTGACCTCAGGGCTGTGACCTCAGGGCTGTGACCTCAGGGACTCGGTCAGTGTTGACTTGTTGGTCACATGAACATTGGATATTTTACTCAAATCAATCGACTTTAGAGCGTTTTGGCCGTGAGATTTTTCCCTTGTTTAAACGACCAGAGTTTCGCTGGATCTGAAGCGCGATTACGGAAGTGGCCCCGGGCCCTTACACAAGCTCCTCCCCTCCAAGTGTGAAAGAGGCCGTCATGTCCCTGAAGGAGTGACTGGACTGTGCCTCATAGAGACTATTTCTATTCTGAATGTGGACTATCGTTTATAAACCTGAATTATGTCCAAAAGAATGGAACAAATCCTCCCAAACTGAATCCACAAAGATCAGACAGGATTTATGAGCAAACGACACAACACAAGACAACACAAGACCATCTTTACACACAATGAGACAAATACAAACACAAGACAACATAAGACCATCTTTACACACAATGAGACAAATACAAACACAACTAAACAATGATGGAATAATAAGTCTGGACTTATTCATTTAAATTAATAAACACATTTAAAAGAGATGATAATTATACAAATATTGAGGCTCTTTACCATTGGCCTAATTTATTAGACATTCCGAAATAATTTATGGTCTCAATTGATGGTACAGAACATAGATGAAGTCTCACTGTGTTTGACCAAACCAGAAATTTCCAAATCTAATGTCTCTGATCCAGACTCTGAAGATGAATAAAACAATCTCAAGATTTATATGACCTCGAATACACTGTAAAAACACACTCTACACTGTAAAAACACAGTAAAAACACACTCTACACTGTGAAAACACACTCTACACTGTAAAAACACACTCACACTCTACACTGTAAAAACACACTCTACACACTGTAAAAACACACTCTACACACTGTAAAAACACACTCTACACTGTAAAAATACACTCTACACACTGTAAAAACACACTCTACACACTGTAAAAACACACTCTATACCGTAAAAACACACTCTACACTGTAAAAACACACTCTAGATCAGAGGACGATGATTAAATTGTCTTTGATATGAATTTGTTTTTAGGGGACAGACTTGGTGTGGTCTTGATGTGTGATGGATCTCACCACCCCGTCACGAGCCAAATTAGACCCATTTTGGGCACCCCTGCTCTATACTGTAAAAACACACTCTACACTGTAAAAAAACACTCTGTAATTGTTTATTGAAATGAGATTAACATGTTTAAACTCGGAAACAGGCCCAATGGCATTCTACGGTTGAGTCTCTGGTCCAGGTCCAGTCCAGGTACAGTCCTGGTCCAGTCCAAGTCCAGGTCCAGTCCTGGTCCAGGTTTAGTCCTGGTCCTAAGCTCTGACTAAAAGCATAAAATTAGACTCTGAAAATCTACAGACATTGAAAAGAAATTTGAATATTGTTAAAACTCATGAAGACCTGAGAGAACAGATCAATGAGTGGAAAGTTCTGGTCCAGGTTTAGTCCAGGTTTAGTCCAGGTTTAGTCCAGGTTTAGTTCTGTTTGTTGCTGTTTTTGATATTTTTCACATTTTGTCTAAAACCTGCCAAACGCTCAGAGCTAAAAGCATCTGTCAGACCTGGACTCAGGCCTGGTTTAAGTCCCTAAAGACCGGACCAGAGCCAAGACCGGACCAGAGCCAAGACCGGACCAGAGCCAGGATTTGTCACATGACCAGGTTTTGGCTGCTGAAGCTCAGGTCACATGACTCTTTCTCAGCTGCTGCAGGTTTCATTCACAAATGTGTCAAAGGGTTGTGTTCACATGATGTCATCAACACAGGGTTAACCCCTAACCCACAGGAGGCACTGCTCTGAAGCTAACAGGAGGCACTGCTCTGTCTGAGGCTAACAGGAGGCACTGCTCTGTCTGAGGCTAACAGGAGGCACTGCTCTGTCTGAGGCTAACAGGAGGCAATGCTCTGTCTGAGGCTAACAGGAGGCACTGCTCTGTCTGAGGCTAACAGGAGGCACTGCTCTGTCTGAGGCTAACAGGAGGCACTGCTCTGTCTGAAGCTAACAGGAGGCACTGCTCTGTCTGAGGCTAACAGGAGGCACTGCTCTGTCTGAGGCTAAGAGGAGGCAATGCTCTGTCTGAGGCTAACAGGAGGCACTGCTCTGTCTGAGGCTAACAGGAGGCACTGCTCTGTCTGAGGCTAACAGGAGGCACTGCTCTGTCTGAAGCTAACAGGAGGCACTGCTCTGTCTGAGGCTAACAGGAGGCACTGCTCTGTCTGAGGCTAACAGGAGGCACTGCTCTGTCTGAGGCTAACAGGAGGCACTGCTCTGTCTGAGGCTAACAGGAGGCACTGCTCTGTCTGAGGCTAACAGGAGGCACTGCTCTGTCTGAAGCTAACAGGAGGCACTGCTCTGTCTGAGGCTAACAGGAGGCACTGCTCTGTCTGAAGCTAACAGGAGGCACTGCTCTGTCTGAGGCTAACAGGAGGCACTGCTCTGTCTGAGGCTAACAGGAGGCACTGCTCTGTCTGAGGCTAACAGGAGGCACTGCTCTGTCTGAGGCTAACAGGAGGCACTGCTCTGTCTGAGGCTAACAGGAGGCACTGCTCTGTCTGAGGCTAACAGGAGGCACTGCTCTGTCTGAGGCTAACAGGAGGCACTGCTCTGTCTGAGGCTAACAGGAGGCACTGCTCTGTCTGAAGCTAACAGGAGGCACTGCTCTGTCTGAGGCTAACAGGAGGCACTGCTCTGTCTGAGGCTAACAGGAGGCACTGCTCTGTCTGAGGCTAACAGGAGGCACTGCTCTGTCTGAGGCTAACAGGAGGCACTGCTCTGTCTGAAGCTAACAGGAGGCACTGCTCTGTCTGGAGATGGAAACATGTTCTTTGACGTGACTCAAAGGTCAGAAAGTTTGAGAAGAAACTTTTGGACTGACCTCGAGACTCGATGTGACAGGACCTGGACCAGGACAGGGCCGGGTCTGGTCTAAGTCTCTGTGACAGGAGCCTCTCGTGATGCGTTCAGGGACGTCAGGGCTGTTTGGACTGGGGGCTACTGAACACGCTCAGTGCAGCCGAGCGGACCGCATTAGCCTGAGTGGGACTGGCTCCGGTCCAGGACGCCTCAAAACCAGGACCAGACCAGGACCAGACCAGGACCAGACCAGGACTGACCCCAATGCCACTCCAAAAGGCGAGAAGAACTTTAGATCAGCTTTAGACCTGGTTTAGACCCCGTTTAGTCCTGCTTTAGACCTGGTTTAGACCTGGTTTAATCCTGGTTTAGTCCTGGTTTAGACCTGGTTTAGTCTTGGTTTAATCCTGGTTTAGACCTGGTTTAGTCCTGGTTTAATCCTGGTTTAGTCCTGGTTTAGTCCTGATTTAGACCTGGTTTAGTCCTGGTTTAGACCTGGTTTGGACCTGGTTTAGACCTGGTTTAGAGGTTTTTTGTCTGTAAACATTGTAGATCTTGGACAAACCTGAGCTTGTGACGCACTTCCTGCCAGAACCTGGTCATGTGACAAATCCTGGCTCTGGTCCGGTCTTGGCTCTGGTCCGGTCTTGGCTCTGGTCCGGTATTTAGGGACTTAAACCAGGCCTGAGTCCAGGTCTGACAGATGCTTTTAGCTCTGAGCGTTTGGCAGGTTTTAGACAAAATGTGAGAAATATCATAAACAGCAACAAACAGAACTAAACCTGACTAAACCTGGACTAAACGTGGACTAAACCAAGATTGAACCTGGACTAAATCTGAACTAAACCAGGACTAAACCAGGACTTAACCAGGTCTAAACCAGGACTGAACCTGGACTAAAGGAATAGAGAATAAACAAAAATAAAGTAAATTTCCTTGAGTCATCGCAGAATGTTCTATTAGACTTTGGTTAAGATGAAGCAGAATGTCATAACTTATAAACAAACATTGAAGGTTTGTGGATTCAGAATGTGTGATTTATTGTGGTCCTCAGAGGGTTTTAGAAAAGAAGAGAGTTTGTGGATTTTAATCAAGGATTGCATTTGAATTTTAGTTTATAATGACTATTTTTCTACATGGTTAATAACAAAAGACAGACAGTAGGAGAAGGATGACCTGACTTTCACAGATCTGACTTGTAAAGAACACTAAGGATGTAAATATTTAACATTTAAAAGATCATGGAGTTTAGAACAACATGAACCTTTCAGCTACTCAAAGTGTCTTTCCATTGACGTGAGTTCAGTCACACTAGAGCCGCTGAATGTCCTTCACACTCTCATCCACATTTCATGGCTCCAGTAAAAGAAATACTTAAATAAATCACTACAGAACCAGGACTAAACCAGGTCTAAACCAGGTCTAAACCAGGTCTAAACCAGGACTAAACCAGGTCTAAAGCTGATCTAAAGTTCTTCTCGTCTTGTAGAGTGGCATTGGGGTCAGTCTTGGTCTGGTCCTGGTCTGGTCCTGGTTTTGAGGCGTCCTGGACCAGAGCCAGTCCCACTCAGACTAATGCGGTCCGCTCGGCTGCACTGAGCGCGCTCAGTAGCCCCCGGTCCAAACAGCCCTGACGTCCCTGAACGCATCATGAGAGGCTCCTGTCAGAGACTTAGACCAGACCCGGTCCAGTCCTGGTCCGGTCCCGGTCCAGTCCCGGTCCAGTCTCGGTCCAGTCCTGGTCCAGTCCCGGTCCAATCCAGTCCCGGTCCAGTCCTGGTCCAGTCCCGGTCCAATCCAGTCCCGATCGAGTCCTGGTCCAGACTTGGGCTTCTGCATTTCTCAGAACAATAATTCACCCTGGAGAGACAAAGAGACCACGAGAATGGACTGTTGAGCAAGCTTTATTCGAGAGTTATTTGGCGCTCAGACCCCGGCGGAAGACGTTGCAATCATGGGCACTCCATGATCTATTTGTATTAGATGTCTCCCCCCGGAGCCTGGAGACTGGTGGTGGTAGATGTGGAGAGAAGGTAGAGGATGATGGGAATGCAGAGGAGGAGCTGGGGAGGTGGTGGGTCGCAGTACGGTTTGAGCGGCCGAGCCATCAGCCTGAGGGCTTAAATGTGACCGCCTGGTGCTGATTGGGAGCAGGGGAGGAGTCGCTTGAGAGCGTTGATTGGGGATGAGGAGCAGGTGCGAGGGCCATGGTACGGACGCCCCCTGACCTTTCACCCTACTTCTTTGGCCAGGAAAAACTGCATAACCTCTTTGGGATAAGCGCAGAAACCTGGAAGAGTCCATGGTGAAGTGAGGGATCTGACTCTCACAGACGGACAGGCCACGCCCGCTTGAGTGCGATTATGGCGCTGGGGAGAGGGGTCCTTCCATGGAGGCCTTGACGTAGATGGATGGAGTTAGGTCTTCCAGGCTGAATTTACGCAGGCTTCATTATTGAAACAAAAGGAGGAAAAGATGAGACCTGTGTTCATCTTCAGCCTCTGTTGGTTACTATGGCAACACATAACAACTACCTCTAACATGTGACCAGAGCAGAGAAACATCGAGGGTTTTCACCTGTTGCATCGAGAATGAACCCCTGAAATGAAGAGGCTCACCACATCGTGGACCCAAACGCTGGAACCTTCTCCCATCATTCACTGCCCCGCTCCGGTGGGGAAAGGGCAGACTGCAGGACCCCGGGCTCAGGAGCCGCGCTCAGGGGCCGGGCTTCAGGGCCCAGAGAAGGCTCCACACATTCACTTGAGCAGAAAATGGAGTAATGATGTGAGTCTGTGATGTGAAGAGCCTCAGGGAGGACAAGGATCTGGAATCACAATAACACAGAGAAAAACATGAAACATGAGACTGAAACATGAGACTGAAACATGAAACATGAGACTGAAACATGAGACTGAAACATGAAACATGAAACATGAGACTGAAACATGAAACATGAGACTGAAACATGAAACATGAGACTGAAACATGAAACATGAAACATGAAACATGAGACTGAAACATAAAACATGAAACATGAAACATGAAACATGAGACTGAAACATGAGCGCTCTGCATTTGACCCATCCTTCAGTGCCACTGGGGCCTCTTTCCAGGAGCAGGACCATCTCCAGATGATGGCGTCAGTGGTGCACTCGCTCCGCTGCTGCTGGAACGCTCATCCACATAATCCCGAGAGAGTAAACAGGAAAAAACACGGGGAACGCTACGGGAGCCAAACAAACAAAGCTGACGGCCCCTGGCTTTGCCTCACAAGATAACGAGGATAACATGGCTAACAGGCCCTCCCTCCACCCGTAAACAAAGCACCGTCCTCAGCGTGGGGTCTCCAGGCTCGTCCCTGTTTGAAGGAGGACAGGACATAACTTTACAACAGTTTGCCCTCTCCAAATGAGAGCAGGGCGTGGCGCTGCCCGATTCAACAATGTTCAATCCGACATAAAGAACCTGAAAGTGGGAGGAGGAGGTGGAGCTGAAGGCCGAGGTGGGGCTGAGGCCCAAGCTGGAGCTGAAAGCCGAGGTGGAGCTGAGGGCCGAGCTGAAGCTGAGGGCCGAGCTGGAGCTGAAGGCGGAGGAGGAGCTGAGGGCCGAAGTGGAGCTGAAGGCCGAGGTGGAGCTGAAGGCAGAGGTGGAGCTGAGGGCCGTGGAGGAGCTGAGGGCCGAGGTGGAGCTGAGGGCCGAGGTGGAGCTGGGGACCGAGCTGGAGCTGAAGGCCGAGGTGGAGCTGAGGGCCGAGGTGAAGCTGAGGGCCGAGGTGGAGCTGAAGACCGAGGTGGTGATGCTGCAGACGGAGGTCAAGACATGAAAGTTAAGATCCTGGATTTGGACTCCAGATCACCATCCATCCATCTTCTCCCTCTTATCCGGGGCCAGGTCGCTGGGGCAGCAGTCTACGCAGGGACTCCCAGACGTCCTTCTCCTTCTCGGACACTTCTTCCAGCTCCTCCTCCTCCTGAGGCGTTCCCAGGCCAGCCGAGAGACATAGTCCCTCCAGAGTATCCTGGGTCTTCAACGGGGCCTCTTCCCGGTGGGACATGCCCGGAACACCTCCCCAGGGAGGCGCCCAGGAGGCTCCGGAAACGATGCCCGAGCCACCTCAGCTGGAGGAGCAGCGGCTCTATTCTGAGCTCCTCTCGTGTGACTGAGCTCCTCCCCTATCTCTAAGGGAGCGCCCAGCCACCCGGCGGAAGAAACTCATTTCAACCATTTGTATCTGCAATCTTGTCCTTTTGGTCATTAACCAAAGCTCATGACCATAGGTAAGGTCAGAACGTAGAGGGACCGTTAAATCGAGAGCTTTGTCTTTGAACTCAGCTCTTTCTTCACCACAACAGTCGATGCAGCGACTGCATCACTGTAGCTGCTGCACCGATCCAACTGTCAATCTCACGCTCCATCCTTCCCTCACTCGTGAGCACGTACAAACAATATCAGACTGGAGAGAGAAGAGGAGACGACACTGAAAGTTTTCTGAAGAAGGTCATCCCAGAGCGCATTTTGGGCCTGGAGTTGAAGTCCCTCCCATCATAGTAGAAAGAGCACATCGCCATGGCAACCAAGACCAGCAGCTAATAAACCACGAGGCCCGAAAATGAGGTTTATTAACATGAAGTAACATGAAGGCTGCAAGGGTTAAAGGAGACCTCCTGGGTTAAAGGAGACCTCCAGGCTTAAAGGAGACCTCCAGGGTTAAAGGAGACCTCCAGGGTTAAAGGAGACCTCCAGTTCAAAGGCAAGCGAATCTTCTTTGCTCCAGATATTTCATACGAGGTTCCACCACATCTGTGAAGAGCTCAGGAGGAGAAAACTGAGACATGGATTCTCTTTACCAGCGACTCTTCTGTGACTTTAGAAGGTAAAAAACACATGGTCAGAACACCAGGAGAAGCAGAGGTGCTCCTCAGAACACCAGGAGAAGCAGAAGCAGAGGTGCTCCTCAGAACACCAGGAGAAGCAGAGGTGCTCCTCAGAACTGAAGAGAACAAGAGATAGAGCCACCAGCGTGAGGTTCTTGTACAGGCCTTATACTGAGAGTAATGTGGTGGCGGGGGTTCCTGTACAGGCCTTATACTGAGAGTAATGTGGTGCCGAGGGTTCCTGTACAGGCCTTATATTGAGAGTAATGTGGTGCCGGGGGTTCCTGTACAGGTCTTACTAGCAAATGACAGACGCTTGAGTCTGACGGAGTAAGTTAAGAATCCCTGGGTCCAATCTGTGCTTACAACATGGAAGGAGCTGATCAGAAAATACAAACTAAACAAAGATGTTTCAATCTTAAACTGGTTTTGTAACAAAACACAGAACCATGCCACCCATGCCACCCTTGACACCCATGCCACCCGTGCCAGCCATGCCACCCATGCCACCCATGCAAAATAAACACTGCTGGATGGACATGTATTTAAAAGTATTATGTGTGTACGCAGTACTTTATATACGCTCGGTGAGTCTCTCCTTTGACCTTTCCTAAACAGGTAAAAGTTTTTTATGAGCTGTTTCTCTCGTCACGCTGCATCAGTCTGAAACATGAGTGACAGAATTCATCTTTGCTGCAGGCCAATCAGATGGCTGCATATGCAAATTAGGGCGGAGCCTGGGGTCATTATGCTAATCAGGTTTAATGTTAGGCGCAAAAGAATTCAGAAAAAACTTGAAGGTCATCACTTTGTTTCATCAAGTCTGGACCTGCTCTAGGTTTAGACCTGGTTTAGTCCTGGTTTAGTCCTGGTCCTGGTTTAGTCATGGTTAAGTCCTGGTTAAGTCCTGGTTTAGTCCTGGTTTAGTCCTGGTTTGGACCTGGTTTGGACCTGATTTAGTCCTAGATCTGGTTAAGTCCTGGTTTAGTCCTGCTTTAGTCCAGGTTTAGTCCTGGTCTAGTCCTGGTATAGTCCTGGTTTAGTCATGGATTAGTCCTGGATTAGTCCTGGTTTAGTCCTGGTTTAGTCCTGGATTAGTCCTGCTTTAGTCCAGGATTAGTACTGGTTTAGTCCTGGTTTAGTCCTGGTATAGTCCTGGTTTAGTCCTGGTATAGTCCTGGTTTAGTCCTGGATTAGTCCTGGATTAGACCTGTTCCTGGTCTAGTCCTGGTTTAGTCCTGGTTTTGTCCTGTTCCTGGTTTAGTCCTGGTTTAGTCCTGTTCCTGGTTTAGTCCTGGTTTAGTCCTGGATTAGTCCTGGTTTATGACGGTCACTCGTCAGATCAAATCCTAATTAAACCTTAAATGATTGACAGCTGTTCCCTGCAGCCGCCTCTGTTTGATGAATATGTAAATGAGGGGGCGGGTCATGGCTATTATGTAAATGAGGCTGTTAATTTGATGATGACAGAAGACGACACGTTTGAGTTCAGAGCCTGCGGAAATATCAGCGACTGCAGCAAAAGAGCAGCCCCTCCCCTTCACAGTCTGGACTCAGGCCTCGGTCCAGAGCCAAAGTCCAGCTCAGATCCTTCACACCTCTGTGAGATCAAACATCACTACAACATCATCACAACACGAACCAGCTGGACTGAGGCTCGGTCCTGTTTTGTGTCACAGTCTGGACATTGCAGTGTAAATAAATAATAATAATAATAATAGAAAAAGCTTCAGTTGTAGTCATCTGGACTTAGTTAGAAAAAATAGACGTTTCGACTCTCATCCAAGAGTCATTGTCAATAAAAGAATTTAGATCGAGAACTCCGATATTAATACTGTTCTGTGGTAAGACCCGCCCATTGGGCGGAGCCTTCCTAAAGTAGAAAGAGTTGTTATTTTCAACAGAAACTCCCCCCCTTGTATCTACCGAGCTAGCCTATTCAGAATTTTTAATGGGCTATTAGAAACCTCTTTGTCTTTGTGAGACCCTGGCTCAACCACCCTGAGTACCTGATTAGCATCTAAATGTCCTGGTCCTGGTCCTCTACCTTTCCAGGGGTTCAGTATAACATTATAGATACCAGGAAGATTGAATCTTAGCCCTCCATTTCTGTTTAAAGAAGGTATTTATTTTTTAACAAAAATAGCTTCCTTGACTCCTCTTTCAAACCATCTTTTCTCCCTGCTTAAAACCTTCACCTCACCGTCTTCAAACGAGTGATTAGAGGCTTCAAGATGGAGATGCACGGCACTCTGAGGTCCTGAACTTGTATTTCTTCTGTGCTGATAGAGCCTCTTGTGTAGAGGCTGTTTCGTCTCACCTATGTAACGTTCTTTACAGCTTTCTTCACTGCATTGGATCGAATAAACTACATTGCTCTGTTTTTGAGTCGGCAACTTGTCCTTAGGATGAACCAGTTTTTGTCTTAAAGTGTTTCCCGGTTTAAAATAAACAGGGACTTCGTGTTGTCTAAAAATTCTCTGCAGTTTTTCCGACAGGCCAGACACATAAGGGATAGACACGGTACACACACGGACCAGTATCTGCTCTTTGGTTCCAACCACCCACTACAGCACAAGCTGGGAGTGATCAGAACCTTACAACACAGAGCTCAAGGTGTGCCCACCAGCTCAGAGGGCAAGAAGAAAGAGGAAAAACATGTCCGAAATGCCCTCTCAGCCTGTGGTTACCCCGCTTGGGCTCTCAACAGAGTGAAGAGAACCAATAAGCAGGACAAAAGGGAAACTGAACAGAGAAGGAAGGGTGTTTCTATCCCTTATGTGTCTGGCCTGTCGGAAAAACTGCAGAGAATTTTTAGACAACACGAAGTCCCTGTTTATTTTAAACCAGGAAACACTTTAAGACAAAAACTGGTTCATCCTAAGGACAAGTTGCCGACTCAAAAACAGAGCAATGTAGTTTATTCGATCCAATGCAGTGAAGAAAGCTGTAAAGAATGTTACATAGGTGAGACGAAACAGCCTCTACACAAGAGGCTCTATCAGCACAGAAGAAATACAAGTTCAGGACCTCAGAGTGCCGTGCATCTCCATCTTGAAGCCTCTAATCACTCGTTTGAAGACGGTGAGGTGAAGGTTTTAAGCAGGGAGAAAAGATGGTTTGAAAGAGGAGTCAAGGAAGCTATTTTTGTTAAAAACAGAAATGGAGGGCTAAGATCCAATTATCCTGGTATCTATAATGGTATACTGAACCCCTGGAAAGGTAGAGGACCAGGACCAGGCCATTTACATGCTAATCAGGTACTCAGGGTGGTTGAGCCAGGGTCTCACAAAGACAAAGAGGATTCTAATAGCCCATTAAAAATTCTGAATTGGCTAGCTCGGTAGATACAAGGGGGGAGTTTCTGTTGAAACTAACAACTCTTTCTACTTCAGGAAGGCTCCGCCCAATGGGCGGGTCTTACCACAGAACAGTATTAATATCGGAGTTCTCGATCTAAATTCTTTTATTGACAATGACTCTTGGATGAGAGTCGAAACGTCTTTTTTTTCTAACTGATAGTCCAGATGACTACAACTGAAGCTTTTTCTACTATGGAACACGCCTGGACGAATGAGGGATTACACCAATGATAATAATAATAATAATAATAATAATAATAATAATAATAAACATAGCCGCAAGCGGCGATGATCGGCCCCCACCACGCCGTAAGAGGAGGAGGCGGTAACGCGCCCCAATTTACCTTTTATTACACCTACTGCTGAATCCGTGACGCTGTCGCGTCTTCTTCCCTTTGCTTTACATATAAAGGGAAAAGTTTGCGGCTACGTCCGTGGCTCTTGGAACAACAATTTTGATAACTTTTGATGGCCCACTCCTGAAGATGAGTCTCACCCAATTTCAGGTAAATTGAGCCAACGCCCTTGGAGGAATTCGTAAAAGTATAAAGTGTAAACATGTTCACATTTCATAGATTTGGCGATTTCCCCACTGGAATAACATGGGAGGTTTCTGTCATCGCTGCGGCTACGCCGTAACAAATATGACATGGGTCTCGTTGACTTTTTTGATCGGGACGCCCACAAATAATTTTGTGCCAAATTTTCTGAGAATCAGACCCAACATGTCTGCCCCGGGCCCCAGTTTCCTGCTGCTGTGTGGGCTCCTGAGCTGCTGTGACGCATTCGTGCAGGTGAGGCCCCTGGAGGTGTTCAGGGGCCACTCCACCTTCGTCACCTTGTCGCACCTGAACATCCACGTGACCCCGGGCTCTGACTGTAAGGTGGAGGTGGTCCCGAATGAGCCAATCAGCATGAGGGTGGGCGGAGTCACGCCTCAGGTCAATGACTATTCTGAAAGAAGTGGATGATTCATTGTAATAAACCCTTAAAGTGCTCTCATGTTTTTCAAATCTGTGTCTGTGTCTCTGTGTCTCTGTGTCTCTGTGTCTCTGTGTCTCTGTGTCTCTGTGTCTATGTGCCACTCCTGAAGATGAGTCTCACCAAATTTCAGGTTAATCGGGCTAACGCACTAGGAGGAATTCGTAAAAGTATAAAGTGTAAACATGTTCACATTTCATAGATCTGGCGATTTCCCCACTGGAATAACATGGGAGGTTCCTGTCATCGCTACGGCTACGCCGTAACAAATATGTCATGGGTCTCATTGACTTTTTTGATTTTGAGTGAAATTTCGTAAAATTTCAAAAAGTAAATATTTTACCCTCCATGTAAAATTTAATTTCACTCTATAGGGGGCGCCATCGCGCCAAAAAAATTTGCTTCACTTCAAGTAGGTTTTGGGCAAAGGGTTTGACAACTGATTTAAATTTGATGCAAGTCTGACTTTATCTGCGCAAACGGCAGCAAATTTAAACTTTGGGAAATTTCTGAAATTTCAGCCAGTTTTTCGTCGCACAGAGACCGTGACAGATATTAAAGTAATTTGGATAAATTTTGATGTCCCACTCCTCAACACCATTTTCACCAAATTTCATTTTTTTCTGGCCAAAGCCCTGGGAGGAGATGGTGAAAGTACGACGTTAGGAAAAACTCCTGAGTCGTGCTTAGCAAATTTTGATCCAATATGGCCGATATTTTGTTGGGCGGACAGCGTTACCGTCATAAATACTTCTCTTGTCACCATCTACCTCTGCGCCAAATTTCATGATTCTATGATCAGATTTTTTTTGGGCCATTTCATATCTCTCGCATTTTTTGTACATTTGGGGGCGCTGATGCGCCAATTGTTTTTATTTTAGAAAAAGGAGATAGTCAGAATGTAGAGAGGCACGTTTTTTAGAGGTGTGCAAATTTTTGGGACTTTTCATCAATGTTCACTGAGTGAAACATAGGGGGGTTTGTCCCGAGAAGAAGAAAAAATAATATTCCGATGTGAAAACAATGTTTCCCATTTTTCAAATATCATAAACCATACATTTCCTTCCTACCTCTTCTCACTTCCTAACCCTGTTTCCTTCCTTCCTATCTACTCTTCTCACTTCCTAACCCTCTTTCCTTCCTTCCTACCTCCTTTTCTCACTTCCTAACCCTCTTTCCTTCCTTCCTACCTCCTCTTCTCCCTTCCTAACCCTCTTTCTTTTCTTCCTACCTCCTCTTCTCGCTTCCTAAGCCTCTTTCCTTCCTTCCTACCTCCCCTTCTCCTTCCTTCCTACCGTGACTTCCCAACCCTCTTCCCTTCCTTCCTACCTCCTCTTCTCACTTCCTAACCCTCTTTCCTTCCTTCCTACCTCCCTTCTCCTTCTTTCCTACCTCCTCTTCTCACTTCCTGACCCTCTTCCTTTCCTTCCTACCCCCCTTCCTTCCTACCTCCCTTCTCCTTCCTTCCTACCTCCTCTTCTCACTTCCCGACCCTCTTCCCTTCCTTCCTACCTCCTTTTCTCACTTCCTAACGCTATTTCCTTCCGCCCTACCTCCTCTTCTCGCTTCCTAACCCTCTTCCCTTCCTTCCTAACCCTCTTTTCTTCCCCCCTAAATCCTCTCCCTGTCGGGGGTGGTCTTGTGGCGTGTGTGTGAAGTGTGTCAGAGCATTCCTCCTCCACTGAGCGCGTGCAGAACAGAACAAGGAAAACTTCAGAGACAGAAGAAGACAGAGGTAAGAAGCTTCTGGCAACATTTACCAACGTTCAGGAGGTAAGCACCGAATCACCATGGTTACTTACACTTTTGTCCTGCTCCACGTCTTTGAACTGATCAAACTCCTGTAGATCTGTGTCAAACTCATCTGCAGTTCAAGTATTTCCCCATTTAGAGTCAGTTTGGGTTAGTCCTGTTTTAGACCTGTTTTAGACCTGGTTTATACCTGGTTTAGTTCTGTTTTAGACATTGTTTAGTCCTGGTTTAGACCTGGTTTAGTCCTGGTTTATACCTGGTTTAGTTCTGTTTTAGACCAGGTTTAGTCCTGGTTTGGACCTGGTTTGGACCTGGTTTAGTCCTGGTTTAGACCTGGTTTAGTCCTGGTTTAGTCCTGGTTTAGACCTGGTTTAGTCCTGGTTTATACCTGGTTTAGTTCTGTTTTAGACCAGGTTTAGTCCTGGTTTGGACCTGGTTTGGACCTGGTTTAGTCCTGGTTTAGACCTGGTTTAGTCCTGGTTTAGTCCTGGTTTAGACCTGGTTTAGTCCTGGTTTAGACCTGGTTTAGACCTGGTTTAGACCTGGTACTACTCACAAGTCCACATTTGTTCTTAGATGATACTAGGTGTGAAAAGTTCGAGCTCCACTGTTGTTCGAGCTCCACCAAGATGATAAAAAGGGGGTCGGTCATGGTTTAGGTTTGGTCCAGGTTTAGTCCAGGTTTACTCTTCATCGTTTTATCCTCGCATTTGACCTGGTTTAGTCTGGTTTTAGTCCTGGTTTGGACCCAGTTTGAGACCTTGTTTGGTCTTTCCTGCAGCAGATGGCTGGTCACTTACACATTCCTCTGATTCCCTGTGGCTCCAGATGCGCCACACTTTATCTTTTTGGGAACATTTCAAAGTTTAAAAGGGCTTTTTATGTGGTAAAATAGTCCTTAGTTCAGACCATGTCCAGTCCTGGTTCCTGGTTCCTGGTTCCTGGTTCCTGGTTCCTGCTTGATGAAACATCAAGGCCAAATGTGTGACAGAGCGGCAGCAGCTCAGTGACATTAACATCCTGGTCGAGCGGTCAGATCCACTGACCCAGTGCCATCGCAGCTGCCTCAGGGGAATTCTACTGTGTCCTTGGGCAAGACACTGAAGCCGCCTCACCGCCTATATGTGTGTGTATATATATATTATGCCCAATAAGGTGATGCGCTGTCCCCACTGGTGTTCTGCAGAGGTCTGAACCTCCTCAGGAATGGGGCCACCATCAGTCCCCTCCTCTACATGGATGACATCACGCTGGATGCTAAGAGCGAGTGGGACATTCACACCACCAGGATCTACAGCTCAGACATCAGAATGTCTTTGGGACTAGAGAAGTGTGTTGATGGTGACTAAGAGAGGGAAGGTGGTTCACACAGAGGGAAGGTGGTCCACACGGAGGGAAGGTGGTCCACACAGAGGGAAGGTGGTCCACACGGAGGGAAGGTGGTCCACACGGAGGGAAGGTGGTCCACACGGAGGGAAGGTGGTCCACACGGAGGGAAAGTGCTCCACACGGAAGGAAGGTGGTCCACACAGAGAGAAGGTGGTCCACACGGAGGGAAGGTGGTCCACACGGAGGGAAGGTGGTCCACACAGAGGGAAGGTGGTCCACACAGAGGGGGTCTCACTCCCAGAAGGAACAATAGCAGACATTGAGGACAGTTACAAGGACCTGGGAATCCCACAGGCAAATGGCAACGAAGAGGAAACAAGGAAAGAGGCTACGGCCAAATACTTACAACGAGTGAGGCAAGTCCTCAGAAGCAGCTCAATGGCAAGAACAAGTTCCGGGCAATAAACAGCTAAGCCCTGCCAGTGATCAGACCCTGCCAGGCCCTGCCAGTGATCAGACCCTGCAGGAATAATCAGTTGGCCAATGGAGGAGAGACAGACCACAGATGTTAAGACACAAAAGCTCCTGACCATGGAGGGTTCCATCCCAAATCCAGCACCCTGAGACTGGACACTAGCACCCTGAGACTGGACACTAGCCGTAAGGAAGGAGGCGGGGACTAGTGAGTGTGAGAGCCACTATTCAGGATGTCAAAGATCCATAAGTACATCAAGGACAAGGCTCCTTCAGATGACGTGCTCAGTGAATGTCTCAGACACTGGGAAACAGAGGATGATGAGGTGCTGGAGGGACCATCATGGGAGGACACGCCCCTACATGGGAGGACACGCCCCTACATAGGATGTACCATCGGAACATAACTGATGTGGCTGATATCACGAAATCCTACCAATAGTTTGAAAGAGCTGGTCTGAAGGCCCTGATCATGGCAGCACAGGAGCAGGACCTGAACACCAGATCAATAGAGGCCCAGATCTACCACAGCAGACAAAACCCAAGGTGTAGGCTGTGCAAAGGGGGCCCTGAGACCCACACATGCACTGCAGGGTGCAGATGCTGCAGGGACAGCATACATGGAGCTCCATCACCAGGTGCTGGCATAGTGTACAGAAACATCTGTGTACTCTACACAGATGTTTCTGGGCTGGAGACCTCAAGGACAAAGTGGGAAAAACCTCCAAAGGTGGTGGAGAACGACTGAGCCAAGGTCCTATGGGACTTCCAGATACAGACAGACCGAATAGTAATGGAACCAACCGGACATAGTGGTGGTCTCAAGGGTCAGAGGAAAGCCGTGGTGGTGGACATTGCAGTACATGGGATGGAAATATCCGGAAAAAGGAACATGAGAAACTAAAGAAATCCCAAGGCCTCAGAGAGGAGCTGGAGAAGGCCTGGAGCGTGAAGGTATCGGTGGTGCCCGTAGTGACCGGAGCACTTCGGGCAGTGACCCCCAAACTGGAGGAGTGGCTTGGGCAGATCCAGTCCTTGGTTCTTGGTCCAGTCTTAGGTCCTGGCCAGATTCAGTCCTCGGTCAGTCCTGATGCCACAGCGGTCGACCCTCTTCACCCACAACAAGAAGCACAACCTGCTTTGGGCCAGACAAACATGTTTCTCTCTGTGTCTGAGTGACTTTTTGCATTGGTCAAATCCTTCTAACCAAGACCAGACCCAGATCTGGGCGGCACAATGGCGCAGTGGTCAGCAGCTTGTGCCTTTCTCTCCCTGCCGTCCTGGTCCAGTCCTGGTTTAAGTCCTGTTTTTCTAACTCCTCAGATCTTCACCACTCTGTGTCTGTAGCTCCTGAAGCTCAGTCCCAACATGTCTGCCCTGGGCCCCAGTTTCCTGCTGCTGTGTGGGCTCCTGAGCTGCTGTGATGCATTCGTGCAGGTGAGGCCCCTGGAGGTGTTCAGGGGCCACTCCACCTTCGTCACCTCGTCGCACCTGAACATCCACGTGGCCCCGGGCTCTGACTGTAAGGTGGAGGTGGTCCTGAATGAGCCAATCAGCATGAGGGTGGGCGGAGTCACGCCTCAGGTCAGTGACTATTCTGAAAGAAGTGGATGATTCATTGTAATAAACCCTTAAAGTGCTCTCATGTTTTTCAAATCTGTGTCTGTGTCTCTGTGTCTCTGTGTCTCTGTGTCTCTGTGTCTTCTGTGTCTCTCTGTCTTCTGTGTCTCTGTGACTCTGTGTCTCTCTGTCTTCTGTGTCTCTGTGTCTTTTACATCTATGTGTCTCTGTGTCTTCTGTGTCTCTGTGTCTCTGTGTCTCTGTGACTCTGTGGCTCTCTGTCTCTCTCTCTCTGTGTCTCTGTGTCTCTGTGACTCTGTGTCTCTCTGTCTCTGTGTCTCTGTGTCTTTTGCATCTCTGTTTTCTGTGTCTTCTGCGTCTCTCTGTCTTCTGCGTCTCTTTGTCTCTGTGTCTCTGTGTCTCTGTGTCTCTGTGTCTCTCTGTCTCTCTGTCTCTCTGTCTCTCTGTCTCTGTGTCTTGTTCCAGGTTTTTGACTGTGGTTTCATGGAGGACGAGGTGAAGTACGACCACAGCGGGAATCCTCTGCTCCAGGAGGATTCTGTCATGATCCGAGTCTACAGGTAAACCAGGACTAAACCAGGACTAAACCAGGACTAAACCAGCTCTAAACCAGGATTAAACCAGGACTAAACCAGGACCAAACCAGGACTAAACCAGGACTAAACTCGGACTTAACCAGGACTAAACCAGGACTAAACCAGGACTAAACTCGGACTTAACCAGGACTAAACCAGGACTAAACCAGGACTAAACTAGGACTGAACTAGGACTAAACCAGGACTAAACTAGGACTGAACCAGGACTAAACCAGGACTAAACGAGGACTGAACCAGGACTAAACCAGGACTAAACCAGGACTAAACTAGGACTGAACCAGGACCAAACCAAGACTAAACCAGGACTAACCTAGGACTGAACCAGGACCAAACCAAGACTAAACCAGGACTGAACTAGGACTTAACCATGACCTAAACCAGAACTTAACTAGGACTAAACCATGACTAAACCAGGACTAAACTAGGACTGAACCAGGACTAAACCAGGACTGAACCAGGACTAAACCAGGACTAAACTAGGACTGAACCAGGACTAAACCAGGACTAAACCAGGACTAAATCAGGTCTAAACCAGGTCTAAACCAGGACTAAACCAGGTCTAAACATGTCTCCTCAGGTTCAGCTCCTCACAGACCCAGGTCCAGACTGTGGTTCTGCCGGTCCTGATCCTGGACCCGTTCTCACCTATCGTCTCATTGGGTCCAAGTCCTCTGATAGTCCCGGTCTTCCTGGGTCTGTCAAACCCCATAGACGCCTCAGTCCTGCAGATCCAGACCAGACCAGACCAGATCTGCTCCATCAGGTTCTACAGCTCCCTGGTCCCGGCCGCAGGTCAGCTGGTGGACGCCAAGAGCAACCGCAACAACCGTAGTATCCATAGCAACCAGAGGGACAACCAGAGGGACAACCAGAGGGACGACCAGAGCGCCAACCAGAGGGACAACCATAGGGACAACCAGAGGGACAACCAGAGGGACGACCAGATGGACAACCAGAGGGACAACCAGAGGAACAACCAGAGGAACAACCAGAGTAATGAGACCAGTAAGGGGCTTTTATTTCAAATTTGCATCGAAATTCAATTCAATTTATGAAATGTGGGCCTGGTCTTTATTGTAACACCCAAAATCACAACAGGCGTTGACTCGAGGGGCAAAAAGTGACAAATGTCCCAGAGTCCTCTGTCCTTAGCCCCTCCTTCTGTCCTTAGCCCCTCCTTCTGTCCTTAGCTCTTCCTTCTGCAGGAAAAGCTACCAAACCTCTTTGGGAAAAAGTCTAAACCTTCCACAGTGAAGGAGAGAGAGACAGTGGAACTGGAGCCACTCAGGTGGAGAACCAGTTCTTCGGGAGGAGAACCTGTTCTTCAGGAGGAGAACCGGTTCTTCAGGAGTCGAACTAGTTCTTCGGGAGGAGAACCTGTTCTTCAGGCAGATGAAGAACCGTTTATATGGAGTAGAGAGCGTTTCTCCAGGAGAGGATTATCTGGATGTGTCTGTTCCACTCCCGACAGGAAGTGAGAAGAAGAAGAAGAAGAAGAAGAAGAAGAAGAAGAAGAAGAAGAAGAAGAAGAAGAAGAAGAAGAAGAAGAAGAAGAAGAAGAAGAAGAAGAAGAAGAAGAAGAAGAAGAAGAAGAAGAAGAAGAAGAAGAAGACAATGAACAGACACAAGTAAAATTAAATATGAAATATAGTTTGATAGAATAAGTGTTTATCAGAGGATAGAGCTCAAGCTGCCATACTTCCCCCAGAGTTGCTCCTCGGGCAGCGGAGCTGAACGGAGTGTTGGGACGGGGCCTCAGGGTCAGTTGGAACTGTTTGTAAAGCAGGGACTAAAACAGTTCCCGGTCCTGACTCAGAAGAGCACGAGTGTAAATCCCTTAAACACATGAATAACACGCTCTCTCCCTCTGGGTCAGACTGCTCCGGGAACAGTCCATGTCTGGACCAGACTCAGCCCATGGTCCTCCTGAAGTCCAGCTGTGAAGACTTCCTACAGAGAGGCCTCAGGTACCAGCACCTGAGGCCTCCCTCTCCCCAGACGGACCTAATCCCTGTGAGAGTCGAGCTGCGAGGGCGGAGCACCAGGACTCTGCTTCAGGTCTGAGTTTGCTTCAGGTCTGACTCTGCTTCAGGTCTGAGTCTGCTTCAGGTCTGAGTCTGCTTCAGGTCTGAGTCTGCTTCAGGTCTGAGTTTGCTTCAGGTCTGACTCTGCTTCAGGTCTGACTCTGCTTCAGGTCTGACTCTGCTTCAGGTCTGTGTCTGCTTCAGGTCTGACTCTGCTTCAGGTCTGAGTCTGCTTCAGGTCTGAGTCTGCTTCAGGTCTGACTCTGCTTCAGGTCTGAGTCTGCTTCAGGTCTGACTCTGCTTCAGGTCTGACTCTGCTTCAGAAGTTCCGCCACATTAAACTTTCCTCTTCCTTCTAGTCGTTCACACGTCGTTCGCGCTCCTAGTTATCATTTTCCTCGGCTCATTCTCTTCCTCAGACCTGAACTTCAGCCAACCACACCGCGTTTTCATCGCGTTAACACACAAGCTAATGAGCTAACATACTAACGAGCTAACGAGCTAACATGTAACAATCAGCCGCCGGCGTAACTTTAGAAACGAGGAAGTTTGAACAGTCCCTGCCAAAACTGTAAAAAGATAACCTGAGGTAAAAGACCAGGACTAAACCAGGACTAAACCAGGCCTAAACCAGGTCAAAACCAGGACTAAATCAGGTCTAAACCATGACTAAACCAGGAATAAACCAGGGCTAAACCAGGTCCAAACCAGGACTAAACCAGGTCCAAACCAGGACTAAACCAGGCCTAAACCAGGACTAAACCTGGTCTAAACCAGGACTAAACCAGGTCTGAACCAGGACTGAACCAGGACTAAACCAGGTCCTAACCAGGTCTAAACCAGGACTAAACCAGGACTAAACCAGGTCAAAATCAGGACTAAACCAGGCCTAAACCAGGTCCAAACCAGGACTAAACCAGGTCTAAACCAGGACTAAACCAGGTCCAAACCAGGACTAAACCAGGACTAAACCAGGTCCAAACGAGGACTAAACCAAGCCTAAACCAGGTCCAAACCAGGACTAAACCAGGTCTAAACCAGGACTAAACCAGGTCCAAACCAGGACTAGACCAGGTCTAAACCAGGACTAAACCAGGACTAAACCAGGACTAAACCAGGTCTAAACCAGGACTAAACCAGGACTAATCCAGGACTAAACCAGGTCCAAACCAGGACTAAACAAGGTCTAAACCAGGACTAAACCAGGTCCAAACCAGGTCTAAACTAGGACTAAACCAGGACTAAACCAGGTCCAAACCAGGAAAAAAACAGGACTAAAACCAGGTCCAAACCAGGAGTAAACCTGGACTAAACCAGGTCCAAACCAGGACTAAACCAGGTCTAAACCAGTACTAAACCAGGACTAAACCAGGTCTAAACCAGGAGTAAACCAGGCCTAAACCAGGTCCAAATCAGGACTAAACCAGGTCTAAACCAGGACTAAACCAGGTCTAAACCAGGACTAAACCAGGACTAAACCAGGTCCAAACCAGGTCTAAACTAGGACTAAACCAGGACTAAACCAGGACTAAACCAGGTCTAAACCAGGTCTAAACCAGGTCTAAACCAGGACTAAACCAGGTCCAAACCAGGTCTAAACCAGGACTAAACCAGGACTAAACCAGGTCCAAACCAGGACTAAACCAGGCCTAAACCAGTTCCAAACCAGGACTAAACCAGGACTAAACCAGGTCTAATCCAGGACTAAACCAGGTCTAAACCAGGACTAAACCAGGACTAATCCAGGACTAAACCGTGTCTTAACCAGGACTAAACAAGGACTAAAACCAGGTCCAAACCAGGACTAAACCAGGTCCAAACCAGGGAAAAAACAGGACTAAAACCAGGTCCAAACCAGGAGTAAACCTGGACTAAACCAGGTCCAAACCAGGACTAAACCAGGTCTAAACCAGTACTAAACCAGGACTAAACCAGGTCTAAACCAGGACTAAACCAGGACTAAACTAGGTCCAAACCAGGACTAAACCAGGTCCAAATCAGGTCTAAACCAGGAGTAAAACAGGACTAAACCAGGACTAAAACAGGACTAAAACAGGACTAAACTAGGTCCAAACCAGGACTAAACTAGGTCCAAACCATGACTAAACCAGTTCCAAACCAGGACTAAACCAGGTCTAAACCAGGACTAAACTAGGTCCAAACCAGGACTAAACCAGGTCTAAACCAGGACTAAAACCAGGTCCAAACCAGGACTAAACCAGGACTAAACCAGGACTAAACCAGGTCCAAACCAGGACTAAACCAGGCCTAAACCAGGTCCAAACCAGGACTAAACCAGGACTAAACCAGGTCTAAACCAGGACTAAACCAGGCCTAAACCAGGACTAAACCATGTCTTAACCAGGACTAAACAAGGACTAAAACCAGGTCCAAACCAGGCCTAAACCAGGTCCAAATCAGGACTAAACCAGGTCTGACTCTGCTTCAGGTCTGAGTCTGCTTCAGGTCTGAGTCTGCTTCAGGTCTGACTCTGCTTCAGGTCTGACTCTGCTTCAGGTCTGAGTCTGCTTCAGGTCTGAGTCTGCTTCAGGTCTGACTCTGCTTCAGGTCTGAGTCTGCTTCAGGTCTGACTCTGCTTCAGGTCTGAGTCTGCTTCAGGTCTGAGTCTGCTTCAGGTCTGAGTCTGCTTCAGGTCTGACTCTGTTTCAGGTCTGAGTCTGCTTCAGGTCTGACTCTGTTTCAGGTCTGAGTCTGCTTCAGGTCTGACTCTGTTTCAGGTCTGAGTCTGCTTCAGGTCTGAGTCTGCTTCAGGTCTGACTCTGCTTCAGGTCTGAGTCTGCTTCAGGTCTGAGTCTGCTTCAGGTCTGACTCTGCTTCAGGTCTGACTCTGCTTCAGGTCTGAGTCTGCTTCAGGTCTGACTCTGCTTCAGGTCTGAGTCTGCTTCAGGTCTGAGTCTGCTTCAGGTCTGACTCTGCTTCAGGTCTGAGTCTGCTTCAGGTCTGAGTCTGCTTAAGGTCTGAGTCTGCTTCAGGTCTGAGTCTGCTTCAGGTCTGACTCTGCTTCAGAAGTTCCGCCACATTAAACTTTCCTCTTCCTTCTTGTCGTTCACACGTCGTTCGCGCTCCTAGTTATCATTTTCCTCGGCTCATTCTCTTCCTCAGACCTGAACTTCAGCCAACCACACCGCGTTTTCATCGCGTTAACACACGAGCTAATGAGCTAACATACTAACGAGCTAACGAGCTAACATGTAACAATCAGCCGCCGGCGTAACTTTAGAAACGAGGAAGTTTGAACAGTCCCTGCCAAAACTGTAAAAAGATAACCTGAGGTAAAAGACCAGGACTAAACCAGGAATAAACCAGGACTAAACTAGGTCCAAACCATGACTAAACCAGTTCCAAACCAGGACAAAACCAGGTCTAAACCAGGACTATACTAGGTCCAAACGAGGACTAAACAAGGTCTAAACCAGGACTAAAACCAGGTCCAAACCAGGACTAAACCAGGACTAAACCAGGACTAAACCAGGTCAAAACCAGGACTAAATCAGGTCTAAACCATGACTAAACCAGGACTAAACCAGGGCTAAACCAGGTCCAAACCAGGACTAAACCAGATCCAAACCAGGACTAAACCAGGCCTAAACCAGGACTAAACCTGGTCTAAACCAGGACTAAACCAGGTCCAAACCAGGACTAAACCAGGTCTGAACCAGGACTGAACCAGGACTAAACCAGGTCCTAACCAGGTCTAAACCAGGACTAAACCAGGACTAAACCAGGTCAAAACCAGGACTAAACCAGGCCTAAACCAGGTCCAAACCAGGACTAAACCAGGTCTAAACCAGGACTAAACCAGGTCCAAACCAGGACAAAACCAAGCCTAAACCAGGTCCAAACCAGGACTAAACCAGGTCTAAACATGGACTAAACCAGGTCCAAACCAGGACTAGACCAGGTCTAAACCAGGACTAAACCAGGACTAAACCAGGTCTAAACCAGGAATAAACCAGGTCTAAACCAGGACTAAACCAGGACTAATCCAGGACTAAACCATGTCTTAACCAGGACTAAACAAGGACTAAAACCAGGTCCAAACCAGGCCTAAACCAGGTCCAAACCAGGAAAAAAACAGGACTAAAACCAGGTCCAAATCAGGAGTAAACCAGGACTAAACCAGGTCCAAACCAGGTAAAAATCAGGACTAAACCAGGACTGAACCAGGTCCAAACCAGGACTAAACCAGGACTAAAACCAGGTCCAAACCAGGACTAAACCAGGACTAAACCAGGTCCAAACCAGGAATAAACCAGGCCTAAACAAGTTCCAAACCAGGACTTAACCGGATCCAAACCAGGACTAAACCAGGACTAAACCAGGTCCAAACTAGGACTAAACCAGGTCTAAACCAGGACTAAACCAGGACTAAACTAGGTCCAAACCAGGACTAAACCAGGTCCAAACCAGGTCTAAACCAGGACTAAAACAGGACTAAACCAGGACTAAACCAAGACTAAACCAGGACTAAACCAGGCCTTAACCCGGACTGAACCAGGACTAAACTAGGTCCAAACCAGGACTAAACTATGTCCAAACCAGGACTAAACCAGTTCCAAACCAGGACTAAACCAGGTCTAAACCGGGACTAAACTAGGTCCAAACCAGGATTAAACCAGGTCTAAACCAGGACTAAAACCAGGTCCAAACCAGGAGTAAACTTGGACTAAACCAGGTCCAAACCAGGACTAAACCAGGACTAAACCAGGTCCAAACCAGGACTAAACCAGGACTTAACCAGGTCTAAACCAGGACTAAACCAGGACTAAGCCAGGTCCAAACAGGTCTAAACCATGACTAAACCAGGACTAAACCAGGTCCAAATCAGGACTAAACCAGGTCTAAACCAGGACTAAACCAGGTCCAAACCAGGTCCAAACCAGGACTAAACTAGGACTAAACCAGGTCCAAACCAGGACTAAACCAGGACTAAACCAGGTCCAAACTAGGACTAAACCAGGTCTAAACCAGGACTAAACCAGGACTAAACTAGGTCCAAACCAGGACTAAACCAGGTCCAAACCAGGTCTAAACCAGGCCTAAACCAGGACTAAAACAGGACTAAACTAGGACTAAACCAGGACTAAACCAGGACTAAACCAGGCCTTAACAAGGACTGAACCAGGACTAAACTAGGTCCAAACCAGGTCGTAACCAGGACTAAACCAGTTCCAAACCAGGACTAAACCAGGTCTAAACCAGGACTAAACTAGGTCCAAACCAGGACTAAACCAGGTCTAAACCAGGATTAAAACCAGGTCCAAACCAGGAGTAAACTTGGACTAAACCAGGTCCAAACCAGGACTAAACCAGGACTAAACCAGGACTAAACCAGGTCAAACCCAGGACTAAACCAGGCCTAAACCAGGTCCAAACCAGGACTAAACCAGGACTTAACCAGGTCTAAACCAGGACTAAACCAGGACTAAGCCAGGTCCAAACAGGTCTAAACCATGACTAAACCAGGACTAAACCAGGTCCAAATCAGGACTAAACCAGGTCTAAACCAGGACTAAACCAGGCCTAAACCAGGTCCAAACCAGGACTAAACTAGGACTAAACCAGGTCCAAACCAGGACTAAACCAGGTCAAAACCAGGACTAAACCAGGCCTAAACCAGGTCCAAACCAGGACTAAACCAGGTCTAAACCAGGACTAAACCTGGACTAAACCATGTCCAAACCAGGACTAAACCAAGCCTAAACCAGGTCCAAACCCGGACTAAACCAGGTCTAAACCAGGACTAAACTAGGTCCAAACCAGGTCTAAACCAGGACTAAACCAGGCCTAAACCAGGTCCAAAACTGGACTAAACCAGGTCTAAACCAGGACTAAACCAGGTCTAAACCAGGACTAAACCAGGACTAATCCAGGTCTAAACCAGGACTAAACCAGGTCCAAACCAGGACTAAACCAGGTCTAAACCAGTACTAAACCAGGACTAAACCAGGTCTAAACCAGGACTAAACCAGGCCTAAACCAGGTCCAAATCAGGACTAAACCAGGTCTAAACCAGGACTAAACCAGGTCTAAACCAGGAAAAAAACCAGGACTAAACCAGGTCCAAACCAGGTCTAAACTAGGACTAAACCAGGACTAAACCAGAACTAAACCAGGTCTAAACAAGGACTAAACCAGGTCTAAACCAGGACTAAACCAGGTCCAAACCAGGTCTAAACCAGGACTAATCCAGGACTAAACCATGTCTTAACCAGGACTAAACAAGGACTAAAACCAGGTCCAAACCAGGCCTAAACCAGGTCCAAACCAGGACTAAACCAGGTCCAAACCAGGACTAAACCAGAACTAAACCAGGTCCAAACCAGGACTAAACCAGGTCTAAACCAGGACTAAACCAGGAGTAAACCAGGTCAAAACCAGGCCTAAACCAGGCCTAAACCAGGTCCAAATCAGGACTAAACCAGGTCTAAACCATGATTAAACCAGGTCTAAACCAGGACTAAACCAGGATTAAACCAGGTCCAAACCAGGACTAAACCAGGACTAAACCAGGTCAAAACCAGGACTAAACCAGGCCTAAACCAGGTCCAAACCAGGACTAAACCAGGTCTAAACCAGGACTAAACCAGGACTAAACCAGGACTAAACCATGTCCAAACCAGGACTAAACCAAGCCTAAACCAGGTCCAAACCAGGACTAAACCAGGTCTAAACCAGGACAAAAACAGGACTAAAACCAGGTCCAAACCAGGAGTAAACCTGGACTAAACCAGGTCCAAACCAAGACTAAACCAGGTCCAAACCAGGACTAAACCAGGCCTAAACCAGGTCCAAACCAGGACTAAAACAGGACTAAACCAGGACTAAACCAAGACTAAACCAGGACTAAACCAGGTCCAAACTAGGACTAAACCAGGTCTAAACCAGGACTAAACCAGGACTAAACTAGGTCCAAACCAGGACTAAACCAGGTCCAAACCAGGTCTAAACCAGGACTAAAACAGGACTAAACCAGGACTAAACCAAGACTAAACCAGGACTAAACCAGGCCTTAACCCGGACTGAACCAGGACTAAACTAGGTCCAAACCAGGACTAAACTATGTCCAAACCAGGACTAAACCAGTTCCAAACCAGGACTAAACCAGGTCTAAACCGGGACTAAACTAGGTCCAAACCAGGACTAAACCAGGTCTAAACCAGGACTAAAACCAGGTCCAAACCAGGAGTAAACTTGGACTAAACCAGGTCCAAACCAGGACTAAACCAGGACTAAACCAGGTCCAAACCAGGACTAAACCAGGACTTAACCAGGTCTAAACCAGGACTAAACCAGGACTAAGCCAGGTCCAAACAGGTCTAAACCATGACTAAACCAGGACTAAACCAGGTCCAAATCAGGACTAAACCAGGTCTAAACCAGGACTAAACCAGGTCCAAACCAGGTCCAAACCAGGACTAAACTAGGACTAAACCAGGTCCAAACCAGGACTAAACCAGGACTAAACCAGGTCCAAACTAGGACTAAACCAGGTCTAAACCAGGACTAAACCAGGACTAAACTAGGTCCAAACCAGGACTAAACCAGGTCCAAACCAGGTCTAAACCAGGCCTAAACCAGGACTAAAACAGGACTAAACTAGGACTAAACCAGGACTAAACCAGGACTAAACCAGGCCTTAACAAGGACTGAACCAGGACTAAACTAGGTCCAAACCAGGTCCAAACCAGGACTAAACCAGTTCCAAACCAGGACTAAACCAGGTCTAAACCAGGACTAAACTAGGTCCAAACCAGGACTAAACCAGGTCTAAACCAGGATTAAAACCAGGTCCGAACCAGGAGTAAACTTGGACTAAACCAGGTCCAAACCAGGACTAAACCAGGACTAAACCAGGACTAAACCAGGTCAAACCCAGGACTAAACCAGGCCTAAACCAGGTCCAAACCAGGACTAAACCAGGACTTAACCAGGTCTAAACCAGGACTAAACCAGGACTAAGCCAGGTCCAAACAGGTCTAAACCATGACTAAACCAGGACTAAACCAGGTCCAAATCAGGACTAAACCAGGTCTAAACCAGGACTAAACCAGGCCTAAACCAGGTCCAAACCAGGACTAAACTAGGACTAAACCAGGTCCAAACCAGGACTAAACCAGGTCAAAACCAGGACTAAACCAGGCCTAAACCAGGTCCAAACCAGGACTAAACCAGGTCTAAACCAGGACTAAACCTGGACTAAACCATGTCCAAACCAGGACTAAACCAAGCCTAAACCAGGTCCAAACCCGGACTAAACCAGGTCTAAACCAGGACTAAACTAGGTCCAAACCAGGTCTAAACCAGGACTAAACCAGGCCTAAACCAGGTCCAAAACAGGACTAAACCAGGTCTAAACCAGGACTAAACCAGGTCTAAACCAGGACTAAACCAGGACTAATCCAGGTCTAAACCAGGACTAAACCAGGTCCAAACCAGGACTAAACCAGGTCTAAACCAGTACTAAACCAGGACTAAACCAGGTCTAAACCAGGACTAAACCAGGCCTAAACCAGGTCCAAATCAGGACTAAACCAGGTCTAAACCAGGACTAAACCAGGTCTAAACCAGGAAAAAAACCAGGACTAAACCAGGTCCAAACCAGGTCTAAACTAGGACTAAACCAGGACTAAACCAGAACTAAACCAGGTCTAAACAAGGACTAAACCAGGTCTAAACCAGGACTAAACCAGGTCCAAACCAGGTCTAAACCAGGACTAATCCAGGACTAAACCATGTCTTAACCAGGACTAAACAAGGACTAAAACCAGGTCCAAACCAGGCCTAAACCAGGTCCAAACCAGGACTAAACCAGGTCCAAACCAGGACTAAACCAGAACTAAACCAGGTCCAAACCAGGACTAAACCAGGTCTAAACCAGGACTAAACCAGGAGTAAACCAGGTCAAAACCAGGCCTAAACCAGGCCTAAACCAGGTCCAAATCAGGACTAAACCAGGTCTAAACCATGATTAAACCAGGTCTAAACCAGGACTAAACCAGGATTAAACCAGGTCCAAACCAGGACTAAACCAGGACTAAACCAGGTCAAAACCAGGACTAAACCAGGCCTAAACCAGGTCCAAACCAGGACTAAACCATGTCTAAACCAGGACTAAACCAGGACTAAACCAGGACTAAACCATGTCCAAACCAGGACTAAACCAAGCCTAAACCAGGTCCAAACCAGGACTAAACCAGGTCTAAACCAGGACAAAAACAGGACTAAAACCAGGTCCAAACCAGGAGTAAACCTGGACTAAACCAGGTCCAAACCAAGACTAAACCAGGTCCAAACCAGGACTAAACCAGGCCTAAACCAGGTCCAAACCAGGACTAAACCAGATCCAAACCAGGACTAAACCAGGACTAAACCAGGTCCAAACCAGGACTAAACCAGATCCAAACCAGGACTAAACCAGGACTAAACTAGGTCCAAACCAGGACTAAACCAGGTCCAAACCAGGACTAAAACAGGACTAAACTAGGTCCAAACCAGGACTAAACTAGGTCCAAACCAGGACTAAAACAGGACTAAACTAGGTCCAAACCAGGACTAAACTAGGTCCAAACCATGACTAAACCAGTTCCAAACCAGGACTAAACCAGGTCTAAACCAGGACTAAACTAGGTCCAAACCAGGACTAAACCAGGTCTAAACCAGGACTAAAACCAGGTCCAAACCAGGAGTAAACCTGGACTAAACCATGTCCAAACCAGGACTAAACCAGGACTAAACCAGGTCATAACCAGGACTAAACCAGGCCTAAACCAGGTCCAAACCAGGACTAAACCAGGTCTAAACCAGTACTAAACCAGGACTAAACCAGGTCTAAACCAGGACTAAACCAGGCCTAAACCATTTCCAAGTCAGGACTAAACCAGGGCTAAACCAGGACTAAACCAGGTATAAACCAGGACTAAACCAGGACTAAACCATGTCCAAACAAGGTCTAAACTAGGACTAAACCAGGACTAAACCAGGACTAAACCAGGTCTAAACCAGGACTAAACCAGGTCTAAACCAGGACTAAACCAGGTCCAAACCAGGTCTAAACCAGGACTAAACCAGGAGTAAACCAGGTCCAAATCAAGACTAAACCAGGTCTAAACCAGGACTAAACCAGGTCTAAACCAGGACTAAACCAGGACTAAACCATGTCTTGACCAGGACTAAACAAGGACTAAAACCAGATCCAAACCAGGACTAAACCAGGTCCAAACCAGGTTTAAACCAGGACTAAACCAGGACTAAACCAGGTCTAAACCAGGACTAAACCAGGTCTAATCCAGGACTAAACCAGGTATAAACCAGGACTAAACCAGGACTAATCCAGGACTAAACCAGGTCTTAACCAGGACTAAACAAGGACTAAAACCAGGTCCAAACCAGGACTAAACCAGGTCCAAACCAGGAAATAAAAACAGGACTAAAACCAGGTCCAAATCAGGAGTAAACCTGGACTAAACCAGGTCCAAACCAGGAATAAACCAGGCCTAAACAAGTTCCAAACCAGGACTTAACCAGATCCAAACCAGGACTAAACCAGGACTAAACCAGGTCCAAACTAGGACTAAACCAGGTCTAAACCAGGTCTAAACCAGGACTAAACCAGGACTAAACCAGGCCTTAACAAGGACTGAACCAGGACTAAACTAGGTCCAAACCAGGTCCAAACCAGGACTAAACCAGTTCCAAACCAGGACTAAACCAGGTCTAAACCAGGACTAAACTAGGTCCAAACCAGGACTAAACCAGGACTAAACCAGGTCAAAACCAGGATTAAAACCAGGTCCAAACCAGGAGTAAACTTGGACTAAACCAGGTCCAAACCAGGACTAAACCAGGACTAAACCAGGACTAAACCAGGTCAAAACCAGGACTAAACCAGGCCTAAACCAGGTCCAAACCAGGACTAAACCAGGACTTAACCAGGTCTAAACCAGGACTAAACCAGGACTAAGCCAGGTCCAAACAGGTCTAAACCATGACTAAACCAGGACTAAACCAGGTCCAAATCAGGACTAAACCAGGTCTAAACCAGGACTAAACCAGGCCTAAACCAGGTCAAAACCAGGACTAAACTAGGACTAAACCAGGTCCAAACCAGGACTAAACCAGGACTAAACCAGGTCAAAACCAGGACTAAACCAGGCCTAAACCAGGTTCAAACCAGGACTAAACCAGGTCTAAACCAGGACTAAACCTCGACTAAACCATGTCCAAACCAGGACTAAACCAAGCCTAAACCAGGTCCAAACCTGGACTAAACCAGGTCTAAACCAGGACTAAACTAGGTCCAAACCAGGAAAAAAACAGGACTAAAACCAGGTCCAAACCAGGAGTAAACCTGGACTAAACCAGGTCCAAACCAAGACTAAATCAGGTCCAAACCAGGACTAAACCAGGCCTAAACCAGGTCAAAACCAGGACTAAACCAGATCCAAACCAGGACTAAACCAGGACTAAACCAGGTCCAAACTTGGACTAAACCAGGTCTAAACCAGGACTAAACTAGGTCCAAACCAGGAAAAAAACAGGACTAAAACCAGGTCCAAACCAGGAGTAAACCTGGACTAAACCAGGTCCAAACCAAGACTAAACCAGGTCCAAACCAGGACTAAACCAGGCCTAAACCAGGTCAAAACCAGGACTAAACCAGATCCAAACCAGGACTAAACCAGGACTAAACCAGGTCCAAACCAGGACTAAACCAGGACTAAACTAGGTCCAAACCAGGACTAAACCAGGTCCAAACCAGGTCTAAACCAGTTCTAAACCAGGACGAAAATAGGACTAAACCAGGACTAAACCAGGACTAAACCAGGCCTTAACCAGGAATAAAACAGGACTAAACTAGGTCCAAACCAGGACTAAACTAGGTCCAAACCAGGACTAAACCAGTTCCAAACCAGGACTAAACCAGGTCTAAACCAGGACTAAACCAGGTCTAAACCAGGACTAAACCAGGACTAAACCAGGTCCAAACCAGGTCTAAACTAGGACTTAACCAGGACTAAACCAGGACTAAACCAGGTCCAAACCAGGACTAAACCAGGTCTAAACCAGGACTAAACCAGTTCCAAACCAGGTCTAAACCAGGACTAAACCAGGCCTAAACAAGGTCCAAACCAGGACTAAACCAGGTCTAAACCAAGACTAAACCAGGTCCAAACCAGGACTAAACCAGGTCTAAACCAGGACTAAACCAGGTCCAAACCAGGTTTAAGCCAGGACTAAACCAGGACTAAACCAGGTCTAAACCAGGACTACACCAGGACTAATCCAGGACTAAACCAGGTATAAACCAGGACTAAACCAGGACTAATCCAGGACTAAACCAGGTCTTAACCAGGACTAAACAAGGACTAAAACCAGGTCCAAACCAGGACTAAACCAGGACTAAACCAGGTCTAAACCAGGACTAAAACCAGGTCCAAACCAGGAGTAAACTTGGACTAAACCAGGTCCAAACCAGGTCCAAACCAGGACTAAACCAGGACTAAACCAGGACTAAAACAGGCCTAAACCAGATCCAAATCAGAACTAAACCAGGTCTAAACCAGGACTAAACCAGGTCTAAACCAGGACTAAACCAGGACTAAGCCAGGTCCAAACAGGTCTAAACCATGTTTAAACCAGGACTAAACCAGGACTAAACCAGGTCCAAACCAGGACTAAACCAGGTACAAACCAGGTCTAAACCAGGTCCAAACCACGACCAAACCAGGCCTAAACCAGGTCCAAACCAGGACTAAACCAGGTCTAAACAAGGACTAAACCAGGTCCAAACCAGGACTAAACCAGGTCTAAACTAGGACTAAACCAGGTCCACTAGGTTTAAACCAGGACTAAACCAGGAATAAACCAGGACTAAACCAGGTCTAAACCAGGACTAAACCATGACTAAACCAGGACTAATCCAGGACTAAACCAGGCCTTAACCAGGACTAAACCAGGTCCAAACCAGGACTAAACCAGGTCCAAACCAGGTCCAAACCAGGAATAAACCAGGTTTAAACCAGGACTAAACTAGGTCCAAACCAGGCCTTAACCAGGTCCAAACTAGGACTAAACCAGGCCTAAACCAGGTCCAAACCAGGACTAAAATTTAGGTCTTAACCAGGTCTAAACCAGGACGAGCCCAGTCTCTTTTTGCAGTGCAGATGTTTGGTGCCATATGCCGTTTCTTCTGTCGGATGTCGTCTTGTGGTTCGTGGCCAGGTTCCAGTTTTGGGAGACTCTTTGGCAGCCAAGCGATCGTTAACGCTCAGATACAAAACGCTGATTGTTTTAACACTTTTGTTTTGAGGTTATTTCAGAAGCAGAATCGACACCAGTATTCACACTTTGTCAAGATTTAAAACAACAGAAAAATCCAACGACGACACAATGTTCAGACCTTTAAATAACCTTAGATGTGTTAGGGTCTCATCCTGCTTTAGTCCTGCTTTAGACCTGCTTTAGTCCTGTTTTAGTCCTGCTTTAGTCCTGCTTTGGCCCTGCTTTAGTCTAGCTTTAGTCCTGGTTTAGACATGCTTTAGTCCTGCTTTAGTCTAGCTTTAAACCTGGTTCAGTCCAGCTTTAGTCCTGCTTTAGACCTACTTTAGTCCTGCTTTAGTCTAGCTTTAGTCCTGGTTTAGTCCTGCTTTAGTCCTGCTTTAGACCTGCTTTAGTCCTGCTTTAGTCCTGCTTGAGTCCAGCTTTAGTCCTGCTTTAGACCTGGTTTAGTCCTGGTTTAGACCTGCTTTAGTCCTGCTTTAGTCTCGCTTTGTTCCCGATTTAGACCTGGTTTAGTCCTGCTTTAGACCTGCTTTAGACTTGATTTAGCCAGCTTTAGACCTGCTTTATTTCTGCTTTAGACCTGCTTTAGGCCTGCTTTAGGCCTGCTTTAGACCTGGTTTAGGCCTGCTTTAGACCTGGTTTAGCCTGCTTTAACCCTGCTTTAGTCCTGCTTTAGAGCTGCTTTAGTACTGCTTTGGACCTGCTTTAGTTCTGCTTTAATCCTGCTTTAGACCTGCTTTATACCTGCTTTAGACCTGCTTCAGTCCTGGCTTAGACCTTGTTTAGACCTGCTTCAGTCTTGCTTTGGACCTGGTTTTGACCTGCTTTAGTCCTGGTTTAGTCCTGCTTTAGACCTGCTTTAGACCTGCTTTAGTCCTTGTTTAGACCAGGTTTAGACCTGCTTTATTCCTTCTTTAGACCTGATTTGGACATGCTTTAGTCATGGTTTAGTCCTGCTTTAAACCTGCTTTAGACCTGGTTTAGTCCTGGTTTCAACCTGCTTTAATCCTGCTTTAGTCCTGCTTTAGTCCTGGTTTAGTTTTAGTTTAGTCCTGGTTTAGTCCCGCTTTAGTCTTGCTTTAGACCTCGTTTAGTCCTGCTTTAGACCTGGTTTATTCCTGTTTCAGATCTGCTTTTGTCCCGCTTTAGTCCTGCTTTAGACATGGTTTAGTTTTAGTTTAGACCTGCTTTAGGCCCGCTTTAGTCCTGCTTTAGACATGATTTAGTCCTGGTTTGGACCTGCTTTAGTCCTGCTTTAGTCCCGCTTTAGTCCCACTTTAGTCCTGCTTTAGACCCGGTTTAGTGTTGGTTTAGTCCCGCTTTAGTCTCGCTTTGGTCCCGCTTTAGACCTGGTTTAGTCCTGCTTTAGACCTGATTTAGCCTGCTTTAGACCTGCTTTAGTTCTGCTTTAGTCCTGCTTTAGACCTGATTTGGACCTGCTTTAGACCTGCTTTAGTCCTGCTTTAGACCTGCTTTAAACCTGCTTTAGTCCTGCTTTAGTCCCGCTTTAGTCTTGCTTTAGACCTGGTTTAGTCCTGCTTTAGACCTGGTTTGTTCCTGTTTCAGATCTGCTTTTGTCCCGGTTTAGTCCTGCTTTAGACATGGTTTAGTCTTAGTTTAGACCTGCTTTAGTCCTGCTTTAGTCCTGGTTTAGTGTTGGTTTAGTCCTGCTTTAGTCCCGCTTTAGTCTTGCTTTAGACCTGGTTTAGTCCTGCTTTAGACCCGGTTTAGTGTTGGTTTAGTCCTGCTTTAGTCTCGCTTTGGTCCCGCTTTAGACCTGGTTTAGTCCTGCTTTAGACCTGATTTAGCCTGCTTTAGACCTGCTTTAGTTCTGCTTTAGTCCTGCTTTAGACCTGCTTTAGACCTGCTTTAGACCTGCTTTAGACCTGCTTTAGTCCTGCTTTAGACCTGCTTAAAACCTGCTTTAGTCCTGGTTTACTCCTGCTTTAAACCCGTTTTAGACCTGCTTTATTCCTGCTTTAGTCTAGCTTTAGTCCTGGCTTTGTTCTGCTTTAGTCCTGCTTTAGACCTGCTTTAGTCCTGGTTTAGTCCCGCTTTAGTCCTGCTTTAGTCCTGGTCCTGCTTTAGTCCCGCTTTAGTCCCGCTTTAGTCCTGCTTTAGTCCTGCTTTAGACCTGCTTTAGACCTGCTTTAGTCCTGGTTTTGAACTGGTTTAGACCTGCTTTAGTCCTGCTTTAGAGCTGCTTTAAACCTGCTTTAGTCCTGGTTTACTCCTGCTTTAAACCCGTTTTAGACCTGCTTTAGACCTGCTTTATTCCTGCTTTAGTCTAGCTTTAGTCCTGGTTTAGTCCTGGTTTAGTCCTGCTTTAGTCCTGCTTTAGACCTGCTTTAGTCCCGCTTCTGTCCCGCTTTAGTCCTGCTTTAGATCTGCTTTAGACCCGGTTTAGACCTGGTTTAGTCCTGCTTTAGACCTGCTTCAGACCTGCTTCAGTCCTGGTTTGGACCTTGTTTAGACCTGCTTCAGTCAAGCTTTGGACCTGGTTTTGACCTGCTTTAGTCCCGGTTTAATCCTGCTTTAGTCCTACTTTAGTCCCCTTTTATTCCCGGTTTGGACCTGGTTTAGTCCTGCTTTAGACCTGGTTTATTCCTGCTTTAGTCTAGCTTTAGTCCTGGCTTTGTTCTGCTTTAGTCCTGCTTTAGACCTGCTTTAGTCCTGGTTTAGTCCCGCTTTAGTCCTGCTTTAGTCCTGGTCCTGCTTTAGTCCCGCTTTAGTCCCGCTTTAGTCCTGCTTTAGTCCTGCTTTAGACCTGCTTTAGACCTGCTTTAGTCCTGGTTTTGAACTGGTTTAGACCTGCTTTAGTCCTGCTTTAGAGCTGCTTTAAACCTGCTTTAGTCCTGGTTTACTCCTGCTTTAAACCCGTTTTAGACCTGCTTTAGACCTGCTTTATTCCTGCTTTAGTCTAGCTTTAGTCCTGGTTTAGTCCTGGTTTAGTCCTGCTTTAGTCCTGCTTTAGACCTGCTTTAGTCCCGCTTCTGTCCCGCTTTAGTCCTGCTTTAGATCTGCTTTAGACCCGGTTTAGACCTGGTTTAGTCCTGCTTTAGACCTGCTTCAGACCTGCTTCAGTCCTGGTTTGGACCTTGTTTAGACCTGCTTCAGTCAAGCTTTGGACCTGGTTTTGACCTGCTTTAGTCCCGGTTTAATCCTGCTTTAGTCCTACTTTAGTCCCCTTTTATTCCCGGTTTGGACCTGGTTTAGTCCTGCTTTAGACCTGGTTTATTCCTGCTTTAGTCTAGCTTTAGTCCTGGCTTTGTTCTGCTTTAGTCCTGCTTTAGACCTGCTTTAGTCCTGGTTTAGTCCCGCTTTAGTCCTGCTTTAGTCCTGGTCCTGCTTTAGTCCCGCTTTAGTCCCGCTTTAGTCCTGCTTTAGTCCTGCTTTAGACCTGCTTTAGACCTGCTTTAGTCCTGGTTTTGAAATGGTTTAGACCTGCTTTAGTCCTGCTTTAGAGCTGCTTTAAACCTGCTTTAGTCCTGGTTTACTCCTGCTTTAAACCCGTTTTAGACCTGCTTTAGACCTGTTTTATTCCTGCTTTAGTCTAGCTTTAGTCCTGGTTTAGTCCTGGTTTAGTCCTGCTTTAGTCCTGCTTTAGACCTGCTTTAGTCCCGCTTCTGTCCCGCTTTAGTCCTGCTTTAGATCTGCTTTAGACCCGGTTTAGACCTGGTTTAGTCCTGCTTTAGACCTGCTTCAGACCTGCTTCAGTCCTGGTTTGGACCTTGTTTAGACCTGCTTCAGTCAAGCTTTGGACCTGGTTTAGACCTGCTTTAGTCCTGTTTTTGACCTGCTTTAGTCCTGCTTTAGTCCCCTTTTATTCCCGGTTTGGACCTGGTTTAGTCCTGCTTTAGACCTGGTTTAGTCCTGGTTTAGTCCTGCTTTATACCCAGTTTAGACCTGGTTTAGACCTGCTTTAGGCCTGGTTTAGACCTGGTTTAGTCTTGGTTTCGTCCTGCTTTAGACCCAGTTTAGACCTGGTTTAGTCCTGCTTTAGACATGCTTTATTCCTTCTTTAGACCTGATTTGGACATGTTTTAGTCATGGTTAATCCTGCTTTAAACCTGCTTTAGACCTGCTTTAGTCCTGGTCTTGTCCTGCTTTAGTCCCGCTTTATTCCTGCTTTAGACCTGGTTTAGTCCTGCTTTAGACCTGCTTTAGTCCTTGTTTAGACCTGGTTTAGTCCTGCTTTAGACCCAGTTTAGTGTTGGTTTAGTCCTGCTTTAGTCTCACTTTGGTCCCGCTTTAGATCTGGTTTAGTCCTGCTTTAGACCTGATTTAGCCTGCTTTAGACCTGCTTTAGTTCTGCTTTAGTCCTGCTTTAGACCTGCTTTAGACCCGCTTTAGTCCTGCTTTAGACCTGCTTTAAACCTGTTTTAGTCCTGCTTTAGTCCTGGTATACTCCTGCTTTAAACCCATTTTAGACCTGCTTTAGACCTGCGTTATTTCTGCTTTAGTCTAGCTTTAGTCCTGGCTTAGTCCTGCTTTATTCCTCCTTTAGACCTGCTTTAGTCCTGGTTTAGTCCTGGTTTAGTCCTGCTTTAGACCTGGTTTAGTCCTGGTTTAGACCTGCTTTAGTCCTGCTTTAGACCTGGTTTAGTCCTGGTTTGGACCTGCTTTAGTCCTGCTTTAGTCCCGCTTTAGTCCTGCTTTAGACCTGGTTTAGTCCTGGTTTAGTCCTGGTTTGGACCTGCTTTAGTCCTGCTTTAGTCCCGCTTTAGTCCCGGTTTAGACCCGGTTTACTCCTGGTTTAGACCCGGTTTAGACCTGGTTTGGACCTGGTTTAGACCTGGTTTAGACCTAGTTTAGACCTGATTTAGACCTGCTTAGGACCTGCTTTATTCCTGCTTAGGACCTGGTTTGGACCTGCTTTAGTCCTGCTTTAGAGCTGCTTTAAACCTGCTTTATTCCTGCTTTAGTCTAGCTTTAGTCCTGGTTTAGTCCTGGTTTAGTCCTGCTTTAGTCCTGCTTTGGACCTGCTTCATTCCTTGTCCTTCCTTTTTTAGTCCCGCTTTAGTCCTGCTTTAGACCTGGTTTAGTCCTGGTTTAGACCTGCTTTAGTCCTGCTTTAGATCTGGTTTAGTCCTGGTTTGGACCTGCTCTAGTCCTGCTTTAGTCCCGCTTTAGAACTGGTTTACTCCTGGTTTAGTCCTGGTTTAGACCCGGTTTGGACCTGGTTTAGTCCTGCTTTAGACCTGCTTCAGTCCTGGCTTAGACCTTGTTTAGACCTCCTTCAGTCTTGCTTTGGACCTGGTTTTGACCTGCTTTAGTCCTGGTTTAGTCCTGCTTTAGTCCTGCTTTAGACCTGCTTTAGTCCTGTTTTAGTCCTGCTTTAGTCCTGGTTTAGTCCCGCATTAGTCCTGCTTTAGTCCTGGTCCTGCTTTAGTCCCGCTTTAGTCCCGCTTTAGTCCTGCTTTAGACCTGGTTTAGTCCTGGTTTAGACCTGCTTTAGTCCTGCTTTAGACCTGGTTTAGTCCTGGTTTGGACCTGCTTTAATCCTGCTTTAGTCCCGCTTTAGTCCTGCTTTAGACCTGGTTTAGTCCTGGTTTAGTCCTAGTTTGGACCTGCTTTAGTCCTGCTTTAAACCTGCTTTAGTCCTGGTTTGGAACTGGTTTGGACCTGCTTTAGTCCTGCTTTAGAGCTGCTTTAAACCTGCTTTAGTCCTGCTTTAGTCCTGGTATACTCCTGCTTTAAACCCGTTTTAGACCTGCTTTAGACCTGCTTTATTCCTGCTTTAGTCTAGCTTTAGTCCTGGTTTAGTCCTGGTTTAGTCCTGCTTTAGTCCTGCTTTGGACCTGCTTTAGTCCTGGTCCTTTTTTAGTCCCGCTTTAGTCCTGCTTTAGACCTGGTTTAGTCCTGGTTTAGACCCTCTTTAGTCCTGCTTTAGATCTGGTTTAGTCCTGGTTTGGACCTGCTCTAGTCCTGCTTTAGTCCCTCTTTAGACCTGGTTTACTCCTGTTTAGTCCTGGTTTAGTCCCGCATTAGACCTGCTTTATTCCTTCTTTAGACCTGATTTGAACATGCTTTAGTCATGGTTTAGTCCTGCTTTAAACCTGCTTTAGACCTGCTTTAGTCCTGGTCTTGTCCTGCTTTAGTCCTGCTTTAGTCCCGCTTTATTCCTGCTTTAGACCTGGTTTAGTCCTGCTTCAGACCTGGTTTAGTCCTGGTTTAGACGTGCTTTAAACCTGCTTTATTCCTGCTTTAGTCTAGCTTTAGTCCTGCTTTAGTCCTGCTTTGGACCTGCTTTATTCCTTGTGCTTTTTTAGTCCCGCTTTAGTCCCGCTTTAGTCCCGCTTTAGTCCTCCTTTAGACCTGGTTTAGTCCTGGTTTAGACCTGCTTTAGTCCTGCTTTAGATCTGGTTTAGTCCTGGTTTGGACCTGCTCTAGTCCTGCTTTAGTCCCGCTTTAGACCTGGTTTACTCCTGGTTTAGTCCTGGTTTAGTCCCGCTTTAGTCCTGCTTTAGACCTGGTTTTGTCCTGGTTTAGACCTGGTTCAGACCTGGTTTAGACCTAGTTTAGACCTGATTTAGACCTGGTTTAGTCCTGCTTTAGACCTGCTTTAGTCCTGGTTTGGAACTGGTTTAGACCTGCTTTAGTCCTGCTTAGGACCTGCTTTATTCCTGCTTAGGACCTGGTTTGGACCTGCTTTAGTCCTGCTTTAGAGCTGCTTTAAACCTGCTTTATTCCTGCTTTAGTCTAGCTTTAGTCCTGGTTTAGTCCTGCTTTAGTCCTGCTTTAGTCCTGCTTTGGACCTGCTTTATTCCTTGTCCTTTTTTAGTCCCGCTTTGGTCCCGCTTTAGTCCCGCTTTAGTCCTCCTTTAGACCTGGTTTAGTCCTGGTTTAGACCTGCCCTAGTCCTGCTTTAGATCTGGTTTAGTCCTGGTTTGGACCTGCTCTAGTCCTGCTTTAGTCCCGCTTTAGACCTGGTTTACTCCTGGTTTAGTCCTGGTTTAGTCCCGCTTTAGTCCTGCTTTAGACCTGGTTTTTTCCTGGTTTAGACCTGGTTCAGACCTGGTTTAGACCTAGTTTAGACCTGATTTAGAACTGGTTTAGTCCTGCTTTAGACCTGCTTTAGACCTGCTTTAGTCCTGGTTTGGAACTGGTTTAGACCTGCTTTAGTCCTGCTTAGGACCTGCTTTATTCCTGCTTAGGACCTGGTTTGGACCTGCTTTAGTCCTGCTTTAGAGCTGCTTTAAACCTGCTTTATTCCTGCTTTAGTCTAGCTTTAGTCCTGGTTTAGTCCTGCTTTAGTCCTGCTTTAGTCCTGCTTTGGACCTGCTTTATTCCTTGTCCTTTTTTAGTCCCGCTTTAGTCCCGCTTTAGTCCCGCTTTAGTCCTCCTTTAGACCTGGTTTAGTCCTGGTTTAGTCCTGCTTTAGTCCCGCTTTAGACCTGATTTACTCCTGGTTTAGTCCTGGTTTAGACCCGGTTTAGACCTGGTTTAGTCCTGCTTTAGACCTGCTTCAGTCCTGGTTTAGACCTAGTTTTGACCTGCTTCAGTCCTGCTTTGGACCTGGTTTTGACCTTCTTTAGTCCTGGTTTAGTCCTGCTTTAGTCCTGCTTTAGACCTGCTTTAGTTCTGTTTTAGTCCCGCTTTAGTCCTGGTTTAGACCTGCTTTAGTCCTGGTTTTGACCTGCTTTAGTCCTGCTTTAGTCCTGCTTTAGTCCCGCTTTAGTCCCGGTGTAGACCTGGTTTAGTCCTGCTTTAGACCTGGTTTAGTCCTGGTTTAGTCCTGCTTTAGACCCTGTTTACAACTGGTTTAGACCTGCTTTAGGCCTGGTTTAGACCTTATTTAGTCCTGGTTTAGTCCTGGTTTAGTCCTTGTTTAGACCTGGTTTAGACCTGCTTTATTCCTTCTTTAGACCTGATTTGGACATGCTTTAGTCATGGTTTAGTCCTGCTTTAGACCTTGTTTATTCCTGCTTTAGACCTGCTTTAATCCTGCTTTAGTCCCGCTTTAGTCCTGGTTTAGTGTTGGTTTAGTCCTGCTTTAGTCCCGCTTTAGTCTTGTTTTAGACCTGGTTTAGTCCTGCTTTAGACCGGGTTTATTCCTGTTTCAGATCTGCTTTAGAACTGATTTAGTCCTGGTTTAGACCTCCTTTAGTCCTGCTTTAGTCCCGCTTTAGTCCTGTTTTATACCTAGTTTAGTCCTGGTTTAGTCTTGGTTTAGTCTTGGTTTAGTCCTGCTTTAGACCCGGTTTAGACTTGGGTTGGACCTGGTTTAGTCCTGCTTCAGTCCAGCTTCAGTCCCGCTTTAGTCCCGCGTTAGTCCTGCTTTATACCTGGTTTAGACCTGGTTTAGTCCTGCTTTAGTCCTGGTTCAGACCTGGTTTAGACTCTGTTTTCTCCCTCCTTAGTCCGAGTCCTTCTGGATCCCGGTCAGGATAAACCCTGGACTCCCTGACCAGCTTCCTCGCGCCTCCTTCATGGCGTCCTCAATCTTGGAAGTGGACCAGTTTGTCTTAACGCCAGTCACCGTGGCGACGCTGGACGCAAAGGACGCTGAGACGCCGCAGGAAAAACTGGTGTTCAACATCACAGCACCCCCTGCAGGAGGATACGTCACACACCTGGACGACCACACCAGGTCAGAGACTTCACACAGTCTGGAGACAAACGGGTCAGCAGATGTGTGCAGTGTCCACATGTCAAGAGCGTCCACGTGTCCAGAGCGTTCACGTGTCCAGAGCGTCCACGTGTCCAGAGCATTCACGTGTCCAGAGCGTTCACGTGTCCAGAGCGTCCACTTGTCCAGAGCGTTCACGTGTCCAGAGCGTTCACGTGTCCAGAGCATTCACGTGTCCAGAGCGTTCACGTGTCCAGAGCGTCCACATGTCCAGAGCGTTCACGTGTCCAGAGCGTTCACGTGCCCAGAGCGTTCACGTGTCCAGAGCGTCCACATGTTCAGAGCCTTGTCCAAAGCGTCCACATGTCCAGAGCGTTCACATGTTCAGAGCGTTGTCCAGAGCGTCCACGTGTCCAGAGCATTCACGTGTCCAGAGCGTTCACGTGTCCAGAGCGTCCACATGTCCAGAGCGTTCACATGTTCAGAGCCTTGTCCAAAGCGTCCACATGTCCAGAGCGTTCACATGTTCAGAGCGTTGTCCAGAGCGTTCACGTGAGCGTTCACATGTTCAGAGCCTTGTCCAAAGCGTCCACATGTCCAGAGCGTTCACATGTTCAGAGCGTTGTCCAGAGCGTTCACGTGTCCAGAGCGTTCACGTGTCCAGAGCGTCCACGTGTCCAGAGCGTTCACATGCCCAGACTGTCCACGTGTCCAGAGCGTTGTCCAGAGCGTTCACGTGTCCAGAACTTTGTCCAGAGCGTTCACGTGTCCAGAGCGTCCACGTGTCCAGAGCGTTCACGTGTCCAGAGCGTTCACGTGTCCAGAGCGTCCACATGTTCAGAGCCTTGTCCAAAGCGTCCACATGTCCAGAGCGTTCACATGTTCAGAGCGTTGTCCAGAGCGTCCACGTGTCCAGAGCATTCACATGTTCAGAGCCTTGTTCAAAGCGTCCACATGTCCAGGGCGTTCATATGTTCAGAGCGTTGTCCAGAGCGCTCACGTGTCCAGAGCATTCACGTGTCCAGAGCGTTCACGTGTCCAGAGCGTCCACATGTCCAGAGCGTTCACATGTTCAGAGCCTTGTCCAAAGCGTCCACATGTCCAGAGCGTTCACATGTTCAGAGCGTTGTCCAGAGCGTTCACGTGTCCAGAGCGTTCACGTGTCCAGAGCGTCCACGTGTCCAGAGCGTTCACGTGTCCAGAGCGCTCACGTGTCCAGAGCGTTCACGTGTCCAGAGCGTTCACGTGTCCAGAGCGTCCACATGTCCAGAGCGTTCACGTGTCCAGAGCGTTCACGTGTCCAGAGCGTTCACGTGTCCAGAGCGTCCACATGTTCAGAGCCTTGTCCAAAGCGTCCACATGTTCAGAGCGTTGTCCAGAGCGTCCACGTGTCCAGAGCATTCACATGTTCAGAGCCTTGTTCAAAGCGTCCGCATGTCCAGAGCGTTCACATGTTCAGAGCGTTGTCCAGAGCGCTCACGTGTCCAGAACATTCACGTGTCCAGAACATTCACGTGTCCAGAGCGTTCACGTGTCCAGAGCGTCCACATGTCCAGAGCGTTCACATGTTCAGAGCCTTGTCCAAAGTGTCCACATGTCCAGAGCGTTCACATGTTCAGAGCGTTGTCCAGAGCGTTCCCGTGTCCAGAGCGTTCACGTGTCCAGAGCGTTCACGTGTCCAGAGCGTCCACGTGTCCAGAGCGTTCACGTGTCCAGAGTCTTGTCCCGAGCGTCCAAATGTCCAGAGCATCTAAATGTCCAGAGTGTTGTCCAGAGCGTTCTCATGTCCAGAGCGTTCACATGTCCATAGTGTTCACATGTCCAGAGCGTCCACGTGTCCAGAGCGTTCACATGCCCAGACTGTCCACGTGTCCAGAGCGTTAACGTGTCCAGAGCGCTCACGTGTCCAGAGCATTCACGTGTCCAGAGCGTTCACGTGTCCAGAGCGTCCACATGTCCAGAGCGTTCACGTGTCCAGAGCGTTCACGTGTCCAGAGCGTTCACGTGTCCAGAGCGTCCACATGTTCAGAGCCTTGTCCAAAGCGTCCACATGTTCAGAGCGTTGTCCAGAGCGTCCACGTGTCCAGAGCATTCACATGTTCAGAGCCTTGTTCAAAGCGTCCGCATGTCCAGAGCGTTCACATGTTCAGAGCGTTGTCCAGAGCGCTCACGTGTCCAGAACATTCACGTGTCCAGAACATTCATGTGTCCAGAGCGTTCACGTGTCCAGAGCGTCCACATGTCCAGAGCGTTCACATGTTCAGAGCCTTGTCCAAAGTGTCCACATGTCCAGAGCGTTCACATGTTCAGAGCGTTGTCCAGAGCGTTCCCGTGTCCAGAGCGTTCACGTGTCCAGAGCGTTCACGTGTCCAGAGCGTCCACGTGTCCAGAGCGTCCACGTGTCCAGAGTCTTGTCCCGAGCGTCCAAATGTCCAGAGCATCTAAATGTCCAGAGTGTTGTCCAGAGCGTTCTCATGTCCAGAGCGTTCACATGTCCATAGTGTTCACATGTCCAGAGCGTCCACGTGTCCAGAGCGTCCACGTGTCCAGAGCGTTGTCCAGAGCGTTGACGTGTCCAGAGCGTTGACGTGTCCAGAGCGTTCATGTGTCCAGAGCGTCCACATGTCCAGAGCGTCCACGTGTCCAGAGCGTTGTCCAGAGCGTTGACGTGTCCTGAGCGTTCACGTGTCCAGAGCGTTCATGTGTCCAGAGCGTTGTTTAGAGTGTCCAAATGTCCAGAGCATTCTCGTGTCCAGAGCATTCACGTGTCCAGAGCGTCCACGTTTCCAGAGCCTTCACATGTCCAGAGCGTTCACGTGTCCAGAGCCTTCACATGTCCAGAGTCTTGTCCCGACCGTCCAAATGTCCAGAGCATCTAAATGTCCAGAGTGTTGTCCAGAGCGTTGACGTGTCCAGAGCGTTCACGTGTCCAGAGCGTTCACGTGTCCAGAGTCTTGTCCAGACCGTCCAAATGTCAAGAGCATCTCAATGTCAAGAGTGTTGTCCAGAGCGTTCCTATTTCCAGAGCGTCCACGTGTCCAGAGCGTCCACGTGTCCAGAGCGTTGTCCAGAGCGTTCACGTGTCCAAAGCGTTGTCCAGAGCGTCCACGTGTCCAGAGCGTCCACGTGTCCAGAGCGTTGTCCAGAGCGTTCACGTGTCCAGAGCTTTGTCCAGAGCGTTCACGTGTCCAGAGCGTCCACGTGTCCACAGCGTTGTCCAGAGCGTTCACATGTCCAGACCGTCCACGTGTCCAGAGCGTCCACGTTTCCAGAGCGTTCACGTGTCCAGAGCGTTGTCCAGAGCGTCCACGTGTCCAGAGCATTCACGTGTCCAGAGCGGTGTCCAGAGCGTTGTCCAGAGCGTTCACGTGTCCAGAGCGTCCACGTGTCCAGAGCATTCACGTGTCCAGAGCGTTGTCCAGAGCGTTCACGTGTCCAGAGCGTTGACGTGTCCAGACCGCTCAAGTGTCCAGAGCGTTCATGTGTCCAGAGCGTTGTTTAGAGTGTCCAAATGTCCAGAGCATTCACATGTCCAGAGCATTCACATGTCCAGAGCGTCCACGTGTCCAGAGCGTTCACATGTCCAGAGCGTTTACGTGTCCAGAGCGTTCACGTGTCCAGAGTCTTGTCCAGACCGTCCAAATGTCCAGAGCATCTAAATGTCCAGAGTGTTGTCCAGAGCGTTCACATTTCCAGAGCGTCCACGTGTCCAGAGCGTCCACGTGTCCAGAGCGTTGTCCAGAGCGTTCATGTGTCCAGAGCGTCCACGTATCCAGAGCGTTGTCCAGAGCATTCACATGTCCAGAGTGTCCACGTGTCCAGAGCGTTCACGTGTCCAGAGCGTTGTCCAGAGCGTCCACGTGTCCAGAGCATTCACGTGTCCAGAGCGTTGTCCAGAGCGTTCACGTGTCCAGAGCGTTCACGTGTCCAGAGCGTTGTCCAGAGTGTTCACGTGTCCAGAGCATTCACTTGTCCAGAGCGTTAACGTGTCCAGAGCGTCCACAGGTCCAGAGCGTTCACATGTTCGGAGCCTTGTCCAAAGCGTCCACATGTCCAGAGCGTTCACATGTTCAGAGTGTTGTCCAGAGCGTTCACGTGTCCAGAGCGTTCACGTGTCCAGAGCATCCACGTGTCCAGAGCGTTCACACGCCCAGACTGTCCACGTGTCCAGAGCGTTCACATGTCCAGAGCGTTCACGTGTCCAGAGTCTTGTCCAGAGCATCTAAATGTCCAGAGTGTTGTCTAGAGCGTTCATCTGTCCAGAGCGTTCACGTGTCCAGAGCGTTCATGTGTCCAGAGTCTTGTCCCGAACGTCCAAATGTCCAGAGCATCTAAATGTCCAGAGTGTTGTCCAGAGCGTTCACATGTCCAGAGCGTCCACGTGTCCAGAGCGTCCACGTGTCCAGAGAGTTGTCCAGAGCGTTGACGTGTCCAGAGCGTTCATGTGTCCAGAGCGTTGTTTAGAGTGTCCAAATGTCCAGAGCATTCTCGTGTCCAGAGCATTCACGTGTCCAGAGCGTCCACGTGTCCAGAGCGTTGTCCAGAGCGTTCACGTGTCCAGAGCGTTGTCCAGAGCGTCCACGTGTCCAGAGCGTCCACGTGTCCAGAGCGTTATCCAGAGCGTTCACGTGTCCAGAGCGTTGTCCAGAGCGTTCACGTGTCCAGAGCGTCCACGTGTCCAGAGCGTTGTCCAGAGCGTTCACATGTCCAGACCGTCCACGTGTCCAGAGCGTCCACGTGTCCAGAGCGTTCACGTGTCCAGAGTCTTGTCCAGACCGTCCAAATGTCCAGAGCATCTAAATGTCCAGAGTGTTGTCGAGAGCGTTCACATTTCCAGAGCATCCACGTGTCCAGAGCGTCCACGTGTCCAGAGCATTGTCCAGAGCGTTCACGTGTCCAGAGCGTTGTCCAGAGCGTTCATGTGTCCAGAGCGTCCACGTATCCAGAGCGTTGTCCAGAGCATTCACATGTCCAGAGCGTCCACGTGTCCAGAGCGTTCACGTGTCCAGAGCGTTGTCCAGAGCGTCCACGTGTCCAGAGCATTCACGTGTCCAGAGCGTTGTCCAGAGCGTTCACGTGTCCAGAGCGTTCACGTGTCCAGAGCGTTGTCCAGAGTGTTCACGTGTCCAGAGCATTCACGTGTCCAGAGCGTTCACGTGTCCAGAGCGTCCACAGGTCCAGAGCGTTCACATGTTCGGAGCCTTGTCCAAAGCGTCCACATGTCCAGAGCGTTCACATGTTCAGAGTGTTGTCCAGAGCGTTCACGTGTCCAGAGCGTTCACGTGTCCAGAGCGTCCACGTGTCCAGAGCGTTCACACGCCCAGACTGTCCACGTGTCCAGAGCGTTCACATGTCCAGAGCGTTCACGTGTCCAGAGTCTTGTCCAGAGCATCTAAATGTCCAGAGTGTTGTCCAGAGCGTTCATCTGTCCAGAGCGTTCACGTGTCCAGAGCGTTCATGTGTCCAGAGTCTTGTCCCGAACGTCCAAATGTCCAGAGCATCTAAATGTCCAGAGTGTTGTCCAGAGCGTTCACATGTCCAGAGCGTCCACGTGTCCAGAGCGTCCACGTGTCCAGAGAGTTGTCCAGAGCGTTGACGTGTCCAGAGCGTTCATGTGTCCAGAGCGTTGTTTAGAGTGTCCAAATGTCCAGAGCATTCTCGTGTCCAGAGCATTCACGTGTCCAGAGCGTCCACGTGTCCAGAGCGTTGTCCAGAGCGTTCACGTGTCCAGAGCGTTGTCCAGAGCGTCCACGTGTCCAGAGCGTCCACGTGTCCAGAGCGTTATCCAGAGCGTTCACGTGTCCAGAGCGTTGTCCAGAGCGTTCACGTGTCCAGAGCGTCCACTTGTCCAGAGCTTTGTCCAGAGCGTTCACATGTCCAGACCGTCCACGTGTCCAGAGCGTCCACGTGTCCAGAGCGTTCACGTGTCCAGAGCGTTGTCCAGAGCGTCCACGTGTCCAGAGCATTCACGTGTCCAGAGCGTTGTCCAGAGCGTTCACGTGTCCAGAGCGTTCACGTGTCCAGAGTGTTGTCCAGAGTGTTCATATGTCCAGAGCATTCACGTGTCCAGAGCGTTGACGTGTCCAGAGCGTTCACGTGTCCAGAGCGTTGACGTGTCCAGAGCGTTCACGTGTCCAGAGCGCTCAAGTGTCCAGAGCGTTCATGTGTCCAGAGCGTTGTTTAGAGTGTCCAAATGTCCAGAGCATTCACATGTCCAGAGCATTCACATGTCCAGAGCGTCCATGTGTCCAGAGCGTTCACATGTCCAGAGCGTTTACGTGTCCAGAGCGTTCACGTGTCCAGAGTCTTGTCCAGACCGTCCAAATGTCCAGAGCATCTAAATGTCCAGAGTGTTGTCCAGAGCGTTCACATTTCCAGAGCGTCAAGGTGTCCAGAGCGTCCACGTGTCCAGAGCGTTGTCCAGAGCGTTCACGTGTCCAGAGCGTTGTCCAGAGCGTTCACGTGTCCAGAGCGTTCACGTGTCCAGAGCGTCCACGTGTCCAGAGCGTTGTCCAGAGCGTCCACGTGTCCAGAGCGTCCACGTGTCCAGAGCGTTCACGTGTCCAGAGCGTCCACATGTCCAGAGCGTTCACATGTTCAGAGTGTTGTCCAGAGCGTTCACGTGTCCAGAGCGTTCACGTGTCCAGAGCGTCCACGTGTCCAGAGCGTTCACACGCCCAGACTGTCCACGTGTCCAGAGCGTTCACATGTCCAGAGCGTTCACGTGTCCAGAGTCTTGTCCAGAGCATCTAAATGTCCAGAGTGTTGTCTAGAGCGTTCATCTGTCCAGAGCGTTCACGTGTCCAGAGCGTTCATGTGTCCAGAGTCTTGTCCCGAACGTCCAAATGTCCAGAGCATCTAAATGTCCAGAGTGTTGTCCAGAGCGTTCACATGTCCAGAGCGTCCACGTGTCCAGAGCGTCCACGTGTCCAGAGAGTTGTCCAGAGCGTTGACGTGTCCAGAGCGTTCATGTGTCCAGAGCGTTGTTTAGAGTGTCCAAATGTCCAGAGCATTCCCGTGTCCAGAGCATTCACGTGTCCAGAGCGTCCACGTGTCCAGAGCGTTGTCCAGAGCGTTCACGTGTCCAGAGCGTTGTCCAGAGCGTCCACGTGTCCAGAGCGTCCACGTGTCCAGAGCGTTATCCAGAGCGTTCACGTGTCCAGAGCGTTCACGTGTCCAGAGCGTCCACGTGTCCAAAGCGTTGTCCAGAGCGTTCACATGTCCAGACCGTCCACGTGTCCAGAGCGTCCACGTGTCCAGAGCGTTCACGTGTCCAGAGTCTTGTCCAGACCGTCCAAATGTCCAGAGCATCTAAATGTCCAGAGTGTTGTCGAGAGCGTTCACATTTCCAGAGCGTCCACGTGTCCAGAGCGTCCACGTGTCCAGAGCGTTGTCCAGAGCGTTCACGTGTCCAGAGCGTTGTCCAGAGCGTTCATGTGTCCAGAGCGTCCACGTATCCAGAGCGTTGTCCAGAGCATTCACATGTCCAGAGCGTCCACGTGTCCAGAGCGTTCACGTGTCCAGAGCGTTGTCCAGAGCGTCCACGTGTCCAGAGCATTCACGTGTCCAGAGCGTTGTCCAGAGCGTTCACGTGTCCAGAGCGTTCACGTGTCCAGAGCGTTGTCCAGAGTGTTCACGTGTCCAGAGCATTCACGTGTCCAGAGCGTTCACGTGTCCAGAGCGTCCACAGGTCCAGAGCGTTCACATGTTCGGAGCCTTGTCCAAAGCGTCCACATGTCCAGAGCGTTCACATGTTCAGAGTGTTGTCCAGAGCGTTCACGTGTCCAGAGCGTTCACGTGTCCAGAGCGTCCACATGTCCAGAGCGTTCACACGCCCAGACTGTCCACGTGTCCAGAGCGTTCACATGTCCAGAGCGTTCACGTGTCCAGAGTCTTGTCCAGAGCATCTAAATGTCCAGAGTGTTGTCCAGAGCGTTCATCTGTCCAGAGCGTTCACGTGTCCAGAGCGTTCATGTGTCCAGAGTCTTGTCCCGAACGTCCAAATGTCCAGAGCATCTAAATGTCCAGAGTGTTGTCCAGAGCGTTCACATGTCCAGAGCGTCCACGTGTCCAGAGCGTCCACGTGTCCAGAGAGTTGTCCAGAGCGTTGACGTGTCCAGAGCGTTCATGTGTCCAGAGCGTTGTTTAGAGTGTCCAAATGTCCAGAGCATTCTCGTGTCCAGAGCATTCACGTGTCCAGAGCGTCCACGTGTCCAGAGCGTTGTCCAGAGCGTTCACGTGTCCAGAGCGTTGTCCAGAGCGTCCACGTGTCCAGAGCGTCCACGTGTCCAGAGCGTTATCCAGAGCGTTCACGTGTCCAGAGCGTTGTCCAGAGCGTTCACATGTCCAGACCGTCCACGTGTCCAGAGCGTCCACGTGTCCAGAGCGTTCACGTGTCCAGAGCGTTGTCCAGAGCGTCCACGTGTCCAGAGCATTCACGTGTCCAGAGCGTTGTCCAGAGCGTTCACGTGTCCAGAGCGTTCACGTGTCCAGACTGTTGTCCAGAGTGTTCATATGTCCAGAGCATTCACGTGTCCAGAGCGTTGACGTGTCCAGAGCGTTCACGTGTCCAGAGCGCTCAAGTGTCCAGAGCGTTCATGTGTCCAGAGCGTTGTTTAGAGTGTCCAAATGTCCAGAGCATTCACATGTCCAGAGCATTCACATGTCCAGAGCGTCCATGTGTCCAGAGCGTTCACATGTCCAGAGCGTTTACGTGTCCAGAGCGTTCACGTGTCCAGAGTCTTTTCCAGACCGTCCAAATGTCCAGAGCATCTAAATGTCCAGAGTGTTGTCCAGAGTGTTCACATTTCCAGAGCGTCAAGGTGTCCAGAGCGTCCACGTGTCCAGAGCGTTGTCCAGAGCGTTCACGTGTCCAGAGCGTTGTCCAGAGCGTTCACGTGTCCAGAGCGTCCACGTGTCCAGAGCGTTGTCCAGAGCGTCCACGTGTCCAGAGCGTCCACGTGTCCAGAGCGTTCACGTGTCCAGAGCGTCCACATGTCCAGAGCGTTCACGTGTCCAGAGCGTTCACGTGCCCAGAGCGTTCACGTGTCCAGAGCGTCCACATGTTCAGAGCCTTGTCCAAAGCGTCCACATGTCCAGAGCGTTAACATGTTCAGAGCGTTGTCCAGAGCGTCCACGTGTCCAGAGCATTCACGTGTCCAGAGCGTTCACGTGTCCAGAGCGTCCACATGTCCAGAGCGTTCACATGTTCAGAGCCTTGTCCAAAGCGTCCACATGTCCAGAGCGTTCACATGTTCAGAGCGTTGTCCAGAGCGTTCACGTGAGCGTTCACATGTTCAGAGCCTTGTCCAAAGCGTCCACATGTCCAGAGCGTTCACATGTTCAGAGCGTTGTCCAGAGCGTTCACGTGTCCAGAGCGTTCACGTGTCCAGAGCGTCCACGTGTCCAGAGCGTTCACATGCCCAGACTGTCCACGTGTCCAGAGCGTTGTCCAGAGCGTTCACGTGTCCAGAACTTTGTCCAGAGCGTTCACGTGTCCAGAGCGTCCACGTGTCCAGAGCGTTCACGTGTCCAGAGCGTTCACGTGTCCAGAGCGTCCACATGTTCAGAGCCTTGTCCAAAGCGTCCACATGTCCAGAGCGTTCACATGTTCAGAGCGTTGTCCAGAGCGTCCACGTGTCCAGAGCATTCACATGTTCAGAGCCTTGTTCAAAGCGTCCACATGTCCAGGGCGTTCACATGTTCAGAGCGTTGTCCAGAGCGCTCACGTGTCCAGAGCATTCACGTGTCCAGAGCGTTCACGTGTCCAGAGCGTCCACATGTCCAGAGCGTTCACATGTTCAGAGCCTTGTCCAAAGCGTCCACATGTCCAGAGCGTTCACATGTTCAGAGCGTTGTCCAGAGCGTTCACGTGTCCAGAGCGTTCACGTGTCCAGAGCGTCCACGTGTCCAGAGCGTTCACATGCCCAGACTGTCCACGTGTCCAGAGCGCTCACGTGTCCAGAGCATTCACGTGTCCAGAGCGTTCACGTGTCCAGAGCGTCCACATGTCCAGAGCGTTCACGTGTCCAGAGCGTTCACGTGTCCAGAGCGTTCACGTGTCCAGAGCATCCACATGTTCAGAGCCTTGTCCAAAGCGTCCACATGTTCAGAGCGTTGTCCAGAGCGTCCACGTGTCCAGAGCATTCACATGTTCAGAGCCTTGTTCAAAGCGTCCGCATGTCCAGAGCGTTCACATGTTCAGAGCGTTGTCCAGAGCGCTCACGTGTCCAGAACATTCATGTGTCCAGAACATTCACGTGTCCAGAGCGTTCACGTGTCCAGAGCGTCCACATGTCCAGAGCGTTCACATGTTCAGAGCGTTGTCCAGAGCGTTCCCGTGTCCAGAGCGTTCACGTGTCCAGAGCGTTCACGTGTCCAGAGCGTCCACGTGTCCAGAGCGTTCACGTGTCCAGAGTCTTGTCCCGAGCGTCCAAATGTCCAGAGCATCTAAATGTCCAGAGTGTTGTCCAGAGCGTTCTCATGTCCAGAGCGTTCACATGTCCATAGTGTTCACATGTCCAGAGCGTCCACGTGTCCAGAGCGTTCACATGCCCAGACTGTCCACGTGTCCAGAGCGTTCACGTGTCCAGAGCGCTCACGTGTCCAGAGCATTCACGTGTCCAGAGCGTTCACGTGTCCAGAGCGTCCACATGTCCAGAGCGTTCACGTGTCCAGAGCGTTCACGTGTCCAGAGCGTTCACGTGTCCAGAGCGTCCACATGTTCAGAGCCTTGTCCAAAGCGTCCACATGTTCAGAGCGTTGTCCAGAGCGTCCACGTGTCCAGAGCATTCACATGTTCAGAGCCTTGTTCAAAGCGTCCGCATGTCCAGAGCGTTCACATGTTCAGAGCGTTGTCCAGAGCGCTCACGTGTCCAGAACATTCACGTGTCCAGAACATTCACGTGTCCAGAGCGTTCACGTGTCCAGAGCGTCCACATGTCCAGAGCGTTCACATGTTCAGAGCCTTGTCCAAAGTGTCCACATGTCCAGAGCGTTCACATGTTCAGAGCGTTGTCCAGAGCATTCCCGTGTCCAGAGCGTTCACGTGTCCAGAGCGTTCACGTGTCCAGAGCGTCCACGTGTCCAGAGCGTCCACGTGTCCAGAGTCTTGTCCCGAGCGTCCAAATGTCCAGAGCATCTAAATGTCCAGAGTGTTGTCCAGAGCGTTCTCATGTCCAGAGCGTTCACATGTCCATAGTGTTCACATGTCCAGAGCGTCCACGTGTCCAGAGCGTCCACGTGTCCAGAGCGTTGTCCAGAGCGTTGACGTGTCCAGAGCGTTGACGTGTCCAGAGCGTTCATGTGTCCAGAGCGTCCACATGTCCAGAGCGTCCACGTGTCCAGAGCGTTGTCCAGAGCGTTGACGTGTCCTGAGCGTTCACGTGTCCAGAGCGTTCATGCGTCCAGAGCGTTGTTTAGAGTGTCCAAATGTCCAGAGCATTCTCGTGTCCAGAGCATTCACGTGTCCAGAGCGTCCACGTTTCCAGAGCCTTCACATGTCCAGAGCGTTCACGTGTCCAGAGCCTTCACATGTCCAGAGTCTTGTCCCGACCGTCCAAATGTCCAGAGCATCTAAATGTCCAGAGTGTTGTCCAGAGCGTTGACGTGTCCAGAGCGTTGACGTGTCCAGAGCGTTCACGTGTCCAGAGTCTTGTCCAGACCGTCCAAATGTCAAGAGCATCTCAATGTCAAGAGTGTTGTCCAGAGCGTTCCTATTTCCAGAGCGTCCACGTGTCCAGAGCGTCCACGTGTCCAGAGCGTTGTCCAGAGCGTTCACGTGTCCAAAGCGTTGTCCAGAGCGTCCACGTGTCCAGAGCGTCCACGTGTCCAGAGCGTTGTCCAGAGCGTTCACGTGTCCAGAGCTTTGTCCAGAGCGTTCACGTGTCCAGAGCGTCCACGTGTCCACAGCGTTGTCCAGAGCGTTCACATGTCCAGACCGTCCACGTGTCCAGAGCGTCCACGTTTCCAGAGCGTTCACGTGTCCAGAGCGTTGTCCAGAGCGTCCACGTGTCCAGAGCATTCACGTGTCCAGAGCGATGTCCAGAGCGTTGTCCAGAGCATTCACGTGTCCAGAGCGTTCACGTGTCCAGAGCGTTGTCCAGAGCGTCCACGTGTCCAGAGCATTCACGTGTCCAGAGCGTTGTCCAGAGCGTTCACGTGTCCAGAGCGTTGACGTGTCCAGACCGCTCAAGTGTCCAGAGCGTTCATGTGTCCAGAGCGTTGTTTAGAGTGTCCAAATGTCCAGAGCATTCACATGTCCAGAGCATTCACATGTCCAGAGCGTCCACGTGTCCAGAGCGTTCACATGTCCAGAGCGTTTACGTGTCCAGAGCGTTCACGTGTCCAGAGTCTTGTCCAGACCGTCCAAATGTCCAGAGCATCTAAATGTTCAGAGTGTTGTCCAGAGCGTTCACATTTCCAGAGCGTCCACGTGTCCAGAGCGTCCACGTGTCCAGAGCGTTGTCCAGAGCGTTCACGTGTCCAGAGCGTTGTCCAGAGCGTTCATGTGTCCAGAGCGTCCACGTATCCAGAGCGTTGTCCAGAGCATTCACATGTCCAGAGTGTCCACGTGTCCAGAGCGTTCACGTGTCCAGAGCGTTGTCCAGAGCGTCCACGTGTCCAGAGCATTCACGTGTCCAGAGCGTTGTCCAGAGCGTTCACGTGTCCAGAGCGTTCACGTGTCCAGAGCGTTGTCCAGAGTGTTCACGTGTCCAGAGCATTCACGTGTCCAGAGCGTTCACGTGTCCAGAGCGTCCACAGGTCCAGAGCGTTCACATGTTCGGAGCCTTGTCCAAAGCGTCCACATGTCCAGAGCGTTCACATGTTCAGAGTGTTGTCCAGAGCGTTCACGTGTCCAGAGCGTTCACGTGTCCAGAGCGTCCACGTGTCCAGAGCGTTCACACGCCCAGACTGTCCACGTGCCCAGAGCGTTCACATGTCCAGAGCGATCACGTGTCCAGAGTCTTGTCCAGAGCATCTAAATGTCCAGAGTGTTGTCTAGAGCGTTCATCTGTCCAGAGCGTTCACGTGTCCAGAGCGTTCATGTGTCCATAGTCTTGTCCCGAACGTCCAAATGTCCAGAGCATCTAAATGTCCAGAGTGTTGTCCAGAGCGTTCACATGTCCAGAGCGTCCACGTGTCCAGAGCGTCCACGTGTCCAGAGAGTTGTCCAGAGCGTTGACGTGTCCAGAGCGTTCATGTGTCCAGAGCGTTGTTTAGAGTGTCCAAATGTCCAGAGCATTCTCGTGTCCAGAGCATTCACGTGTCCAGAGCGTCCACGTGTCCAGAGCGTTGTCCAGAGCGTTCACGTGTCCAGAGCGTTGTCCAGAGCGTCCACGTGTCCAGAGCGTCCACGTGTCCAGAGCGTTATCCAGAGCGTTCACGTGTCCAGAGCGTTGTCCAGAGCGTTCACGTGTCCAGAGCGTCCACGTGTCCAGAGCGTTGTCCAGAGCGTTCACATGTCCAGACCGTCCACGTGTCCAGAGCGTCCACGTGTCCAGAGCGTTCACGTGTCCAGAGTCTTGTCCAGACCGTCCAAATGTCCAGAGCATCTAAATGTCCAGAGTGTTGTCGAGAGCGTTCACATTTCCAGAGCGTCCACGTGTCCAGAGCGTCCACGTGTCCAGAGCGTTGTCCAGAGCGTTCACGTGTCCAGAGCGTTGTCCAGAGCGTTCATGTGTCCAGAGCGTCCACGTATCCAGAGCGTTGTCCAGAGCATTCACATGTCCAGAGCGTCCACGTGTCCAGAGCGTTCACGTGTCCAGAGCGTTGTCCAGAGCGTCCACGTGTCCAGAGCATTCACGTGTCCAGAGCGTTGTCCAGAGCGTTCACGTGTCCAGAGCGTTCACGTGTCCAGAGCGTTGTCCAGAGTGTTCACGTGTCCAGAGCATTCAAGTGTCCAGAGCGTTCACGTGTCCAGAGCGTCCACAGGTCCAGAGCGTTCACATGTTCGGAGCCTTGTCCAAAGCGTCCACATGTCCAGAGCGTTCACATGTTCAGAGTGTTGTCCAGAGCGTTCACGTGTCCAGAGCGTCCACGTGTCCAGAGCGTTCACACGCCCAGACTGTCCACGTGTCCAGAGCGTTCACATGTCCAGAGCGTTCACGTGTCCAGAGTCTTGTCCAGAGCATCTAAATGTCCAGAGTGTTGTCCAGAGCGTTCATCTGTCCAGAGCGTTCACGTGTCCAGAGCGTTCATGTGTCCAGAGTCTTGTCCCGAACGTCCAAATGTCCAGAGCATCTAAATGTCCAGAGTGTTGTCCAGAGCGTTCACATGTCCAGAGCGTCCACGTGTCCAGAGCGTCCACGTGTCCAGAGAGTTGTCCAGAGCGTTGACATGTCCAGAGCGTTCATGTGTCCAGAGCGTTGTTTAGAGTGTCCAAATGTCCAGAGCATTCTCGTGTCCAGAGCATTCACGTGTCCAGAGCGTCCACGTGTCCAGAGCGTTGTCCAGAGCGTTCACGTGTCCAGAGCTTTTTCCAGAGCGTCCACGTGTCCAGAGCGTCCACGTGTCCAGAGCGTTATCCAGAGCGTTCACGTGTCCAGAGCGTTGTCCAGAGCGTTCACGTATCCAGAGCGTCCACGTGTCCAGAGCGTTGTCCAGAGCGTTCACATGTCCAGACCGTCCACGTGTCCAGAGCGTCCACGTGTCCAGAGCGTTCACGTGTCCAGAGCGTTGTCCAGAGCGTCCACGTGTCCAGAGCATTCACGTGTCCAGAGCGTTGTCCAGAGCGTTCACGTGTCCAGAGCGTTCACGTGTCCAGAGTGTTGTCCAGAGTGTTCATATGTCCAGAGCATTCACGTGTCCAGAGCGTTGACGTGTCCAGAGCGTTCACGTGTCCAGAGCGCTCAAGTGTCCAGAGCGTTCATGTGTCCAGAGCGTTGTTTAGAGTGTCCAAATGTCCAGAGCATTCACATGTCCAGAGCATTCACATGTCAAGAGCGTCCATGTGTCCAGAGCGTTCACATGTCCAGAGCGTTTACGTGTCCAGAGCGTTCACGTGTCCAGAGTCTTGTCCAGACCGTCCAAATGTCCAGAGCATCTAAATGTCCAGAGCGTTGTCCAGAGCGTTCACGTGTCCAGAGCGTTGTCCAGAGCGTCCACGTGTCCAGAGCGTCCACGTGTCCAGAGCGTTATCCAGAGCGTTCACGTGTCCAGAGCGTTGTCCAGAGCGTTCACGTGTCCAGAGCGTCCACGTGTCCAGAGCGTTGTCCAGAGCGTTCACATGTCCAGACCGTCCACGTGTCCAGAGCGTCCACGTGTCCAGAGCGTTCACGTGTCCAGAGTCTTGTCCAGACCGTCCAAATGTCCAGAGCATCTAAATGTCCAGAGTGTTGTCGAGAGCGTTCACATTTCCAGAGCGTCCACGTGTCCAGAGCGTCCACGTGTTCAGAGCGTTGTCCAGAGCGTTCACGTGTCCAGAGCGTTGTCCAGAGCGTTCATGTGTCCAGAGCGTCCACGTATCCAGAGCGTTGTCCAGAGCATTCACATGTCCAGAGCGTCCACGTGTCCAGAGCGTTCACGTGTCCAGAGCGTTGTCCAGAGCGTCCACGTGTCCAGAGCATTCACGTGTCCAGAGCGTTGTCCAGAGCGTTCACGTGTCCAGAGCGTTCACGTGTCCAGAGCGTTGTCCAGAGTGTTCACGTGTCCAGAGCATTCAAGTGTCCAGAGCGTTCACGTGTCCAGAGCGTCCACAGGTCCAGAGCGTTCACATGTTCGGAGCCTTGTCCAAAGCGTCCACATGTCCAGAGCGTTCACATGTTCAGAGTGTTGTCCAGAGCGTTCACGTGTCCAGAGCGTTCACGTGTCCAGAGCGTCCACGTGTCCAGAGCGTTCACACGCCCAGACTGTCCACGTGTCCAGAGCGTTCACATGTCCAGAGCGTTCACGTGTCCAGAGTCTTGTCCAGAGCATCTAAATGTCCAGAGTGTTGTCCAGAGCGTTCATCTGTCCAGAGCGTTCACGTGTCCAGAGCGTTCATGTGTCCAGAGTCTTGTCCCGAACGTCCAAATGTCCAGAGCATCTAAATGTCCAGAGTGTTGTCCAGAGCGTTCACATGTCCAGAGCGTCCACGTGTCCAGAGCGTCCACGTGTCCAGAGAGTTGTCCAGAGCGTTGACATGTCCAGAGCGTTCATGTGTCCAGAGCGTTGTTTAGAGTGTCCAAATGTCCAGAGCATTCTCGTGTCCAGAGCATTCACGTGTCCAGAGCGTCCACGTGTCCAGAGCGTTGTCCAGAGCGTTCACGTGTCCAGAGCGTTGTCCAGAGCGTCCACGTGTCCAGAGCGTCCACGTGTCCAGAGCGTTATCCAGAGCGTTCACGTGTCCAGAGCGTTGTCCAGAGCATTCACGTGTCCAGAGCGTCCACGTGTCCAGAGCGTTGTCCAGAGCGTCCACGTGTCCAGAGCGTCCACGTGTCCAGAGCGTTATCCAGAGCGTTCACGTGTCCAGAGCGTTGTCCAGAGCGTTCACGTGTCCAGAGCGTCCACGTGTCCAGAGCGTTGTCCAGAGCGTTCACATGTCCAGACCGTCCACATGTACAGAGCGTCCACGTGTCCAGAGCGTTCACGTGTCCAGAGTCTTGTCCAGACCGTCCAAATGTCCAGAGCATCTAAATGTCCAGAGTGTTGTCGAGAGCGTTCACATTTCCAGAGCGTCCACGTGTCCAGAGCGTCCACGTGTCCAGAGCGTTGTCCAGAGCGTTCACGTGTCCAGAGCGTTGTCCAGAGCGTTCATGTGTCCAGAGCGTCCACGTATCCAGAGCGTTGTCCAGAGCATTCACATGTCCAGAGCGTCCACGTGTCCAGAGCGTTCACGTGTCCAGAGCGTTGTCCAGAGCGTCCACGTGTCCAGAGCATTCACGTGTCCAGAGCGTTGTCCAGAGCGTTCACGTGTCCAGAGCGTTCACGTGTCCAGAGCGTTGTCCAGAGTGTTCACGTGTCCAGAGCATTCAAGTGTCCAGAGCGTTCACGTGTCCAGAGCGTCCACAGGTCCAGAGCGTTCACATGTTCGGAGCCTTGTCCAAAGCGTCCACATGTCCAGAGCGTTCACATGTTCAGAGTGTTGTCCAGAGCGTTCACGTGTCCAGAGCGTCCACGTGTCCAGAGCGTTCACACGCCCAGACTGTCCACGTGTCCAGAGCGTTCACATGTCCAGAGCGTTCACGTGTCCAGAGTCTTGTCCAGAGCATCTAAATGTCCAGAGTGTTGTCCAGAGCGTTCATCTGTCCAGAGCGTTCACGTGTCCAGAGCGTTCATGTGTCCAGAGTCTTGTCCCGAACGTCCAAATGTCCAGAGCATCTAAATGTCCAGAGTGTTGTCCAGAGCGTTCACATGTCCAGAGCGTCCACGTGTCCAGAGCGTCCACGTGTCCAGAGAGTTGTCCAGAGCGTTGACATGTCCAGAGCGTTCATGTGTCCAGAGCGTTGTTTAGAGTGTCCAAATGTCCAGAGCATTCTCGTGTCCAGAGCATTCACGTGTCCAGAGCGTCCACGTGTCCAGAGCGTTGTCCAGAGCGTTCACGTGTCCAGAGCGTTGTCCAGAGCGTCCACGTGTCCAGAGCGTCCACGTGTCCAGAGCGTTATCCAGAGCGTTCACGTGTCCAGAGCGTTGTCCAGAGCGTTCACGTGTCCAGAGCGTCCACGTGTCCAGAGCGTTGTCCAGAGCGTTCACATGTCCAGACCGTCCACGTGTCCAGAGCGTCCACGTGTCCAGAGCGTTCACGTGTCCAGAGCGTTGTCCAGAGCGTCCACGTGTCCAGAGCATTCACGTGTCCAGAGCGTTGTCCAGAGCGTTCACGTGTCCAGAGCGTTCACGTGTCCAGAGTGTTGTCCAGAGTGTTCATATGTCCAGAGCATTCACGTGTCCAGAGCGTTGACGTGTCCAGAGCGTTCACGTGTCCAGAGCGCTCAAGTGTCCAGAGCGTTCATGTGTCCAGAGCGTTGTTTAGAGTGTCCAAATGTCCAGAGCATTCACATGTCCAGAGCATTCACATGTCCAGAGCGTCCATGTGTCCAGAGCGTTCACATGTCCAGAGCGTTTACGTGTCCAGAGCGTTCACGTGTCCAGAGTCTTGTCCAGACCGTCCAAATGTCCAGAGCATCTAAATGTCCAGAGCGTTGTCCAGAGCGTTCACGTGTCCAGAGCGTTGTCCAGAGCGTCCACGTGTCCAGAGCGTCCACGTGTCCAGAGCGTTATCCAGAGCGTTCACGTGTCCAGAGCGTTGTCCAGAGCGTTCACGTGTCCAGAGCGTCCACGTGTCCAGAGCGTTGTCCAGAGCGTTCACATGTCCAGACCGTCCACGTGTCCAGAGCGTCCACGTGTCCAGAGCGTTCACGTGTCCAGAGTCTTGTCCAGACCGTCCAAATGTCCAGAGCATCTAAATGTCCAGAGTGTTGTCGAGAGCGTTCACATTTCCAGAGCGTCCACGTGTCCAGAGCGTCCACGTGTTCAGAGCGTTGTCCAGAGCGTTCACGTGTCCAGAGCGTTGTCCAGAGCGTTCATGTGTCCAGAGCGTCCACGTATCCAGAGCGTTGTCCAGAGCATTGACATGTCCAGAGCGTCCACGTGTCCAGAGCGTTCACGTGTCCAGAGCGTTGTCCAGAGCGTCCACGTGTCCAGAGCATTCACGTGTCCAGAGCGTTGTCCAGAGCGTTCACGTGTCCAGAGCGTTCACGTGTCCAGAGCGTTGTCCAGAGTGTTCACGTGTCCAGAGCATTCAAGTGTCCAGAGCGTTCACGTGTCCAGAGCGTCCACAGGTCCAGAGCGTTCACATGTTCGGAGCCTTGTCCAAAGCGTCCACATGTCCAGAGCGTTCACATGTTCAGAGTGTTGTCCAGAGCGTTCACGTGTCCAGAGCGTTCACGTGTCCAGAGCGTCCACGTGTCCAGAGCGTTCACACGCCCAGACTGTCCACGTGTCCAGAGCGTTCACATGTCCAGAGCGTTCACGTGTCCAGAGTCTTGTCCAGAGCATCTAAATGTCCAGAGTGTTGTCCAGAGCGTTCATCTGTCCAGAGCGTTCACGTGTCCAGAGCGTTCATGTGTCCAGAGTCTTGTCCCGAACGTCCAAATGTCCAGAGCATCTAAATGTCAAGAGTGTTGTCCAGAGCGTTCACATGTCCAGAGCGTCCACGTGTCCAGAGCGTCCACGTGTCCAGAGAGTTGTCCAGAGCGTTGACATGTCCAGAGCGTTCATGTGTCCAGAGCGTTGTTTAGAGTGTCCAAATGTCCAGAGCATTCTCGTGTCCAGAGCATTCACGTGTCCAGAGCGTCCACGTGTCCAGAGCGTTGTCCAGAGCGTTCACGTGTCCAGAGCGTTGTCCAGAGCGTCCACGTGTCCAGAGCGTCCACGTGTCCAGAGCGTTATCCAGAGCGTTCACGTGTCCAGAGCGTTGTCCAGAGCGTTCACGTGTCCAGAGCGTCCACGTGTCCAGAGCGTTGTCCAGAGCGTTCACATGTCCAGACCGTCCACGTGTCCAGAGCGTCCACGTGTCCAGAGCGTTCACGTGTCCAGAGCGTTGTCCAGAGCGTCCACGTGTCCAGAGCATTCACGTGTCCAGAGCGTTGTCCAGAGCGTTCACGTGTCCAGAGCGTTCACGTGTCCAGAGTGTTGTCCAGAGTGTTCATATGTCCAGAGCATTCACGTGTCCAGAGCGTTGACGTGTCCAGAGCGTTCACGTGTCCAGAGCGCTCAAGTGTCCAGAGCGTTCATGTGTCCAGAGCGTTGTTTAGAGTGTCCAAATGTCCAGAGCATTCACATGTCCAGAGCATTCACATGTCCAGAGCGTCCATGTGTCCAGAGCGTTCACATGTCCAGAGCGTTTACGTGTCCAGAGCGTTCACGTGTCCAGAGTCTTGTCCAGACCGTCCAAATGTCCAGAGCATCTAAATGTCCAGAGCGTTGTCCAGAGCGTTCACGTGTCCAGAGCGTTGTCCAGAGCGTCCACGTGTCCAGAGCGTCCACGTGTCCAGAGCGTTATCCAGAGCGTTCACGTGTCCAGAGCGTTGTCCAGAGCGTTCACGTGTCCAGAGCGTCCACGTGTCCAGAGCGTTGTCCAGAGCGTTCACATGTCCAGACCGTCCACGTGTCCAGAGCGTCCACGTGTCCAGAGCGTTCACGTGTCCAGAGTCTTGTCCAGACCGTCCAAATGTCCAGAGCATCTAAATGTCCAGAGTGTTGTCGAGAGCGTTCACATTTCCAGAGCGTCCACGTGTCCAGAGCGTCCACGTGTTCAGAGCGTTGTCCAGAGCGTTCACGTGTCCAGAGCGTTGTCCAGAGCGTTCATGTGTCCAGAGCGTCCACGTATCCAGAGCGTTGTCCAGAGCATTGACATGTCCAGAGCGTCCACGTGTCCAGAGCGTTCACGTGTCCAGAGCGTTGTCCAGAGCGTCCACGTGTCCAGAGCATTCACGTGTCCAGAGCGTTGTCCAGAGCGTTCACGTGTCCAGAGCGTTCACGTGTCCAGAGCGTTGTCCAGAGTGTTCACGTGTCCAGAGCATTCAAGTGTCCAGAGCGTTCACGTGTCCAGAGCGTCCACAGGTCCAGAGCGTTCACATGTTCGGAGCCTTGTCCAAAGCGTCCACATGTCCAGAGCGTTCACATGTTCAGAGTGTTGTCCAGAGCGTTCACGTGTCCAGAGCGTTCACGTGTCCAGAGCGTCCACGTGTCCAGAGCGTTCACACGCCCAGACTGTCCACGTGTCCAGAGCGTTCACATGTCCAGAGCGTTCACGTGTCCAGAGTCTTGTCCAGAGCATCTAAATGTCCAGAGTGTTGTCCAGAGCGTTCATCTGTCCAGAGCGTTCACGTGTCCAGAGCGTTCATGTGTCCAGAGTCTTGTCCCGAACGTCCAAATGTCCAGAGCATCTAAATGTCCAGAGTGTTGTCCAGAGCGTTCACATGTCCAGAGCGTCCACGTGTCCAGAGCGTCCACGTGTCCAGAGAGTTGTCCAGAGCGTTGACATGTCCAGAGCGTTCATGTGTCCAGAGCGTTGTTTAGAGTGTCCAAATGTCCAGAGCATTCTCGTGTCCAGAGCATTCACGTGTCCAGAGCGTCCACGTGTCCAGAGCGTTGTCCAGAGCGTTCACGTGTCCAGAGCGTTGTCCAGAGCGTCCACGTGTCCAGAGCGTCCACGTGTCCAGAGCGTTATCCAGAGCGTTCACGTGTCCAGAGCGTTGTCCAGAGCGTTCACGTGTCCAGAGCGTCCACGTGTCCAGAGCGTTGTCCAGAGCGTTCACATGTCCAGACCGTCCACGTGTCCAGAGCGTCCACGTGTCCAGAGCGTTCACGTGTCCAGAGCATTGTCCAGAGCGTTCACGTGTCCAGAGCGTTCACGTGTCCAGAGTGTTGTCCAGAGTGTTCATATGTCCAGAGCATTCACGTGTCCAGAGCGTTGACGTGTCCAGAGCGTTCACGTGTCCAGAGCGCTCAAGTGTCCAGAGCGTTCATGTGTCCAGAGCGTTGTTTAGAGTGTCCAAATGTCCAGAGCATTCACATGTCCAGAGCATTCACATGTCCAGAGCGTCCGTGTGTCCAGAGCGTTCACATGTCCAGAGCGTTTACGTGTCCAGAGCGTTCACGTGTCCAGAGTCTTGTCCAGACCGTCCAAATGTCCAGAGCATCTAAATGTCCAGAGCGTTGTCCAGAGCGTTCACGTGTCCAGAGCGTTGTCCAGAGCGTCCACGTGTCCAGAGCGTCCACGTGTCCAGAGCGTTATCCAGAGCGTTCACGTGTCCAGAGCGTTGTCCAGAGCGTTCACGTGTCCAGAGCGTCCACGTGTCCAGAGCGTTGTCCAGAGCGTTCACATGTCCAGACCGTCCACGTGTCCAGAGCGTCCACGTGTCCAGAGCGTTCACGTGTCCAGAGTCTTGTCCAGACCGTCCAAATGTCCAGAGCATCTAAATGTCCAGAGTGTTGTCGAGAGCGTTCACATTTCCAGAGCGTCCACGTGTCCAGAGCGTCCACGTGTCCAGAGCGTTGTCCAGAGCGTTCACGTGTCCAGAGCGTTGTCCAGAGCGTTCATGTGTCCAGAGCGTCCACGTATCCAGAGCGTTGTCCAGAGCATTCACATGTCCAGAGCGTCCACGTGTCCAGAGCGTTCACGTGTCCAGAGCGTTGTCCAGAGCGTCCACGTGTCCAGAGCATTCACGTGTCCAGAGCGTTGTCCAGAGCGTTCACGTGTCCAGAGCGTTCACGTGTCCAGAGCGTTGTCCAGAGTGTTCACGTGTCCAGAGCATTCACATGTCCAGAGCGTTCACGTGTCCAGAGCGTCCATAGGTCCAGAGCGTTCACATGTTCGGAGCCTTGTCCAAAGCGTCCACATGTCCAGAGCGTTCACATGTTCAGAGTGTTGTCCAGAGCGTTCACGTGTCCAGAGCGTTCACGTGTCCAGAGCGTCCACGTGTCCAGAGCGTTCACACGCCCAGACTGTCCACGTGTCCAGAGCGTTCACATGTCCAGAGCGTTCAAATGTCCAGAGTCTTGTCCAGAGCATCTAAATGTCCAGAGTGTTGTCCAGAGCGTTCATCTGTCCAGAGCGTTCACGTGTCCAGAGCGTTCATGTGTCCAGAGTCTTGTCCCGAACGTCCAAATGTCCAGAGAATCTAAATCTCCAGAGTGTTGTCCAGAGCGTTCACATGTCCAGAGCGTCCACGTGTCCAGAGCGTCCACGTGTCCAGAGAGTTGTCCAGAGCGTTGACGTGTCCAGAGCGTTCATGTGTCCAGAGCGTTGTTTAGAGTGTCCAAATGTCCAGAGCATTCTCGTGTCCAGAGCATTCACGTGTCCAGAGCGTCCACGTGTCCAGAGCGTTGTCCAGAGCGTTCACGTGTCCAGAGCGTTGTCCAGAGCGTCCACGTGTCCAGAGCGTCCACGTGTCCAGAGCGTTATCCAGAGCGTTCACGTGTCCAGAGCGTTGTCCAGAGCGTTCACGTGTCCAGAGCGTCCACGTGTCCAGAGCGTTGTCCAGAGCGTTCACATGTCCAGACCGTCCACGTGTCCAGAGCGTCCACGTGTCCAGAGCGTTCACGTGTCCAGAGCGTTGTCCAGAGCGTCCACGTGTCCAGAGCATTCACGTGTCCAGAGCGTTGTCCAGAGCGTTCACGTGTCCAGAGCGTTCACGTGTCCAGAGTGTTGTCCAGAGTGTTCATATGTCCAGAGCATTCACGTGTCCAGAGCGTTGACGTGTCCAGAGCGTTCACGTGTCCAGAGCGCTCAAGTGTCCAGAGCGTTCATGTGTCCAGAGCGTTGTTTAGAGTGTCCAAATGTCCAGAGCATTCACATGTCCAGAGCATTCACATGTCCAGAGCGTCCATGTGTCCAGAGCGTTCACATGTCCAGAGCGTTTACGTGTCCAGAGCGTTCACGTGTCCAGAGTCTTGTCCAGACCGTCCAAATGTCCAGAGCATCTAAATGTCCAGAGTGTTGTCCAGAGCGTTCACATTTCCAGAGCGTCAAGGTGTCCAGAGCGTCCACGTGTCCAGAGCGTTGTCCAGAGCGTTCACGTGTCCAGAGCGTTGTCCAGAGCGTTCACGTGTCCAGAGCGTTCACGTGTCCAGAGCGTCCACGTGTCCAGAGCGTTGTCCAGAGCGTCCACGTGTCCAGAGCGTCCACGTGTCCAGAGCGTTCACGTGTCCAGAGCGTCCACATGTCCAGAGCGTTCACGTGTCCAGAGCGTTCACGTGCCCAGAGCGTTCACGTGTCCAGAGCGTCCACATGTTCAGAGCCTTGTCCAAAGCGTCCACATGTCCAGAGCGTTCACATGTTCAGAGCGTTGTCCAGAGCGTCCACGTGTCCAGAGCATTCACGTGTCCAGAGCGTTCACGTGTCCAGAGCGTCCACATGTCCAGAGCGTTCACATGTTCAGAGCCTTGTCCAAAGCGTCCACATGTCCAGAGCGTTCACATGTTCAGAGCGTTGTCCAGAGCGTTCACGTGAGCGTTCACATGTTCAGAGCCTTGTCCAAAGCGTCCACATGTCCAGAGCGTTCACATGTTCAGAGCGTTGTCCAGAGCGTTCACGTGTCCAGAGCGTTCACGTGTCCAGAGCGTCCACGTGTCCAGAGCGTTCACATGCCCAGACTGTCCACGTGTCCAGAGAGTTGTCCAGAGCGTTCACGTGTCCAGAACTTTGTCCAGAGCGTTCACGTGTCCAGAGCGTCCACGTGTCCAGAGCGTTCACGTGTCCAGAGCGTTCACGTGTCCAGAGCGTCCACATGTTCAGAGCCTTGTCCAAAGCGTCCACATGTCCAGAGCGTTCACATGTTCAGAGCGTTGTCCAGAGCGTCCACGTGTCCAGAGCATTCACATGTTCAGAGCCTTGTTCAAAGCGTCCACATGTCCAGGGCGTTCACATGTTCAGAGCGTTGTCCAGAGCGCTCACGTGTCCAGAGCATTCACGTGTCCAGAGCGTTCACGTGTCCAGAGCGTCCACATGTCCAGAGCGTTCACATGTTCAGAGCCTTGTCCAAAGCGTCCACATGTCCAGAGCGTTCACATGTTCAGAGCGTTGTCCAGAGCGTTCACGTGTCCAGAGCGTTCACGTGTCCAGAGCGTCCACGTGTCCAGAGCGTTCACATGCCCAGACTGTCCACGTGTCCAGAGCGTTCACGTGTCCAGAGCGCTCACGTGTCCAGAGCATTCACGTGTCCAGAGCGTTCACGTGTCCAGAGCGTCCACATGTCCAGAGCGTTCACGTGTCCAGAGCGTTCACGTGTCCAGAGCGTTCACGTGTCCAGAGCGTCCACATGTTCAGAGCCTTGTCCAAAGCGTCCACATGTTCAGAGCGTTGTCCAGAGCGTCCACGTGTCCAGAGCATTCACATGTTCAGAGCCTTGTTCAAAGCGTCCGCATGTCCAGAGCGTTCACATGTTCAGAGCGTTGTCCAGAGCGCTCACGTGTCCAGAACATTCATGTGTCCAGAACATTCACGTGTCCAGAGCGTTCACGTGTCCAGAGCGTCCACATGTCCAGAGCGTTCACATGTTCAGAGCCTTGTCCAAAGTGTCCACATGTCCAGAGCGTTCACATGTTCAGAGCGTTGTCCAGAGCGTTCCCGTGTCCAGAGCGTTCACGTGTCCAGAGCGTTCACGTGTCCAGAGCGTCCACGTGTCCAGAGCGTTCACGTGTCCAGAGTCTTGTCCCGAGCGTCCAAATGTCCAGAGCATCTAAATGTCCAGAGTGTTGTCCAGAGCGTTCTCATGTCCAGAGCGTTCACATGTCCATAGTGTTCACATGTCCAGAGCGTCCACGTGTCCAGAGCGTCCACGTGTCCAGAGCGTTGTCCAGAGCGTTGACGTGTCCAGAGCGTTGACGTGTCCAGAGCGTTCATGTGTCCAGAGCGTCCACATGTCCAGAGCGTCCACGTGTCCAGAGCGTTCACGTGTCCAGAGCGTCCACGTGTCCAGAGCGTTGTCCAGAGCGTTCACGTGTCCAGAGCGTTGTCCAGAGCGTCCACGTGTCCAGAGCGTCCACGTGTCCAGAGCGTTATCCAGAGCGTTCACGTGTCCAGAGCGTTGTCCAGAGCGTTCACGTGTCCAGAGCGTCCACGTGTCCAGAGCGTTGTCCAGAGCGTTCACATGTCCAGACCGTCCACGTGTCCAGAGCGTCCACGTGTCCAGAGCGTTCACGTGTCCAGAGCGTTGTCCAGAGCGTTCACGTGTCCAGAGCGTTCACGTGTCCAGAGTGTTGTCCAGAGTGTTCATATGTCCAGAGCATTCACGTGTCCAGAGCGTTGACGTGTCCAGAGCGTTCACGTGTCCAGAGCGCTCAAGTGTCCAGAGCGTTCATGTGTCCAGAGCGTTGTTTAGAGTGTCCAAATGTCCAGAGCATTCACATGTCCAGAGCATTCACATGTCCAGAGCGTCCATGTGTCCAGAGCGTTCACATGTCCAGAGCGTTTACGTGTCCAGAGCGTTCACGTGTCCAGAGTCTTGTCCAGACCGTCCAAATGTCCAGAGCATCTAAATGTCCAGAGCGTTGTCCAGAGCGTTCACGTGTCCAGAGCGTTGTCCAGAGCGTCCACGTGTCCAGAGCGTCCACGTGTCCAGAGCGTTATCCAGAGCGTTCACGTGTCCAGAGCGTTGTCCAGAGCGTTCACGTGTCCAGAGCGTCCACGTGTCCAGAGCGTTGTCCAGAGCGTTCACATGTCCAGACCGTCCACGTGTCCAGAGCGTCCACGTGTCCAGAGCGTTCACGTGTCCAGAGTCTTGTCCAGACCGTCCAAATGTCCAGAGCATCTAAATGTCCAGAGTGTTGTCGAGAGCGTTCACATTTCCAGAGCGTCCACGTGTCCAGAGCGTCCACGTGTCCAGAGCGTTGTCCAGAGCGTTCACGTGTCCAGAGCGTTGTCCAGAGCGTTCATGTGTCCAGAGCGTCCACGTATCCAGAGCGTTGTCCAGAGCATTCACATGTCCAGAGCGTCCACGTGTCCAGAGCGTTCACGTGTCCAGAGCGTTGTCCAGAGCGTCCACGTGTCCAGAGCATTCACGTGTCCAGAGCGTTGTCCAGAGCGTTCACGTGTCCAGAGCGTTGTCCAGAGTGTTCACGTGTCCAGAGCATTCACATGTCCAGAGCGTTCACGTGTCCAGAGCGTCCATAGGTCCAGAGCGTTCACATGTTCGGAGCCTTGTCCAAAGCGTCCACATGTCCAGAGCGTTCACATGTTCAGAGTGTTGTCCAGAGCGTTCACGTGTCCAGAGCGTTCACGTGTCCAGAGCGTCCACGTGTCCAGAGCGTTCACACGCCCAGACTGTCCACGTGTCCAGAGCGTTCACATGTCCAGAGCGTTCACATGTCTTGAGTCTTGTCCAGAGCATCTAAATGTCCAGAGTGTTGTCCAGAGCGTTCATCTGTCCAGAGCGTTCACGTGTCCAGAGCGTTCATGTGTCCAGAGTCTTGTCCCGAACGTCCAAATGTCCAGAGAATCTAAATGTCCAGAGTGTTGTCCAGAGCGTTCACATGTCCAGAGCGTCCACGTGTCCAGAGCGTCCACGTGTCCAGAGAGTTGTCCAGAGCGTTCACATGTCCAGACCGTCCACATGTCCAGAGCGTCCACGTGTCCAGAGCGTTCACGTGTCCAGAGTCTTGTCCAGACCGTCCAAATGTCCAGAGCATCTAAATGTCCAGAGTGTTGTCGAGAGCGTTCACATTTCCAGAGCGTCCACGTGTCCAGAGCGTCCACGTGTCCAGAGCGTTGTCCAGAGCGTTCACGTGTCCAGAGCGTTGTCCAGAGCGTTCATGTGTCCAGAGCGTCCACGTATCCAGAGCGTTGTCCAGAGCATTCACATGTCCAGAGCGTCCACGTGTCCAGAGCGTTCACGTGTCCAGAGCGTTGTCCAGAGCGTCCACGTGTCCAGAGCATTCACGTGTCCAGAGCGTTGTCCAGAGCGTTCACGTGTCCAGAGCGTTCACGTGTCCAGAGCGTTGTCCAGAGTGTTCACGTGTCCAGAGCATTCAAGTGTCCAGAGCGTTCACGTGTCCAGAGCGTCCACAGGTCCAGAGCGTTCACATGTTCGGAGCCTTGTCCAAAGCGTCCACATGTCCAGAGCGTTCACATGTTCAGAGTGTTGTCCAGAGCGTTCACGTGTCCAGAGCGTCCACGTGTCCAGAGCGTTCACACGCCCAGACTGTCCACGTGTCCAGAGCGTTCACATGTCCAGAGCGTTCACGTGTCCAGAGTCTTGTCCAGAGCATCTAAATGTCCAGAGTGTTGTCCAGAGCGTTCATCTGTCCAGAGCGTTCACGTGTCCAGAGCGTTCATGTGTCCAGAGTCTTGTCCCGAACGTCCAAATGTCCAGAGCATCTAAATGTCCAGAGTGTTGTCCAGAGCGTTCACATGTCCAGAGCGTCCACGTGTCCAGAGCGTCCACGTGTCCAGAGAGTTGTCCAGAGCGTTGACATGTCCAGAGCGTTCATGTGTCCAGAGCGTTGTTTAGAGTGTCCAAATGTCCAGAGCATTCTCGTGTCCAGAGCATTCACGTGTCCAGAGCGTCCACGTGTCCAGAGCGTTGTCCAGAGCGTTCACGTGTCCAGAGCGTTGTCCAGAGCGTCCACGTGTCCAGAGCGTCCACGTGTCCAGAGCGTTATCCAGAGCGTTCACGTGTCCAGAGCGTTGTCCAGAGCGTTCACGTGTCCAGAGCGTCCATGTGTCCAGAGCGTTGTCCAGAGCGTTCACATGTCCAGACCGTCCACGTGTCCAGAGCGTCCACGTGTCCAGAGCGTTCACGTGTCCAGAGCGTTGTCCAGAGCGTCCACGTGTCCAGAGCATTCACGTGTCCAGAGCGTTGTCCAGAGCGTTCACGTGTCCAGAGCGTTCACGTGTCCAGAGTGTTGTCCAGAGTGTTCATATGTCCAGAGCATTCACGTGTCCAGAGCGTTGACGTGTCCAGAGCGTTCACGTGTCCAGAGCGCTCAAGTGTCCAGAGCGTTCATGTGTCCAGAGCGTTGTTTAGAGTGTCCAAATGTCCAGAGCATTCACATGTCCAGAGCATTCACATGTCCAGAGCGTCCATGTGTCCAGAGCGTTCACATGTCCAGAGCGTTTACGTGTCCAGAGCGTTCACGTGTCCAGAGTCTTGTCCAGACCGTCCAAATGTCCAGAGCATCTAAATGTCCAGAGCGTTGTCCAGAGCGTTCACGTGTCCAGAGCGTTGTCCAGAGCGTCCACGTGTCCAGAGCGTCCACGTGTCCAGAGCGTTATCCAGAGCGTTCACGTGTCCAGAGCGTTGTCCAGAGCGTTCACGTGTCCAGAGCGTCCACGTGTCCAGAGCGTTGTCCAGAGCGTTCACATGTCCAGACCGTCCACGTGTCCAGAGCGTCCACGTGTCCAGAGCGTTCACGTGTCCAGAGTCTTGTCCAGACCGTCCAAATGTCCAGAGCATCTAAATGTCCAGAGTGTTGTCGAGAGCGTTCACATTTCCAGAGCGTCCACGTGTCCAGAGCGTCCACGTGTTCAGAGCGTTGTCCAGAGCGTTCACGTGTCCAGAGCGTTGTCCAGAGCGTTCATGTGTCCAGAGCGTCCACGTATCCAGAGCGTTGTCCAGAGCATTGACATGTCCAGAGCGTCCACGTGTCCAGAGCGTTCACGTGTCCAGAGCGTTGTCCAGAGCGTCCACGTGTCCAGAGCATTCACGTGTCCAGAGCGTTGTCCAGAGCGTTCACGTGTCCAGAGCGTTCACGTGTCCAGAGCGTTGTCCAGAGTGTTCACGTGTCCAGAGCATTCAAGTGTCCAGAGCGTTCACGTGTCCAGAGCGTCCACAGGTCCAGAGCGTTCACATGTTCGGAGCCTTGTCCAAAGCGTCCACATGTCCAGAGCGTTCACATGTTCAGAGTGTTGTCCAGAGCGTTCACGTGTCCAGAGCGTTCACGTGTCCAGAGCGTCCACGTGTCCAGAGCGTTCACACGCCCAGACTGTCCACGTGTCCAGAGCGTTCACATGTCCAGAGCGTTCACGTGTCCAGAGTCTTGTCCAGAGCATCTAAATGTCCAGAGTGTTGTCCAGAGCGTTCATCTGTCCAGAGCGTTCACGTGTCCAGAGCGTTCATGTGTCCAGAGTCTTGTCCCGAACGTCCAAATGACCAGAGCATCTAAATGTCCAGAGTGTTGTCCAGAGCGTTCACATGTCCAGAGCGTCCACGTGTCCAGAGCGTCCACGTGTCCAGAGAGTTGTCCAGAGCGTTGACATGTCCAGAGCGTTCATGTGTCCAGAGCGTTGTTTAGAGTGTCCAAATGTCCAGAGCATTCTCGTGTCCAGAGCATTCACGTGTCCAGAGCGTCCACGTGTCCAGAGCGTTGTCCAGAGCGTTCACGTGTCCAGAGCGTTGTCCAGAGCGTCCACGTGTCCAGAGCGTCCACGTGTCCAGAGCGTTATCCAGAGCGTTCACGTGTCCAGAGCGTTGTCCAGAGCGTTCACGTGTCCAGAGCGTCCACGTGTCCAGAGCGTTGTCCAGAGCGTTCACATGTCCAGACCGTCCACGTGTCCAGAGCGTCCACGTGTCCAGAGCGTTCACGTGTCCAGAGCATTGTCCAGAGCGTTCACGTGTCCAGAGCGTTCACGTGTCCAGAGTGTTGTCCAGAGTGTTCATATGTCCAGAGCATTCACGTGTCCAGAGCGTTGACGTGTCCAGAGCGTTCACGTGTCCAGAGCGCTCAAGTGTCCAGAGCGTTCATGTGTCCAGAGCGTTGTTTAGAGTGTCCAAATGTCCAGAGCATTCACATGTCCAGAGCATTCACATGTCCAGAGCGTCCATGTGTCCAGAGCGTTCACATGTCCAGAGCGTTTACGTGTCCAGAGCGTTCACGTGTCCAGAGTCTTGTCCAGACCGTCCAAATGTCCAGAGCATCTAAATGTCCAGAGCGTTGTCCAGAGCGTTCACGTGTCCAGAGCGTTGTCCAGAGCGTCCACGTGTCCAGAGCGTCCACGTGTCCAGAGCGTTATCCAGAGCGTTCACGTGTCCAGAGCGTTGTCCAGAGCGTTCACGTGTCCAGAGCGTCCACGTGTCCAGAGCGTTGTCCAGAGCGTTCACATGTCCAGACCGTCCACGTGTCCAGAGCGTCCACGTGTCCAGAGCGTTCACGTGTCCAGAGTCTTGTCCAGACCGTCCAAATGTCCAGAGCATCTAAATGTCCAGAGTGTTGTCGAGAGCGTTCACATTTCCAGAGCGTCCACGTGTCCAGAGCGTCCACGTGTCCAGAGCGTTGTCCAGAGCGTTCACGTGTCCAGAGCGTTGTCCAGAGCGTTCATGTGTCCAGAGCGTCCACGTATCCAGAGCGTTGTCCAGAGCATTCACATGTCCAGAGCGTCCACGTGTCCAGAGCGTTCACGTGTCCAGAGCGTTGTCCAGAGCGTCCACGTGTCCAGAGCATTCACGTGTCCAGAGCGTTGTCCAGAGCGTTCACGTGTCCAGAGCGTTCACGTGTCCAGAGCGTTGTCCAGAGTGTTCACGTGTCCAGAGCATTCACATGTCCAGAGCGTTCACGTGTCCAGAGCGTCCATAGGTCCAGAGCGTTCACATGTTCGGAGCCTTGTCCAAAGCGTCCACATGTCCAGAGCGTTCACATGTTCAGAGTGTTGTCCAGAGCGTTCACGTGTCCAGAGCGTTCACGTGTCCAGAGCGTCCACGTGTCCAGAGCGTTCACACGCCCAGACTGTCCACGTGTCCAGAGCGTTCACATGTCCAGAGCGTTCACATGTCCAGAGTCTTGTCCAGAGCATCTAAATGTCCAGAGTGTTGTCCAGAGCGTTCATCTGTCCAGAGCGTTCACGTGTCCAGAGCGTTCATGTGTCCAGAGTCTTGTCCCGAACGTCCAAATGTCCAGAGAATCTAAATGTCCAGAGTGTTGTCCAGAGCGTTCACATGTCCAGAGCGTCCACGTGTCCAGAGCGTCCACGTGTCCAGAGAGTTGTCCAGAGCGTTGACGTGTCCAGAGCGTTCATGTGTCCAGAGCGTTGTTTAGAGTGTCCAAATGTCCAGAGCATTCTCGTGTCCAGAGCATTCACGTGTCCAGAGCGTCCACGTGTCCAGAGCGTTGTCCAGAGCGTTCACGTGTCCAGAGCGTTGTCCAGAGCGTCCACGTGTCCAGAGCGTCCACGTGTCCAGAGCGTTATCCAGAGCGTTCACGTGTCCAGAGCGTTGTCCAGAGCGTTCACGTGTCCAGAGCGTCCACGTGTCCAGAGCGTTGTCCAGAGCGTTCACATGTCCAGACCGTCCACGTGTCCAGAGCGTCCACGTGTCCAGAGCGTTCACGTGTCCAGAGCGTTGTCCAGAGCGTCCACGTGTCCAGAGCATTCACGTGTCCAGAGCGTTGTCCAGAGCGTTCACGTGTCCAGAGCGTTCACGTGTCCAGAGTGTTGTCCAGAGTGTTCATATGTCCAGAGCATTCACGTGTCCAGAGCGTTGACGTGTCCAGAGCGTTCACGTGTCCAGAGCGCTCAAGTGTCCAGAGCGTTCATGTGTCCAGAGCGTTGTTTAGAGTGTCCAAATGTCCAGAGCATTCACATGTCCAGAGCATTCACATGTCCAGAGCGTCCATGTGTCCAGAGCGTTCACATGTCCAGAGCGTTTACGTGTCCAGAGCGTTCACGTGTCCAGAGTCTTGTCCAGACCGTCCAAATGTCCAGAGCATCTAAATGTCCAGAGTGTTGTCCAGAGCGTTCACATTTCCAGAGCGTCAAGGTGTCCAGAGCGTCCACGTGTCCAGAGCGTTGTCCAGAGCGTTCACGTGTCCAGAGCGTTGTCCAGAGCGTTCACGTGTCCAGAGCGTTCACGTGTCCAGAGCGTCCACGTGTCCAGAGCGTTGTCCAGAGCGTCCACGTGTCCAGAGCGTCCACGTGTCCAGAGCGTTCACGTGTCCAGAGCGTCCACATGTCCAGAGCGTTCACGTGTCCAGAGCGTTCACGTGCCCAGAGCGTTCACGTGTCCAGAGCGTCCACATGTTCAGAGCCTTGTCCAAAGCGTCCACATGTCCAGAGCGTTCACATGTTCAGAGCGTTGTCCAGAGCGTCCACGTGTCCAGAGCATTCACGTGTCCAGAGCGTTCACGTGTCCAGAGCGTCCACATGTCCAGAGCGTTCACATGTTCAGAGCCTTGTCCAAAGCGTCCACATGTCCAGAGCGTTCACATGTTCAGAGCGTTGTCCAGAGCGTTCACGTGAGCGTTCACATGTTCAGAGCCTTGTCCAAAGCGTCCACATGTCCAGAGCGTTCACATGTTCAGAGCGTTGTCCAGAGCGTTCACGTGTCCAGAGCGTTCACGTGTCCAGAGCGTCCACGTGTCCAGAGCGTTCACATGCCCAGACTGTCCACGTGTCCAGAGAGTTGTCCAGAGCGTTCACGTGTCCAGAACTTTGTCCAGAGCGTTCACGTGTCCAGAGCGTCCACGTGTCCAGAGCGTTCACGTGTCCAGAGCGTTCACGTGTCCAGAGCGTCCACATGTTCAGAGCCTTGTCCAAAGCGTCCACATGTCCAGAGCGTTCACATGTTCAGAGCGTTGTCCAGAGCGTCCACGTGTCCAGAGCATTCACATGTTCAGAGCCTTGTTCAAAGCGTCCACATGTCCAGGGCGTTCACATGTTCAGAGCGTTGTCCAGAGCGCTCACGTGTCCAGAGCATTCACGTGTCCAGAGCGTTCACGTGTCCAGAGCGTCCACATGTCCAGAGCGTTCACATGTTCAGAGCCTTGTCCAAAGCGTCCACATGTCCAGAGCGTTCACATGTTCAGAGCGTTGTCCAGAGCGTTCACGTGTCCAGAGCGTTCACGTGTCCAGAGCGTCCACGTGTCCAGAGCGTTCACATGCCCAGACTGTCCACGTGTCCAGAGCGTTCACGTGTCCAGAGCGCTCACGTGTCCAGAGCATTCACGTGTCCAGAGCGTTCACGTGTCCAGAGCGTCCACATGTCCAGAGCGTTCACGTGTCCAGAGCGTTCACGTGTCCAGAGCGTTCACGTGTCCAGAGCGTCCACATGTTCAGAGCCTTGTCCAAAGCGTCCACATGTTCAGAGCGTTGTCCAGAGCGTCCACGTGTCCAGAGCATTCACATGTTCAGAGCCTTGTTCAAAGCGTCCGCATGTCCAGAGCGTTCACATGTTCAGAGCGTTGTCCAGAGCATTCACATGTCCAGAGCATTCACATGTCCAGAGCGTCCATGTGTCCAGAGCGTTCACATGTCCAGAGCGTTTACGTGTCCAGAGCGTTCACGTGTCCAGAGTCTTGTCCAGACCGTCCAAATGTCCAGAGCATCTAAATGTCCAGAGCGTTGTCCAGAGCGTTCACGTGTCCAGAGCGTTGTCCAGAGCGTCCACGTGTCCAGAGCGTCCACGTGTCCAGAGCGTTATCCAGAGCGTTCACGTGTCCAGAGCGTTGTCCAGAGCGTTCACGTGTCCAGAGCGTCCACGTGTCCAGAGCGTTGTCCAGAGCGTTCACATGTCCAGACCGTCCACGTGTCCAGAGCGTCCACGTGTCCAGAGCGTTCACGTGTCCAGAGTCTTGTCCAGACCGTCCAAATGTCCAGAGCATCTAAATGTCCAGAGTGTTGTCGAGAGCGTTCACATTTCCAGAGCGTCCACGTGTCCAGAGCGTCCACGTGTCCAGAGCGTTGTCCAGAGCGTTCACGTGTCCAGAGCGTTGTCCAGAGCGTTCATGTGTCCAGAGCGTCCACGTATCCAGAGCGTTGTCCAGAGCATTCACATGTCCAGAGCGTCCACGTGTCCAGAGCGTTCACGTGTCCAGAGCGTTGTCCAGAGCGTCCACGTGTCCAGAGCATTCACGTGTCCAGAGCGTTGTCCAGAGCGTTCACGTGTCCAGAGCGTTCACGTGTCCAGAGCGTTGTCCAGAGTGTTCACGTGTCCAGAGCATTCACATGTCCAGAGCGTTCACGTGTCCAGAGCGTCCATAGGTCCAGAGCGTTCACATGTTCGGAGCCTTGTCCAAAGCGTCCACATGTCCAGAGCGTTCACATGTTCAGAGTGTTGTCCAGAGCGTTCACGTGTCCAGAGCGTTCACGTGTCCAGAGCGTCCACGTGTCCAGAGCGTTCACACGCCCAGACTGTCCACGTGTCCAGAGCGTTCACATGTCCAGAGCGTTCACATGTCTTGAGTCTTGTCCAGAGCATCTAAATGTCCAGAGTGTTGTCCAGAGCGTTCATCTGTCCAGAGCGTTCACGTGTCCAGAGCGTTCATGTGTCCAGAGTCTTGTCCCGAACGTCCAAATGTCCAGAGAATCTAAATGTCCAGAGTGTTGTCCAGAGCGTTCACATGTCCAGAGCGTCCACGTGTCCAGAGCGTCCACGTGTCCAGAGAGTTGTCCAGAGCGTTGACGTGTCCAGAGCGTTCATGTGTCCAGAGCGTTGTTTAGAGTGTCCAAATGTCCAGAGCATTCTCGTGTCCAGAGCATTCACGTGTCCAGAGCGTCCACGTGTCCAGAGCGTTGTCCAGAGCGTTCACGTGTCCAGAGCGTTGTCCAGAGCGTCCACGTGTCCAGAGCGTCCACGTGTCCAGAGCGTTATCCAGAGCGTTCACGTGTCCAGAGCGTTGTCCAGAGCGTTCACGTGTCCAGAGCGTCCACGTGTCCAGAGCGTTGTCCAGAGCGTTCACATGTCCAGACCGTCCACGTGTCCAGAGCGTCCACGTGTCCAGAGCGTTCACGTGTCCAGAGCGTTGTCCAGAGCGTCCACGTGTCCAGAGCATTCACGTGTCCAGAGCGTTGTCCAGAGCGTTCACGTGTCCAGAGCGTTCACGTGTCCAGAGTGTTGTCCAGAGTGTTCATATGTCCAGAGCATTCACGTGTCCAGAGCGTTGACGTGTCCAGAGCGTTCACGTGTCCAGAGCGCTCAAGTGTCCAGAGCGTTCATGTGTCCAGAGCGTTGTTTAGAGTGTCCAAATGTCCAGAGCATTCACATGTCCAGAGCATTCACATGTCCAGAGCGTCCATGTGTCCAGAGCGTTCACATGTCCAGAGCGTTTACGTGTCCAGAGCGTTCACGTGTCCAGAGTCTTGTCCAGACCGTCCAAATGTCCAGAGCATCTAAATGTCCAGAGTGTTGTCCAGAGCGTTCACATTTCCAGAGCGTCAAGGTGTCCAGAGCGTCCACGTGTCCAGAGCGTTGTCCAGAGCGTTCACGTGTCCAGAGCGTTGTCCAGAGCGTTCACGTGTCCAGAGCGTTCACGTGTCCAGAGCGTCCACGTGTCCAGAGCGTTGTCCAGAGCGTCCACGTGTCCAGAGCGTCCACGTGTCCAGAGCGTTCACGTGTCCAGAGCGTCCACATGTCCAGAGCGTTCACGTGTCCAGAGCGTTCACGTGCCCAGAGCGTTCACGTGTCCAGAGCGTCCACATGTTCAGAGCCTTGTCCAAAGCGTCCACATGTCCAGAGCGTTCACATGTTCAGAGCGTTGTCCAGAGCGTCCACGTGTCCAGAGCATTCACGTGTCCAGAGCGTTCACGTGTCCAGAGCGTCCACATGTCCAGAGCGTTCACATGTTCAGAGCCTTGTCCAAAGCGTCCACATGTCCAGAGCGTTCACATGTTCAGAGCGTTGTCCAGAGCGTTCACGTGAGCGTTCACATGTTCAGAGCCTTGTCCAAAGCGTCCACATGTCCAGAGCGTTCACATGTTCAGAGCGTTGTCCAGAGCGTTCACGTGTCCAGAGCGTTCACGTGTCCAGAGCGTCCACGTGTCCAGAGCGTTCACATGCCCAGACTGTCCACGTGTCCAGAGAGTTGTCCAGAGCGTTCACGTGTCCAGAACTTTGTCCAGAGCGTTCACGTGTCCAGAGCGTCCACGTGTCCAGAGCGTTCACGTGTCCAGAGCGTTCACGTGTCCAGAGCGTCCACATGTTCAGAGCCTTGTCCAAAGCGTCCACATGTCCAGAGCGTTCACATGTTCAGAGCGTTGTCCAGAGCGTCCACGTGTCCAGAGCATTCACATGTTCAGAGCCTTGTTCAAAGCGTCCACATGTCCAGGGCGTTCACATGTTCAGAGCGTTGTCCAGAGCGCTCACGTGTCCAGAGCATTCACGTGTCCAGAGCGTTCACGTGTCCAGAGCGTCCACATGTCCAGAGCGTTCACATGTTCAGAGCCTTGTCCAAAGCGTCCACATGTCCAGAGGGTTCACATGTTCAGAGCGTTGTCCAGAGCGTTCACGTGTCCAGAGCGTTCACGTGTCCAGAGCGTCCACGTGTCCAGAGCGTTCACATGCCCAGACTGTCCACGTGTCCAGAGCGTTCACGTGTCCAGAGCGCTCACGTGTCCAGAGCATTCACGTGTCCAGAGCGTTCACGTGTCCAGAGCGTCCACATGTCCAGAGCGTTCACGTGTCCAGAGCGTTCACGTGTCCAGAGCGTTCACGTGTCCAGAGCGTCCACATGTTCAGAGCCTTGTCCAAAGCGTCCACATGTTCAGAGCGTTGTCCAGAGCGTCCACGTGTCCAGAGCATTCACATGTTCAGAGCCTTGTTCAAAGCGTCCGCATGTCCAGAGCGTTCACATGTTCAGAGCGTTGTCCAGAGCGCTCACGTGTCCAGAACATTCATGTGTCCAGAACATTCACGTGTCCAGAGCGTTCACGTGTCCAGAGCGTCCACATGTCCAGAGCGTTCACATGTTCAGAGCCTTGTCCAAAGTGTCCACATGTCCAGAGCGTTCACATGTTCAGAGCGTTGTCCAGAGCGTTCCCGTGTCCAGAGCGTTCACGTGTCCAGAGCGTTCACGTGTCCAGAGCGTCCACGTGTCCAGAGCGTTCACGTGTCCAGAGTCTTGTCCCGAGCGTCCAAATGTCCAGAGCATCTAAATGTCCAGAGTGTTGTCCAGAGCGTTCTCATGTCCAGAGCGTTCACATGTCCATAGTGTTCACATGTCCAGAGCGTCCACGTGTCCAGAGCGTCCACGTGTCCAGAGCGTTGTCCAGAGCGTTGACGTGTCCAGAGCGTTGACGTGTCCAGAGCGTTCATGTGTCCAGAGCGTCCACATGTCCAGAGCGTCCACGTGTCCAGAGCGTTGTCCAGAGCGTTGACGTGTCCTGAGCGTTCACGTGTCCAGAGCGTTCATGTGTCCAGAGCGTTGTTTAGAGTGTCCAAATGTCCAGAGCATTCTCGTGTCCAGAGCATTCACGTGTCCAGAGCGTCCACGTTTCCAGAGCCTTCACATGTCCAGAGCGTTCACGTGTCCAGAGCCTTCACATGTCCAGAGTCTTGTCCCGACCGTCCAAATGTCCAGAGCATCTAAATGTCCAGAGTGTTGTCCAGAGCGTTGACGTGTCCAGAGCGTTGACGTGTCCAGAGCGTTCACGTGTCCAGAGTCTTGTCCAGACCGTCCAAATGTCAAGAGCATCTCAATGTCAAGAGTGTTGTCCAGAGCGTTCCTATTTCCAGAGCGTCCACGTGTCCAGAGCGTCCACGTGTCCAGAGCGTTGTCCAGAGCGTTCACGTGTCCAAAGCGTTGTCCAGAGCGTCCACGTGTCCAGAGCGTCCACGTGTCCAGAGCGTTGTCCAGAGCGTTCACGTGTCCAGAGCTTTGTCCAGAGCGTTCACGTGTCCAGAGCGTCCACGTGTCCACAGCGTTGTCCAGAGCGTTCACATGTCCAGACCGTCCACGTGTCCAGAGCGTCCACGTTTCCACAGCGTTCACGTGTCCAGAGCGTTGTCCAGAGTGTCCACGTGTCCAGAGCATTCACGTGTCCAGAGCGATGTCCAGAGCGTTGTCCAGAGCGTTCACGTGTCCAGAGCGTTCACGTGTCCAGAGCGTTGTCCAGAGCGTCCACGTGTCCAGAGCATTCACGTGTCCAGAGCGTTGTCCAGAGCGTTCACGTGTCCAGAGCGTTGACGTGTCCAGACCGCTCAAGTGTCCAGAGCGTTCATGTGTCCAGAGCGTTGTTTAGAGTGTCCAAATGTCCAGAGCATTCACATGTCCAGAGCATTCACATGTCCAGAGCGTCCACGTGTCCAGAGCGTTCACATGTCCAGAGCGTTTACGTGTCCAGAGCGTTCACGTGTCCAGAGTCTTGTCCAGACCGTCCAAATGTCCAGAGCATCTAAATGTCCAGAGTGTTGTCCAGAGCGTTCACATTTCCAGAGCGTCCACGTGTCCAGAGCGTCCACGTGTCCAGAGCGTTGTCCAGAGCGTTCACGTGTCCAGAGCGTTGTCCAGAGCGTTCATGTGTCCAGAGCGTCCACGTATCCAGAGCGTTGTCCAGAGCATTCACATGTCCAGAGTGTCCACGTGTCCAGAGCGTTCACGTGTCCAGAGCGTTGTCCAGAGCGTCCACGTGTCCAGAGCATTCACGTGTCCAGAGCGTTGTCCAGAGCGTTCACGTGTCCAGAGCGTTCACGTGTCCAGAGCGTTGTCCAGAGTGTTCACGTGTCCAGAGCATTCACGTGTCCAGAGCGTTCACGTGTCCAGAGCGTCCACAGGTCCAGAGCGTTCACATGTTCGGAGCCTTGTCCAAAGCGTCCACATGTCCAGAGCGTTCACATGTTCAGAGTGTTGTCCAGAGCGTTCACGTGTCCAGAGCGTTCACGTGTCCAGAGCGTCCACGTGTCCAGAGCGTTCACACGCCCAGACTGTCCACGTGTCCAGAGCGTTCACATGTCCAGAGCGTTCACGTGTCCAGAGTCTTGTCCAGAGCATCTAAATGTCCAGAGTGTTGTCTAGAGCGTTCATCTGTCCAGAGCGTTCACGTGTCCAGAGCGTTCATGTGTCCAGAGTCTTGTCCCGAACGTCCAAATGTCCAGAGCATCTAAATGTCCAGAGTGTTGTCCAGAGCGTTCACATGTCCAGAGCGTCCACGTGTCCAGAGCGTCCACGTGTCCAGAGAGTTGTCCAGAGCGTTGACGTGTCCAGAGCGTTCATGTGTCCAGAGCGTTGTTTAGAGTGTCCAAATGTCCAGAGCATTCTCGTGTCCAGAGCATTCACGTGTCCAGAGCGTCCACGTGTCCAGAGCGTTGTCCAGAGCGTTCACGTGTCCAGAGCGTTGTCCAGAGCGTCCACGTGTCCAGAGCGTCCACGTGTCCAGAGCGTTATCCAGAGCGTTCACGTGTCCAGAGCGTTGTCCAGAGCGTTCACGTGTCCAGAGCGTCCACGTGTCCAGAGCGTTGTCCAGAGCGTTCACATGTCCAGACCGTCCACGTGTCCAGAGCGTCCACGTGTCCAGAGCGTTCACGTGTCCAGAGTCTTGTCCAGACCGTCCAAATGTCCAGAGCATCTAAATGTCCAGAGTGTTGTCGAGAGCGTTCACATTTCCAGAGCGTCCACGTGTCCAGAGCGTCCACGTGTCCAGAGCGTTGTCCAGAGCGTTCACGTGTCCAGAGCGTTGTCCAGAGCGTTCATGTGTCCAGAGCGTCCACGTATCCAGAGCGTTGTCCAGAGCATTCACATGTCCAGAGCGTCCACGTGTCCAGAGCGTTCACGTGTCCAGAGCGTTGTCCAGAGCGTCCACGTGTCCAGAGCATTCACGTGTCCAGAGCGTTGTCCAGAGCGTTCACGTGTCCAGAGCGTTCACGTGTCCAGAGCGTTGTCCAGAGTGTTCACGTGTCCAGAGCATTCACGTGTCCAGAGCGTTCACGTGTCCAGAGCGTCCACAGGTCCAGAGCGTTCACATGTTCGGAGCCTTGTCCAAAGCGTCCACATGTCCAGAGCGTTCACATGTTCAGAGTGTTGTCCAGAGCGTTCACGTGTCCAGAGCGTTCACGTGTCCAGAGCGTCCACGTGTCCAGAGCGTTCACACGCCCAGACTGTCCACGTGTCCAGAGCGTTCACATGTCCAGAGAGTTGTCCAGAGCGTTGACGTGTCCAGAGCGTTCATGTGTCCAGAGCGTTGTTTAGAGTGTCCAAATGTCCAGAGCATTCTCGTGTCCAGAGCATTCACGTGTCCAGAGCGTCCACGTGTCCAGAGCGTTGTCCAGAGCGTTCACGTGTCCAGTGCGTTGTCCAGAGCGTCCACGTGTCCAGAGCGTCCACGTGTCCAGAGCGTCCACGTGTCCAGAGCGTTCACGTGTCCAGAGCGTTGTCCAGAGCGTCCACGTGTCCAGAGCATTCACGTGTCCAGAGCGTTGTCCAGAGCGTTCACGTGTCCAGAGCGTTCACGTGTCCAGAGTGTTGTCCAGAGTGTTCATATGTCCAGAGCATTCACGTGTCCAGAGCGTTGACGTGTCCAGAGCGTTCACGTGTCCAGAGCGCTCAAGTGTCCAGAGCGTTCATGTGTCCAGAGCGTTGTTTAGAGTGTCCAAATGTCCAGAGCATTCACATGTCCAGAGCATTCACATGTCCAGAGCGTCCATGTGTCCAGAGCGTTCACATGTCCAGAGCGTTTACGTGTCCAGAGCGTTCATGTGTCCAGAGTCTTGTCCCGAACGTCCAAATGTCCAGAGCATCTAAATGTCCAGAGTGTTGTCCAGAGCGTTCACATGTCCAGAGCGTTCACGTGTCCAGAGCGTCCACGTGTCCAGAGAGTTGTCCAGAGCGTTGACGTGTCCAGAGCGTTCATGTGTCCAGAGCGTTGTTTAGAGTGTCCAAATGTCCAGAGCATTCTCGTGTCCAGAGCATTCACGTGTCCAGAGCGTCCACGTGTCCAGAGCGTTGTCCAGAGCGTTCACGTGTCCAGTGCGTTGTCCAGAGCGTCCACGTGTCCAGAGCGTCCACGTGTCCAGAGCGTTATCCAGAGCGTTCACGTGTCCAGAGCGTTGTCCAGAGCGTTCACGTGTCCAGAGCGTCCACGTGTCCAGAGCGTTGTCCAGAGCGTTCACGTGTCCAGAGCGTTCACGTGTCCAGAGCGTTGTCCAGAGTGTTCACGTGTCCAGAGCATTCACATGTCCAGAGCGTTCACGTGTCCAGAGCGTCCATAGGTCCAGAGCGTTCACATGTTCGGAGCCTTGTCCAAAGCGTCCACATGTCCAGAGCGTTCACATGTTCAGAGTGTTGTCCAGAGCGTTCACGTGTCCAGAGCGTTCACGTGTCCAGAGCGTCCACGTGTCCAGAGCGTTCACACGCCCAGACTGTCCACGTGTCCAGAGCGTTCACATGTCCAGAGCGTTCACATGTCCAGAGTCTTGTCCAGAGCATCTAAATGTCCAGAGCGTTCATCTGTCCAGAGCCTTCACGTGTCCAGAGCGTTCATGTGTCCAGAGTCTTGTCCCGAACGTCCAAATGTCCAGAGCATCTAAATGTCCAGAGTGTTGTCCAGAGCGTTCACATGTCCAGAGCGTCCACGTGTCCAGAGCGTCCACGTGTCCAGAGAGTTGTCCAGAGCGTTGACGTGTCCAGAGCGTTCATGTGTCCAGAGCGTTGTTTAGAGTGTCCAAATGTCCAGAGCATTCTCGTGTCCAGAGCATTCACGTGTCCAGAGCGTCCACGTGTCCAGAGCGTTGTCCAGAGCGTTCACGTGTCCAGAGCGTTGTCCAGAGCGTCCACGTGTCCAGAGCGTCCACGTGTCCAGAGCGTTATCCAGAGCGTTCACGTGTCCAGAGCGTTGTCCAGAGCGTTCACGTGTCCAGAGCGTCCACGTGTCCAGAGCGTTGTCCAGAGCGTTCACATGTCCAGACCGTCCACGTGTCCAGAGCGTCCACGTGTCCAGAGCGTTCACGTGTCCAGAGCGTTGTCCAGAGCGTCCACGTGTCCAGAGCATTCACGTGTCCAGAGCGTTGTCCAGAGCGTTCACGTGTCCAGAGCGTTCACGTGTCCAGAGTGTTGTCCAGAGTGTTCATATGTCCAGAGCATTCACGTGTCCAGAGCGTTGACGTGTCCAGAGCGTTCACGTGTCCAGAGCGCTCAAGTGTCCAGAGCGTTCATGTGTCCAGAGCGTTGTTTAGAGTGTCCAAATGTCCAGAGCATTCACATGTCCAGAGCATTCACATGTCCAGAGCGTCCATGTGTCCAGAGCGTTCACATGTCCAGAGCGTTTACGTGTCCAGAGCGTTCACGTGTCCAGAGTCTTGTCCAGACCGTCCAAATGTCCAGAGCATCTAAATGTCCAGAGTGTTGTCCAGAGCGTTCACATTTCCAGAGCGTCAAGTTGTCCAGAGCGTCCACGTGTCCAGAGCGTTGTCCAGAGCGTTCACGTGTCCAGAGCGTTGTCCAGAGCGTTCACGTGTCCAGAGCGTTCACGTGTCCAGAGCGTCCACGTGTCCAGAGCGTTGTCCAGAGCGTCCACGTGTCCAGAGCGTCCACGTGTCCAGAGCGTTCACGTGTCCAGAGCGTCCACATGTCCAGAGCGTTCACGTGTCCAGAGCGTTCACGTGCCCAGAGCGTTCACGTGTCCAGAGCGTCCACATGTTCAGAGCCTTGTCCAAAGCGTCCACATGTCCAGAGCGTTCACATGTTCAGAGCGTTGTCCAGAGCGTCCACGTGTCCAGAGCATTCACGTGTCCAGAGCGTTCACGTGTCCAGAGCGTCCACATGTCCAGAGCGTTCACATGTTCAGAGCCTTGTCCAAAGCGTCCACATGTCCAGAGCGTTCACATGTTCAGAGCGTTGTCCAGAGCGTTCACGTGAGCGTTCACATGTTCAGAGCCTTGTCCAAAGCGTCCACATGTCCAGAGCGTTCACATGTTCAGAGCGTTGTCCAGAGCGTTCACGTGTCCAGAGCGTTCACGTGTCCAGAGCGTCCACGTGTCCAGAGCGTTCACATGCCCAGACTGTCCACGTGTCCAGAGCGTTGTCCAGAGCGTTCACGTGTCCAGAACTTTGTCCAGAGCGTTCACGTGTCCAGAGCGTCCACGTGTCCAGAGCGTTCACGTGTCCAGAGCGTTCACGTGTCCAGAGCGTCCACATGTTCAGAGCCTTGTCCAAAGCGTCCACATGTCCAGAGCGTTCACATGTTCAGAGCGTTGTCCAGAGCGTCCACGTGTCCAGAGCATTCACATGTTCAGAGCCTTGTTCAAAGCGTCCACATGTCCAGGGCGTTCACATGTTCAGAGCGTTGTCCAGAGCGCTCACGTGTCCAGAGCATTCACGTGTCCAGAGCGTTCACGTGTCCAGAGCGTCCACATGTCCAGAGCGTTCACATGTTCAGAGCCTTGTCCAAAGCGTCCACATGTCCAGAGCGTTCACATGTTCAGAGCGTTGTCCAGAGCGTTCACGTGTCCAGAGCGTTCACGTGTCCAGAGCGTCCACGTGTCCAGAGCGTTCACATGCCCAGACTGTCCACGTGTCCAGAGCGTTCGCGTGTCCAGAGCGCTCACGTGTCCAGAGCATTCACGTGTCCAGAGCGTTCACGTGTCCAGAGCGTCCACATGTCCAGAGCGTTCACGTGTCCAGAGCGTTCACGTGTCCAGAGCGTTCACGTGTCCAGAGCGTCCACATGTTCAGAGCCTTGTCCAAAGCGTCCACATGTTCAGAGCGTTGTCCAGAGCGTCCACGTGTCCAGAGCATTCACATGTTCAGAGCCTTGTTCAAAGCGTCCGCATGTCCAGAGCGTTCACATGTTCAGAGCGTTGTCCAGAGCGCTCACGTGTCCAGAACATTCATGTGTCCAGAACATTCACGTGTCCAGAGCGTTCACGTGTCCAGAGCGTCCACATGTCCAGAGCGTTCACATGTTCAGAGCCTTGTCCAAAGTGTCCACATGTCCAGAGCGTTCACATGTTCAGAGCGTTGTCCAGAGCGTTCCCGTGTCCAGAGCGTTCACGTGTCCAGAGCGTTCACGTGTCCAGAGCGTCCACGTGTCCAGAGCGTTCACGTGTCCAGAGTCTTGTCCCGAGCGTCCAAATGTCCAGAGCATCTAAATGTCCAGAGTGTTGTCCAGAGCGTTCTCATGTCCAGAGCGTTCACATGTCCATAGTGTTCACATGTCCAGAGCGTCCACGTGTCCAGAGCGTTCACATGCCCAGACTGTCCACGTGTTCAGAGCGTTCACGTGTCCAGAGCGCTCACGTGTCCAGAGCATTCACGTGTCCAGAGCGTTCACGTGTCCAGAGCGTCCACATGTCCAGAGCGTTCACGTGTCCAGAGCGTTCACGTGTCCAGAGCGTCCACGTGTCCAGAGCATTCACATGTTCAGAGCCTTGTTCAAAGCGTCCGCATGTCCAGAGCGTTCACATGTTCAGAGCGTTGTCCAGAGCGCTCACGTGTCCAGAACATTCACGTGTCCAGAACATTCACGTGTCCAGAGCGTTCACGTGTCCAGAGCGTCCACATGTCCAGAGCGTTCACATGTTCAGAGCCTTGTCCAAAGTGTCCACATGTCCAGAGCGTTCACATGTTCAGAGCGTTGTCCAGAGCATTCCCGTGTCCAGAGCGTTCACGTGTCCAGAGCGTTCACATGTCCAGAGCGTCCACGTGTCCAGAGCGTCCACGTGTCCAGAGTCTTGTCCCGAGCGTCCAAATGTCCAGAGCATCTAAATGTCCAGAGTGTTGTCCAGAGCGTTCTCATGTCCAGAGCGTTCACATGTCCATAGTGTTCACATGTCCAGAGCGTCCACGTGTCCAGAGCGTTGTCCAGAGCGTTGACGTGTCCAGAGCGTTGACGTGTCCAGAGCGTTCATGTGTCCAGAGCGTCCACATGTCCAGAGCGTCCACGTGTCCAGAGCGTTGTCCAGAGCGTTGACGTGTCCTGAGCGTTCACGTGTCCAGAGCGTTCATGTGTCCAGAGCGTTGTTTAGAGTGTCCAAATGTCCAGAGCATTCTCGTGTCCAGAGCATTCACGTGTCCAGAGCGTCCACGTTTCCAGAGCCTTCACATGTCCAGAGCGTTCACGTGTCCAGAGCCTTCACATGTCCAGAGTCTTGTCCCGACCGTCCACGTGTCCAGAGCATCTAAATGTCCAGAGTGTTGTCCAGAGCGTTGACGTGTCCAGAGCGTTGACGTGTCCAGAGCGTTCACGTGTCCAGAGTCTTGTCCAGACCGTCCAAATGTCAAGAGCATCTCAATGTCAAGAGTGTTTTCCAGAACATTCACGTGTCCAGAGCGTTCACGTGTCCAGAGCGTCCACATGTCCAGAGCGTTCACATGTTCAGAGCCTTGTCCAAAGTGTCCACATGTCCAGAGCGTTCACATGTTCAGAGCGTTGTCCAGAGCATTCCCGTGTCCAGAGCGTTCACGTGTCCAGAGCGTTCACGTGTCCAGAGCGTCCACGTGTCCAGAGCGTCCACGTGTCCAGAGTCTTGTCCCGAGCGTCCAAATGTCCAGAGCATCTAAATGTCCAGAGTGTTGTCCAGAGCGTTCTCATGTCCAGAGCGTTCACATGTCCATAGTGTTCACATGTCCAGAGCGTCCACGTGTCCAGAGCGTCCACGTGTCCAGAGCGTTGTCCAGAGCGTTGACGTGTCCAGAGCGTTGACGTGTCCAGAGCGTTCATGTGTCCAGAGCGTCCACATGTCCAGAGCGTCGACGTGTCCAGAGCGTTGTCCAGAGCGTTGACGTGTCCAGAGCGTTCATGTGTCCAGAGCGTTGTTTAGAGTGTCCAAATGTCCAGAGCATTCTCGTGTCCAGAGCATTCACGTGTCCAGAGCGTCCACGTTTCCAGAGCCTTCACATGTCCAGAGCGTTCACGTGTCCAGAGCCTTCACATGTCCAGAGTCTTGTCCCGACCGTCCAAATGTCCAGAGCATCTAAATGTCCAGAGTGTTGTCCAGAGCGTTGACGTGTCCAGAGCGTTGACGTGTCCAGAGCGTTCACGTGTCCAGAGTCTTGTCCAGACCGTCCAAATGTCAAGAGCATCTCAATGTCAAGAGTGTTGTCCAGAGCGTTCCTATTTCCAGAGCGTCCACGTGTCCAGAGCGTCCACGTGTCCAGAGCGTTGTCCAGAGCGTTCACGTGTCCAAAGCGTTGTCCAGAGCGTTCACGTGTCCAGAGCGTCCACGTGTCCAGAGCGTTGTCCAGAGCGTTCACGTGTCCAGAGCTTTGTCCAGAGCGTTCACGTGTCCAGAGCGTCCACGTGTCCACAGCGTTGTCCAGAGCGTTCACATGTCCAGACCGTCCACGTGTCCAGAGCGTCCACGTTTCCAGAGCGTTCACGTGTCCAGAGCGTTGTCCAGAGCGTCCACGTGTCCAGAGCATTCACGTGTCCAGAGCGATGTCCAGAGCGTTGTCCAGAGCGTTCGCGTGTCCAGAGCGTTCACGTGTCCAGAGCGTTGTCCAGAGCGTCCACGTGTCCAGAGCATTCACGTGTCCAGAGCGTTGTCCAGAGCGTTCACGTGTCCAGAGCGTTGACGTGTCCAGACCGCTCAAGTGTCCAGAGCGTTCATGTGTCCAGAGCGTTGTTTAGAGTGTCCAAATGTCCAGAGCATTCACATGTCCAGAACATTCACATGTCCAGAGCGTCCACGTGTCCAGAGCGTTCACATGTCCAGAGCGTTTACGTGTCCAGAGCGTTCACGTGTCCAGAGTCTTGTCCAGACCGTCCAAATGTCCAGAGCATCTAAATGTCCAGAGTGTTGTCCAGAGCGTTCACATTTCCAGAGCGTCCACGTGTCCAGAGCGTCCACGTGTCCAGAGCGTTGTCCAGAGCGTTCACGTGTCCAGAGCGTTGTCCAGAGCGTTCATGTGTCCAGAGCGTCCACGTATCCAGAGCGTTGTCCAGAGCATTCACATGTCCAGAGTGTCCACGTGTCCAGAGCGTTCACGTGTCCAGAGCGTTGTCCAGAGCGTCCACGTGTCCAGAGCATTCACGTGTCCAGAGCGTTGTCCAGAGCGTTCACGTGTCCAGAGCGTTCACGTGTCCAGAGCGTTGTCCAGAGTGTTCACGTGTCCAGAGCATTCACGTGTCCAGAGTGTTCACGTGTCCAGAGCGTCCACAGGTCCAGAGCGTTCACATGTTCGGAGCCTTGTCCAAAGCGTCCACATGTCCAGAGCGTTCACATGTTCAGAGTGTTGTCCAGAGCGTTCACGTGTCCAGAGCGTTCACGTGTCCAGAGCGTCCACGTGTACAGAGCGTTCACACGCCCAGACTGTCCACGTGTCCAGAGCGTTCACATGTCCAGAGCGTTCACGTGTCCAGAGTCTTGTCCAGAGCATCTAAATGTCCAGAGTGTTGTCTAGAGCGTTCATCTGTCCAGAGCGTTCACGTGTCCAGAGCGTTCATGTGTCCAGAGTCTTGTCCCGAACGTCCAAATGTCCAGAGCATCTAAATGTCCAGAGTGTTGTCCAGAGCGTTCACATGTCCAGAGCGTCCACGTGTCCAGAGCGTCCACGTGTCCAGAGAGTTGTCCAGAGCGTTGACGTGTCCAGAGCGTTCATGTGTCCAGAGCGTTGTTTAGAGTGTCCAAATGTCCAGAGCATTCTCGTGTCCAGAGCATTCACGTGTCCAGAGCATTCACGTGTCAAGAGCGTCCACGTGTCCAGAGCGTTGTCCAGAGCGTTCACGTGTCCAGAGCGTTGTCCAGAGCGTTCACGTGTCCAGAGCGTCCACGTGTCCAGAGCGTTGTCCAGAGCGTTCACATGTCCAGACCGTCCACGTGTCCAGAGCGTCCACGTGTCCAGAGCGTTCACGTGTCCAGAGTCTTGTCCAGACCGTCCAAATGTCCAGAGCATCTAAATGTCCAGAGTGTTGTCGAGAGCGTTCACATTTCCAGAGCGTCCACGTGTCCAGAGCGTCCACGTGTCCAGAGCGTTGTCCAGAGCGTTCACGTGTCCAGAGCGTTGTCCAGAGCGTTCATGTGTCCAGAGCGTCCACGTATCCAGAACGTTGTCCAGAGCATTCACATGTCCAGAGCGTCCACGTGTCCAGAGCGTTCACGTGTCCAGAGCGTTGTCCAGAGCGTCCACGTGTCCAGAGCATTCACGTGTCCAGAGCGTTGTCCAGAGCGTTCACGTGTCCAGAGCGTTCACGTGTCCAGAGCGTTGTCCAGAGTGTTCACGTGTCCAGAGCATTCACGTGTCCAGAGCGTTCACGTGTCCAGAGCGTCCACAGGTCCAGAGCGTTCACATGTTCGGAGCCTTGTCCAAAGCGTCCACATGTCCAGAGCGTTCACATGTTCAGAGTGTTGTCCAGAGCGTTCACGTGTCCAGAGCGTTCACGTGTCCAGAGCGTCCACGTGTCCAGAGCGTTCACACGCCCAGACTGTCCACGTGTCCAGAGCGTTCACATGTCCAGAGCGTTCACGTGTCCAGAGTCTTGTCCAGAGCATCTAAATGTCCAGAGTGTTGTCCAGAGCGTTCATCTGTCCAGAGCGTTCACGTGTCCAGAGCGTTCATGTGTCCAGAGTCTTGTCCCGAACGTCCAAATGTCCAGAGCATCTAAATGTCCAGAGTGTTGTCCAGAGCGTTCACATGTCCAGAGCGTCCACGTGTCCAGAGCGTCCACGTGTCCAGAGCGTTCACACGCCCAGACTGTCCACGTGTCCAGAGCGTTCACATGTCCAGAGCGTTCACGTGTCCAGAGTCTTGTCCAGAGCATCTAAATGTCCAGAGTGTTGTCCAGAGCGTTCATCTGTCCAGAGCGTTCACGTGTCCAGAGCGTTCATGTGTCCAGAGTCTTGTCCCGAACGTCCAAATGTCCAGAGCATCTAAATGTCCAGAGTGTTGTCCAGAGCGTCCACGTGTCCAGAGCATTCACGTGTCCAGAGCGTTGTCCAGAGCGTTCACGTGTCCAGAGCGTTGACGTGTCCAGACCGCTCAAGTGTCCAGAGCGTTCATGTGTCCAGAGCGTTGTTTAGAGTGTCCAAATGTCCAGAGCATTCACATGTCCAGAACATTCACATGTCCAGAGCGTCCACGTGTCCAGAGCGTTCACATGTCCAGAGCGTTTACGTGTCCAGAGCGTTCACGTGTCCAGAGTCTTGTCCAGACCGTCCAAATGTCCAGAGCATCTAAATGTCCAGAGTGTTGTCCAGAGCGTTCACATTTCCAGAGCGTCCACGTGTCCAGAGCGTCCACGTGTCCAGAGCGTTGTCCAGAGCGTTCACGTGTCCAGAGCGTTGTCCAGAGCGTTCATGTGTCCAGAGCGTCCACGTATCCAGAGCGTTGTCCAGAGCATTCACATGTCCAGAGTGTCCACGTGTCCAGAGCGTTCACGTGTCCAGAGCGTTGTCCAGAGCGTCCACGTGTCCAGAGCATTCACGTGTCCAGAGCGTTGTCCAGAGCGTTCACGTGTCCAGAGCGTTCACGTGTCCAGAGCGTTGTCCAGAGTGTTCACGTGTCCAGAGCATTCACGTGTCCAGAGTGTTCACGTGTCCAGAGCGTCCACAGGTCCAGAGCGTTCACATGTTCGGAGCCTTGTCCAAAGCGTCCACATGTCCAGAGCGTTCACATGTTCAGAGTGTTGTCCAGAGCGTTCACGTGTCCAGAGCGTTCACGTGTCCAGAGCGTCCACGTGTCCAGAGCGTTCACACGCCCAGACTGTCCACGTGTCCAGAGCGTTCACATGTCCAGAGCGTTCACGTGTCCAGAGTCTTGTCCAGAGCATCTAAATGTCCAGAGTGTTGTCTAGAGCGTTCATCTGTCCAGAGCGTTCACGTGTCCAGAGCGTTCATGTGTCCAGAGTCTTGTCCCGAACGTCCAAATGTCCAGAGCATCTAAATGTCCAGAGTGTTGTCCAGAGCGTTCACATGTCCAGAGCGTCCACGTGTCCAGAGCGTCCACGTGTCCAGAGAGTTGTCCAGAGCGTTGACGTGTCCAGAGCGTTCATGTGTCCAGAGCGTTGTTTAGAGTGTCCAAATGTCCAGAGCATTCTCGTGTCCAGAGCATTCACGTGTCCAGAGCATTCACGTGTCAAGAGCGTCCACGTGTCCAGAGCGTTGTCCAGAGCGTTCACGTGTCCAGAGCGTTGTCCAGAGCGTTCACGTGTCCAGAGCGTCCACGTGTCCAGAGCGTTGTCCAGAGCGTTCACATGTCCAGACCGTCCACGTGTCCAGAGCGTCCACGTGTCCAGAGCGTTCACGTGTCCAGAGTCTTGTCCAGACCGTCCAAATGTCCAGAGCATCTAAATGTCCAGAGTGTTGTCGAGAGCGTTCACATTTCCAGAGCGTCCACGTGTCCAGAGCGTCCACGTGTCCAGAGCGTTGTCCAGAGCGTTCACGTGTCCAGAGCGTTGTCCAGAGCGTTCATGTGTCCAGAGCGTCCACGTATCCAGAACGTTGTCCAGAGCATTCACATGTCCAGAGCGTCCACGTGTCCAGAGCGTTCACGTGTCCAGAGCGTTGTCCAGAGCGTCCACGTGTCCAGAGCATTCACGTGTCCAGAGCGTTGTCCAGAGCGTTCACGTGTCCAGAGCGTTCACGTGTCCAGAGCGTTGTCCAGAGTGTTCACGTGTCCAGAGCATTCACGTGTCCAGAGCGTTCACGTGTCCAGAGCGTCCACAGGTCCAGAGCGTTCACATGTTCGGAGCCTTGTCCAAAGCGTCCACATGTCCAGAGCGTTCACATGTTCAGAGTGTTGTCCAGAGCGTTCACGTGTCCAGAGCGTTCACGTGTCCAGAGCGTCCACGTGTCCAGAGCGTTCACACGCCCAGACTGTCCACGTGTCCAGAGCGTTCACATGTCCAGAGCGTTCACGTGTCCAGAGTCTTGTCCAGAGCATCTAAATGTCCAGAGTGTTGTCCAGAGCGTTCATCTGTCCAGAGCGTTCACGTGTCCAGAGCGTTCATGTGTCCAGAGTCTTGTCCCGAACGTCCAAATGTCCAGAGCATCTAAATGTCCAGAGTGTTGTCCAGAGCGTTCACATGTCCAGAGCGTCCACGTGTCCAGAGCGTCCACGTGTCCAGAGAGTTGTCCAGAGCGTTGACGTGTCCAGAGCGTTCATGTGTCCAGAGCGTTGTTTAGAGTGTCCAAATGTCCAGAGCATTCTCGTGTCCAGAGCATTCACGTGTCCAGAGCGTCCACGTGTCCAGAGCGTTGTCCAGAGCGTTCACGTGTCCAGTGCGTTGTCCAGAGCGTCCACGTGTCCAGAGCGTCCACGTGTCCAGAGCGTTATCCAGAGCGTTCACGTGTCCAGAGCGTTGTCCAGAGCGTTCACGTGTCCAGAGCGTCCACGTGTCCAGAGCGTTGTCCAGAGCGTTCACGTGTCCAGAGCGTTCACGTGTCCAGAGCGTTGTCCAGAGTGTTCACGTGTCCAGAGCATTCACATGTCCAGAGCGTTCACGTGTCCAGAGCGTCCATAGGTCCAGAGCGTTCACATGTTCGGAGCCTTGTCCAAAGCGTCCACATGTCCAGAGCGTTCACATGTTCAGAGTGTTGTCCAGAGCGTTCACGTGTCCAGAGCGTTCACGTGTCCAGAGCGTCCACGTGTCCAGAGCGTTCACACGCCCAGACTGTCCACGTGTCCAGAGCGTTCACATGTCCAGAGCGTTCACATGTCCAGAGTCTTGTCCAGAGCATCTAAATGTCCAGAGCGTTCATCTGTCCAGAGCCTTCACGTGTCCAGAGCGTTCATGTGTCCAGAGTCTTGTCCCGAACGTCCAAATGTCCAGAGCATCTAAATGTCCAGAGTGTTGTCCAGAGCGTTCACATGTCCAGAGCGTCCACGTGTCCAGAGCGTCCACGTGTCCAGAGAGTTGTCCAGAGCGTTGACGTGTCCAGAGCGTTCATGTGTCCAGAGCGTTGTTTAGAGTGTCCAAATGTCCAGAGCATTCTCGTGTCCAGAGCATTCACGTGTCCAGAGCGTCCACGTGTCCAGAGCGTTGTCCAGAGCGTTCACGTGTCCAGAGCGTTGTCCAGAGCGTCCACGTGTCCAGAGCGTCCACGTGTCCAGAGCGTTATCCAGAGCGTTCACGTGTCCAGAGCGTCCACGTGTCCAGAGCGTTCACGTGTCCAGAGCGTTGTCCAGAGCGTCCACGTGTCCAGAGCATTCACGTGTCCAGAGCGTTGTCCAGAGCGTTCACGTGTCCAGAGCGTTCACGTGTCCAGAGTGTTGTCCAGAGTGTTCATATGTCCAGAGCATTCACGTGTCCAGAGCGTTGACGTGTCCAGAGCGTTCACGTGTCCAGAGCGCTCAAGTGTCCAGAGCGTTCATGTGTCCAGAGCGTTGTTTAGAGTGTCCAAATGTCCAGAGCATTCACATGTCCAGAGCATTCACATGTCCAGAGCGTCCATGTGTCCAGAGCGTTCACATGTCCAGAGCGTTTACGTGTCCAGAGCGTTCACGTGTCCAGAGTCTTGTCCAGACCGTCCAAATGTCCAGAGCATCTAAATGTCCAGAGTGTTGTCCAGAGCGTTCACATTTCCAGAGCGTCAAGTTGTCCAGAGCGTCCACGTGTCCAGAGCGTTGTCCAGAGCGTTCACGTGTCCAGAGCGTTGTCCAGAGCGTTCACGTGTCCAGAGCGTTCACGTGTCCAGAGCGTCCACGTGTCCAGAGCGTTGTCCAGAGCGTCCACGTGTCCAGAGCGTCCACGTGTCCAGAGCGTTCACGTGTCCAGAGCGTCCACATGTCCAGAGCGTTCACGTGTCCAGAGCGTTCACGTGCCCAGAGCGTTCACGTGTCCAGAGCGTCCACATGTTCAGAGCCTTGTCCAAAGCGTCCACATGTCCAGAGCGTTCACATGTTCAGAGCGTTGTCCAGAGCGTCCACGTGTCCAGAGCATTCACGTGTCCAGAGCGTTCACGTGTCCAGAGCGTCCACATGTCCAGAGCGTTCACATGTTCAGAGCCTTGTCCAAAGCGTCCACATGTCCAGAGCGTTCACATGTTCAGAGCGTTGTCCAGAGCGTTCACGTGAGCGTTCACATGTTCAGAGCCTTGTCCAAAGCGTCCACATGTCCAGAGCGTTCACATGTTCAGAGCGTTGTCCAGAGCGTTCACGTGTCCAGAGCGTTCACGTGTCCAGAGCGTCCACGTGTCCAGAGCGTTCACATGCCCAGACTGTCCACGTGTCCAGAGCGTTGTCCAGAGCGTTCACGTGTCCAGAACTTTGTCCAGAGCGTTCACGTGTCCAGAGCGTCCACGTGTCCAGAGCGTTCACGTGTCCAGAGCGTTCACGTGTCCAGAGCGTCCACATGTTCAGAGCCTTGTCCAAAGCGTCCACATGTCCAGAGCGTTCACATGTTCAGAGCGTTGTCCAGAGCGTCCACGTGTCCAGAGCATTCACATGTTCAGAGCCTTGTTCAAAGCGTCCACATGTCCAGGGCGTTCACATGTTCAGAGCGTTGTCCAGAGCGCTCACGTGTCCAGAGCATTCACGTGTCCAGAGCGTTCACGTGTCCAGAGCGTCCACATGTCCAGAGCGTTCACATGTTCAGAGCCTTGTCCAAAGCGTCCACATGTCCAGAGCGTTCACATGTTCAGAGCGTTGTCCAGAGCGTTCACGTGTCCAGAGCGTTCACGTGTCCAGAGCGTCCACGTGTCCAGAGCGTTCACATGCCCAGACTGTCCACGTGTCCAGAGCGTTCGCGTGTCCAGAGCGCTCACGTGTCCAGAGCATTCACGTGTCCAGAGCGTTCACGTGTCCAGAGCGTCCACATGTCCAGAGCGTTCACGTGTCCAGAGCGTTCACGTGTCCAGAGCGTTCACGTGTCCAGAGCGTCCACATGTTCAGAGCCTTGTCCAAAGCGTCCACATGTTCAGAGCGTTGTCCAGAGCGTCCACGTGTCCAGAGCATTCACATGTTCAGAGCCTTGTTCAAAGCGTCCGCATGTCCAGAGCGTTCACATGTTCAGAGCGTTGTCCAGAGCGCTCACGTGTCCAGAACATTCATGTGTCCAGAACATTAACGTGTCCAGAGCGTTCACGTGTCCAGAGCGTCCACATGTCCAGAGCGTTCACATGTTCAGAGCCTTGTCCAAAGTGTCCACATGTCCAGAGCGTTCACATGTTCAGAGCGTTGTCCAGAGCGTTCCCGTGTCCAGAGCGTTCACGTGTCCAGAGCGTTCACGTGTCCAGAGCGTCCACGTGTCCAGAGCGTTCACGTGTCCAGAGTCTTGTCCCGAGCGTCCAAATGTCCAGAGCATCTAAATGTCCAGAGTGTTGTCCAGAGCGTTCTCATGTCCAGAGCGTTCACATGTCCATAGTGTTCACATGTCCAGAGCGTCCACGTGTCCAGAGCGTTCACATGCCCAGACTGTCCACGTGTCCAGAGCGTTCACGTGTCCAGAGCGCTCACGTGTCCAGAGCATTCACGTGTCCAGAGCGTTCACGTGTCCAGAGCGTCCACATGTCCAGAGCGTTCACGTGTCCAGAGCGTTCACGTGTCCAGAGCGTTCACGTGTCCAGAGCGTCCACATGTTCAGAGCCTTGTCCAAAGCGTCCATATGTTCAGAGCGTTGTCCAGAGCGTCCACGTGTCCAGAGCATTCACATGTTCAGAGCCTTGTTCAAAGCGTCCGCATGTCCAGAGCGTTCACATGTTCAGAGCGTTGTCCAGAGCGCTCACGTGTCCAGAACATTCACGTGTCCAGAACATTCACGTGTCCAGAGCGTTCACGTGTCCAGAGCGTCCACATGTCCAGAGCGTTCACATGTTCAGAGCCTTGTCCAAAGTGTCCACATGTCCAGAGCGTTCACATGTTCAGAGCGTTGTCCAGAGCATTCCCGTGTCCAGAGCGTTCACGTGTCCAGAGCGTTCACATGTCCAGAGCGTCCACGTGTCCAGAGCGTCCACGTGTCCAGAGTCTTGTCCCGAGCGTCCAAATGTCCAGAGCATCTAAATGTCCAGAGTGTTGTCCAGAGCGTTCTCATGTCCAGAGCGTTCACATGTCCATAGTGTTCACATGTCCAGAGCGTCCACGTGTCCAGAGCGTTGTCCAGAGCGTTGACGTGTCCAGAGCGTTGACGTGTCCAGAGCGTTCATGTGTCCAGAGCGTCCACATGTCCAGAGCGTCCACGTGTCCAGAGCGTTGTCCAGAGCGTTGACGTGTCCTGAGCGTTCACGTGTCCAGAGCGTTCATGTGTCCAGAGCGTTGTTTAGAGTGTCCAAATGTCCAGAGCATTCTCGTGTCCAGAGCATTCACGTGTCCAGAGCGTCCACGTTTCCAGAGCCTTCACATGTCCAGAGCGTTCACGTGTCCAGAGCCTTCACATGTCCAGAGTCTTGTCCCGACCGTCCAAATGTCCAGAGCATCTAAATGTCCAGAGTGTTGTCCAGAGCGTTGACGTGTCCAGAGCGTTGACGTGTCCAGAGCGTTCACGTGTCCAGAGTCTTGTCCAGACCGTCCAAATGTCAAGAGCATCTCAATGTCAAGAGTGTTTTCCAGAACATTCACGTGTCCAGAGCGTTCACGTGTCCAGAGCGTCCACATGTCCAGAGCGTTCACATGTTCAGAGCCTTGTCCAAAGTGTCCACATGTCCAGAGCGTTCACATGTTCAGAGCGTTGTCCAGAGCATTCCCTTGTCCAGAGCGTTCACGTGTCCAGAGCGTTCACGTGTCCAGAGCGTCCACGTGTCCAGAGCGTCCACGTGTCCAGAGTCTTGTCCCGAGCGTCCAAATGTCCAGAGCATCTAAATGTCCAGAGTGTTGTCCAGAGCGTTCTCATGTCCAGAGCGTTCACATGTCCATAGTGTTCACATGTCCAGAGCGTCCACGTGTCCAGAGCGTTGTCCAGAGCGTTGACGTGTCCAGAGCGTTGACGTGTCCAGAGCGTTCATGTGTCCAGAGCGTCCACATGTCCAGAGCGTCGACGTGTCCAGAGCGTTGTCCAGAGCGTTGACGTGTCCAGAGCGTTCATGTGTCCAGAGCGTTGTTTAGAGTGTCCAAATGTCCAGAGCATTCTCGTGTCCAGAGCATTCACGTGTCCAGAGCGTCCACGTTTCCAGAGCCTTCACATGTCCAGAGCGTTCACGTGTCCAGAGCCTTCACATGTCCAGAGTCTTGTCCCGACCGTCCAAATGTCCAGAGCATCTAAATGTCCAGAGTGTTGTCCAGAGCGTTGACGTGTCCAGAGCGTTGACGTGTCCAGAGCGTTCACGTGTCCAGAGTCTTGTCCAGACCGTCCAAATGTCAAGAGCATCTCAATGTCAAGAGTGTTGTCCAGAGCGTTCCTATTTCCAGAGCGTCCACGTGTCCAGAGCGTCCACGTGTCCAGAGCGTTGTCCAGAGCGTTCACGTGTCCAAAGCGTTGTCCAGAGCGTTCACGTGTCCAGAGCGTCCACGTGTCCAGAGCGTTGTCCAGAGCGTTCACGTGTCCAGAGCTTTGTCCAGAGCGTTCACGTGTCCAGAGCGTCCACGTGTCCACAGCGTTGTCCAGAGCGTTCACATGTCCAGACCGTCCACGTGTCCAGAGCGTCCACGTTTCCAGAGCGTTCACGTGTCCAGAGCGTTGTCCAGAGCGTCCACGTGTCCAGAGCATTCACGTGTCCAGAGCGATGTCCAGAGCGTTGTCCAGAGCGTTCGCGTGTCCAGAGCGTTCACGTGTCCAGAGCGTTGTCCAGAGCGTCCACGTGTCCAGAGCATTCACGTGTCCAGAGCGTTGTCCAGAGCGTTCATGTGTCCAGAGCGTTGTTTAGAGTGTCCAAATGTCCAGAGCATTCACATGTCCAGAACATTCACATGTCCAGAGCGTCCACGTGTCCAGAGCGTTCACATGTCCAGAGCGTTTACGTGTCCAGAGCGTTCACGTGTCCAGAGTCTTGTCCAGACCGTCCAAATGTCCAGAGCATCTAAATGTCCAGAGTGTTGTCCAGAGCGTTCACATTTCCAGAGCGTCCACGTGTCCAGAGCGTCCACGTGTCCAGAGCGTTGTCCAGAGCGTTCACGTGTCCAGAGCGTTGTCCAGAGCGTTCATGTGTCCAGAGCGTCCACGTATCCAGAGCGTTGTCCAGAGCATTCACATGTCCAGAGTGTCCACGTGTCCAGAGCGTTCACGTGTCCAGAGCGTTGTCCAGAGCGTCCACGTGTCCAGAGCATTCACGTGTCCAGAGCGTTGTCCAGAGCGTTCACGTGTCCAGAGCGTTCACGTGTCCAGAGCGTTGTCCAGAGTGTTCACGTGTCCAGAGCATTCACGTGTCCAGAGTGTTCACGTGTCCAGAGCGTCCACAGGTCCAGAGCGTTCACATGTTCGGAGCCTTGTCCAAAGCGTCCACATGTCCAGAGCGTTCACATGTTCAGAGTGTTGTCCAGAGCGTTCACGTGTCCAGAGCGTTCACGTGTCCAGAGCGTCCACGTGTCCAGAGCGTTCACACGCCCAGACTGTCCACGTGTCCAGAGCGTTCACATGTCCAGAGCGTTCACGTGTCCAGAGTCTTGTCCAGAGCATCTAAATGTCCAGAGTGTTGTCTAGAGCGTTCATCTGTCCAGAGCGTTCACGTGTCCAGAGCGTTCATGTGTCCAGAGTCTTGTCCCGAACGTCCAAATGTCCAGAGCATCTAAATGTCCAGAGTGTTGTCCAGAGCGTTCACATGTCCAGAGCGTCCACGTGTCCAGAGCGTCCACGTGTCCAGAGAGTTGTCCAGAGCGTTGACGTGTCCAGAGCGTTCATGTGTCCAGAGCGTTGTTTAGAGTGTCCAAATGTCCAGAGCATTCTCGTGTCCAGAGCATTCACGTGTCCAGAGCATTCACGTGTCAAGAGCGTCCACGTGTCCAGAGCGTTGTCCAGAGCGTTCACGTGTCCAGAGCGTTGTCCAGAGCGTTCACGTGTCCAGAGCGTCCACGTGTCCAGAGCGTTGTCCAGAGCGTTCACATGTCCAGACCGTCCACGTGTCCAGAGCGTCCACGTGTCCAGAGCGTTCACGTGTCCAGAGTCTTGTCCAGACCGTCCAAATGTCCAGAGCATCTAAATGTCCAGAGTGTTGTCGAGAGCGTTCACATTTCCAGAGCGTCCACGTGTCCAGAGCGTCCACGTGTCCAGAGCGTTGTCCAGAGCGTTCACGTGTCCAGAGCGTTGTCCAGAGCGTTCATGTGTCCAGAGCGTCCACGTATCCAGAGCGTTGTCCAGAGCATTCACGTGTCCAGAGCGTCCACGTGTCCAGAGCGTTCACGTGTCCAGAGCGTTGTCCAGAGCGTCCACGTGTCCAGAGCATTCACGTGTCCAGAGCGTTGTCCAGAGCGTTCACGTGTCCAGAGCGTTCACGTGTCCAGAGCGTTGTCCAGAGTGTTCACGTGTCCAGAGCATTCACGTGTCCAGAGCGTTCACGTGTCCAGAGCGTCCACAGGTCCAGAGCGTTCACATGTTCGGAGCCTTGTCCAAAGCGTCCACATGTCCAGAGCGTTCACATGTTCAGAGTGTTGTCCAGAGCGTTCACGTGTCCAGAGCGTTCACGTGTCCAGAGCGTCCACGTGTCCAGAGCGTTCACACGCCCAGACTGTCCACGTGTCCAGAGCGTTCACATGTCCAGAGCGTTCACGTGTCCAGAGTCTTGTCCAGAGCATCTAAATGTCCAGAGTGTTGTCCAGAGCGTTCATCTGTCCAGAGCGTTCACGTGTCCAGAGCGTTCATGTGTCCAGAGTCTTGTCCCGAACGTCCAAATGTCCAGAGCATCTAAATGTCCAGAGTGTTGTCCAGAGCGTTCACATGTCCAGAGCGTCCACGTGTCCAGAGCGTCCACGTGTCCAGAGAGTTGTCCAGAGCGTTGACGTGTCCAGAGCGTTCATGTGTCCAGAGCGTTGTTTAGACTGTCCAAATGTCCAGAGCATTCTCGTGTCCAGAGCATTCACGTGTCCAGAGCGTCCACGTGTCCAGAGCGTTGTCCAGAGCGTTCACGTGTCCAGAGCGTTGTCCAGAGCGTCCACGTGTCCAGAGCGTCCACGTGTCCAGAGCGTTATCCAGAGCGTTCACTTGTCCAGAGCGTTGTCCAGAGCGTTCACGTGTCCAGAGCGTCCACGTGTCCAGAGCGTTGTCCAGAGCGTTCACATGTCCAGACCGTCCACGTGTCCAGAGCGTCCACGTGTCCAGAGCGTTCACGTGTCCAGAGCGTTGTCCAGAGCGTCCACGTGTCCAGAGCATTCACGTGTCCAGAGCGTTGTCCAGAGCGTTCACGTGTCCAGAGCGTTCACGTGTCCAGAGTGTTGTCCAGAGTGTTCATATGTCCAGAGCATTCACGTGTCCAGAGCGTTGACGTGTCCAGAGCGTTCACGTGTCCAGAGCGCTCAAGTGTCCAGAGCGTTCATGTGTCCAGAGCGTTGTTTAGAGTGTCCAAATGTCCAGAGCATTCACATGTCCAGAGCATTCACATGTCCAGAGCGTCCATGTGTCCAGAGCGTTCACATGTCCAGAGCGTTTACGTGTCCAGAGCGTTCACGTGTCCAGAGTCTTGTCCAGACCGTCCAAATGTCCAGAGCATCTAAATGTCCAGAGTGTTGTCCAGAGCGTTCACATTTCCAGAGCGTCAAGGTGTCCAGAGCGTCCACGTGTCCAGAGCGTTGTCCAGAGCGTTCACGTGTCCAGAGCGTTGTCCAGAGCGTTCACGTGTCCAGAGCGTTCACGTGTCCAGAGCGTCCACGTGTCCAGAGCGTTGTCCAGAGCGTCCACGTGTCCAGAGCGTTCACGTGTCCAGAGCGTTGTCCAGAGCGTCCACGTGTCCAGAGCATTCACGTGTCCAGAGCGTTGTCCAGAGCGTTAACGTGTCCAGAGCATTCACGTGTCCAGAGCGTTGTCCAGAGTGTTCACGTGTCCAGAGCGTTCACGTGTCCAGAGCGTTCACGTGTCCAGAGCGTTGTTTAGAGTGTCCAAATGTCCAGAGCATTCACGTGTCCAGAGCATTAACGTTTCCAGAGCGTTCATGTGTCCGAAGCGTTGTTTAGACTGTCCAAATGTCCAGAGCATTGTCCAGCGTCTGACCGTCTCACGTTCACGTTCATCCAAACGTGGAGTCGAGAGAGTTTTTCTATCTGTGCTTTTTCTTTCAGGGAGATTCGCTCTTTCACCTGGGACGACCTCAACCTCCTGAAGATCGCCTACCAGCCACCCCACACCGGCCAATCACAGCGCAGCCACGACCAGGTCAGAGTCAATCAGAGCACAGAACAAAACAGTTACAAGAACACCGGCCACTCACAGCGCAGCCACGACCAGCTCAGAGCCAATCAGAGCACAGAACAAAACAGGTACAAGAACACCGGCCAATCACAGCGCAGCCACGTCCAGGTCAGAGCCAATCAGAGCACAGAACGCAGCACTTATAAGATAAGATAAGATAATCCTTTTATTGTCCACACAAGGGGAAATTTCATTGTTGCAACGCAGTTAGATACAGAGGAAAAGAACAGATAACTTATAGGAAGTTTGAAAAACACTCTCAATAGAAGATCTCTTATAAACAAAAACTCCTATAGACAAAACCTCCCATTTCCCAACAAGGGATGGAGGGGAAAAATAAATAAAGATAAAAATTAAAAATTAAGATAATAACAAGATAATACTACTACTAATAATAATAATAATGGAAAAATGAACACTCTATTCTCATCAGTTATATGCACATGAATGTGACACCATTGCATGTGATCACGACCGATAGGTGGATCAATCTCTCACTGAAGCTGCTCTCCAGAGCGGACAGTGTCCTGCAGGGGGTGACACTCATGGTCCAGCATAGATGTGAATCTAGCCAGGACCCTTCTGTCTTGATGACTTGGTCCAGTTTCTTCCTCTCCCTCTCTGTGATGCTGCTGCTCCAGCAGGCCACACCGTACTGGAGCTGATGCCACCACAGAGTCGTAGAAGGTCTTCAGGAGTGGCCCTGTCACTCCAAAAGACCTGAGTCTCCTCAGGAGGTAGAGCCGACTCTGGCTCTTCCTGTACAGTGCGTCTGTGTTATGAGTCCAGTCCAGTTTGTGGTTCAGATGAACACCCAGGTACTTGTATGAGTCCACTCTCTCAATGTCCCGTCCCTGGATGTTCACTGGTGAGGGGGCAGTGGAGTGGCCTCTGTGGAAGTCCACCACCATCTCCTTGGTCTTCCCTGCGTTGATGAGAAGGTGGTTCCGCTGACACCAGTCCACAAAGTCCTGCGTCAGTCCCCTGTACTCCGCATCATCGTCGTCCATGATGAGTCCGATGACGGCAGAGTCGTCAGAGAACTTCTGCAGGACACAGCTGTCCGTGTCATGTTTGAAGTCTGCAGTGTAGAGGGTGAAGAGAAAGGGCGCGAGGACAGTGCCCTGGGGCGCCCCCACACTGCAGGTCCGAGTGTAAGACACACAGTCCCGGGCTCTCACAAACTGGGGTCGGTCCGTGAGGTAGTCCAGGATCCACTCTGCCAGGTCACACTCCACGCCAGCCGTCTCCAGTTTGTCCCTCAGGAGCAGCGGCTGATGGTGTTGAAGGCGCTGGAAAGATCAAAGAACAGGATCCTCACAGAGCTGCCAGGCTTCTCCAGGTGAGAGAGAGAGCGGTGCAGCAGGGAGATCACGGCTTCCTCCACTACGATGCCAGGCCGGTATGCAAACTGCAGCGGGTCCATGGCTGAGCTCACGGTGGAGCGGAGGTGGTCCATGACCAGCCGCTCCAGTGTCTTCATCAGATGGGACGTGAGAGCCACCGGCCTGAAGCTGTTGAGGTCTTTGGCGCGCGGTGTCTTGGGCGCAGGTACCAGACAGGAGGTCTTCCAGACCTGTGGTACCACCCTCAGCTTCAGGCTCATGTTGAAGACATGCTCCATAACTCCACACAGTTCATCTGCGCAGGACTTAAGGAGCCTGGGGCTGATGCCGTCAGGTCCTGCTGCCTTCCTCACTTTAATCCTCTTCAGCTCTCTCCTCACCTGTGCTGCTGTGACAGTCAGTGGATGGCAGGGAGACTGTGTGCTTGGGGGATGGGTGAGTCCAGGAGGAACGGATGCAGGGCATTGTCCAGCTGTGGAAGAGGGAGCATGCAGCTGTGCAGGGGGAGCGGTGGGTGACTGATCAAACCTCAAAAAGTGAGTATTTAAATCATTCACCCACTGTAGGCCCCCCTTTGTCTGGGCAGGGGGGATTTTGAAGCCCGAGATGGTTTTCAGGCTCCTCCACACTCCCTGAATGTTCTTCTGCTGCAGCTGGTCCTCCATCCTCCTCTTGTAGCCGGCTTCCGCCTGCCTGATCTTCCTTCTCAGCTCCTTCTCTGAGTCCCCCGGCTCTGGCCCCGCCCCCCGCCCGGCGCCGTACCGCGTTTACACAAAGGAGGAACTCATGAAACTGCGGAGAACAGTCGTCTTACCCGGAGATCGCCACGTTATCCCGTCGCAATACTGACCTAACCTAATACTGATGTGCAATTCTGTCGTATGTGCAATTGCTGTTGGAATTCATGTGCAATTCATGTGCAATTACTGTGAAATTCATGTGCAATCTATGTGCTGTCGTGACACATATTCATGTGCAATTACTGTCGGGATCACATGCAATGGTATTTATTTATTTATTTGTCTATGGGAGTTTTTGTTTATAGGAGATCTTCTACTGAAAGTGTTTTTCAGACTTCCTATAAGTGATCTGTTCTTCTGTATCTACCTCTGTATCTACCTGCGTTGCACCAATGAAATTTCCCCATGTGGGACAATAAAGGAATATCTTATCTTATCTTATCTTATCTTTCTGCACAGTCCTCAGCTCCTCCTTGTTCCCTGACCTGAAGGCTCTCTTCTTCTCCTTCAGCAGAGCCTTCAGTTCACGGTTAATCCATGGCTTGTTGTTTGGAAAACACTGCACCGTCCGGGAGGGAACAGTGTTCTCAAAACAGAAGTTGATGTAGTCCGTGATGCACTCTGTGATGGTGTTGATGTCCTCCCCATGTGGGTCATGAAGCTCAGTCCAGACAGTGGTGCTGAAGCAGTCCCTCAGAGCCTCCTCGTTCTCAGCAGACCACCTCCTCACCACACGGGGCACCACAGGCTGCCTGCGCACGATGGGTTCATACACAGGCCTCAGATGTACAAGGTTGTGGTCCGAGGACGCAGCGCTTGTAGGACAATACTTCAGCCACGCTCAGGACGCAGCGCTTATAGGACTATACTTCAGCTACGCTCAGGACGCAGCACTTATAGGACTATACTTCAGCCACGCTCAGGACGCAGCACTTATAGGACTATACTTCAGCTACGCTCAGGACGCAGCACTTATAGGACTATACTTCAGCCACGCTCAGGACGCAGCACGTATAGGACTATACTTCAGCCTCGCTCAGAACGCTGCGCTTATAGGACTATACTTCAGCCACGCTCAGGATGCAGCGCTTATAGGACTATACTTCAGCCAGGCTCAGGACGTAGCACTTATAGGACTATACTTCAGCCACGCTCAGGACGCAGCGCTTATGGGACTATACTTCAGCCACGCTCAGGACGCAGTGCTTATAGAACTATACTTCAGCCACGCTCAGGACGCAGCACTTATAGGACTATACTTCAGCCTCGCTCAGAACGCTGCGCTTATAGGACTATACTTCAGCCACGCTCAGGATGCAGCGCTTATAGGACTATACCTCAGCCACGCTCAGGACACAGCGCTTATAGGACTATACCTCAGCCACGCTCAGGACACAGCGCTTATAGGACTATACCTCAGCCACGCTCAGGACGCAGCGCTTATAGGACTATACTTCAGCCTCGCTCAGAACGCAGCGCTTATAGGACTATACCTCAGCCACGCTCAGGACGCAGCGCTTATACGCAGCGTTCTGATGGAGCTCCAGGTGACAGTCTGATCTTTTTGCTGTCATTTCAGATGGAGTTCCAGGTGATAGACGGTTCCTTCCAGAGCTCCGCCTCCATCCTGGTCCACATCTCCATCAGAGCCTCAGAGACAAACGCTCCGCGGGTTTCATGGAACATGGGTCAGTCGCCAATATTCACACCATCAACGGAAACGGGAAAAAAACTCATTTTTCTTCTCTCTTCCTCCCTGGTTCCTCCCTGGTTCTTCCCTGGTTCCTCCCTGGTTCCTCCCTGGTTTCTCCCTGGTTCCTCCCTGGTTCCTCCCTGGTTCTTCCCGGATTCATCCCTGGTTCCTCCCTGGTTCCTCCTTTGTTCCTCCTTTGTTCCTCCCTGGTTCCTCCCTGGTTCCTCCCTGGTTCCTCCTTCGTTCCTCCCTGGTTCCTCCCTGGTTCCTCCCCCTTCTCGCCTCCCTTGGTGTCCCAGGTCTGGTTCTCCTGGAGGGACAGTCCAGGCCCATCTCGTGGGAGCAGCTTCAGATCGTGGACAAAGACAATGTCCAGCAGGTTCTTCTGGTGGCAGTGGACGGGCCCCTACACGGGGCCCTCACAGTGAAAGGTGATCCATGTGAAGGTCTCGTCTTTACTCGACCTCTCGCTCTCTCGTTCTCCACCGTCATCTGCTCTTTTTATATTTACTGTTTAGTCAAGGTTAAAATCAGCAACATATGAAGCACAAACTGAAGCTTAAAGGAGCGGAAGCACCAGACGTCACTCCCAACGGCAAAACACAAACCGAGGCTTCGCCGGCACAAGTCTCAAACACAAACCGAGGCGTCGCCGGCAAAAGTCTCAAACACAAACCGAGGCTTTGCCGGCAAAAGTCTCAAACACAAACCGAGGCTTCGCCGGCAAAAGTCTCAAACACAAGCCGAGGCTTCGCCAGAGCAAGTCTCAAACACAAACCGAGGCTTCGCCGGCGCAAGTCTCAAACACAAACCGAGGCTTCGCCGGCAAAAGTCTGAAACATAAACCGAGGCTTCGCCGGCAAAAGTCTCAAACACAAACCGAGGCTTCGCCAGAGCAAGTCTCAAACACAAACCGAGGCTTCGCCAGCGCAAGTCTCAAACACAAACCGAGGCTTCGCCGGCAAAAGTCTGAAACACAAACCGAGGCTTCGCCAGACCAAGTCTCAAACACAAACCGAGGCTTTGCCGGCGCAAGTCTCAAACACAAACCGAGGCTTCGCCGGCAAAAGTCTCAAACACAAGCCGAGGCTTCGCCAGAGCAAGTCTCAAACACAAACCGAGGCTTCGCCGGCGCAAGTCTCAAACACAAACCGAGGCTTCGCCGGCAAAAGTCTGAAACATAAACCGAGGCTTCGCCGGCAAAAGTCTCAAACACAAACCGAGGCTTCGCCAGAGCAAGTCTCAAACACAAACCGAGGCTTCGCCAGCGCAAGTCTCAAACACAAACCGAGGCTTTGCCGGCGCAAGTCTCAAACACAAACCGAGGCTTCGCCGGCACAAGTCTCAAACACAAACCAAGGCTTCGCCGGCACAAGTCTCAAACACAAACTGAGGCTTCGCCAGAGCAAGTCTCAAAACACAAACCAAGGCTTCGCCAGAGCAAGTCTCAAATACAAACCAAACGAGGTGTGATGCTAAACCTGGACTAAAACTAGATTCAATCTGGACTAAAACTGGACTAAAACTGGATTAAACCAGGACTAAAACTAGATTAAATCTGGATTAAAACTGGACTAAATCTGGACTAAACCTGGACTAAAACTGGATTAAATCTGGACTAAAACTGGATTAAATCTGGACTAAAACTGGACTAAAACTGGAGTAAAACTGGACTAAACCTGGACTAAATCTGGACTAATCAGGTCAAACAGTCAACATATGTCCAACAATCAGCGACTAAAGGAGCGGAAAGACCAGACGCTGGACCTAAGGCACAAGGCCACGAGCAGAGGGAGAAGAGGACAAGTGAAGAGGATGAGTGAAGAGAACGAGTGAAGAGGACGAGAAGAAGAGGACGAGTAGAAGAGGACGAGTGAAGAGGACGAGTGAAGAAGAGGAGGAATGAAGAAGACGAGTGAAGAGGACGAGAAGAAGAGGACGAGAAGAAGAGGACGAGTAGAAGAGGACAAGTGAAGAGGACGAGTGAAGAAGAGGACGAGTGAAGAAGAGGACGAATGAAGAAGACGAGTGAAGAGGACGAGTGAAGAGGACGAGTGAAGAAGAGGACGAGTGAAGAAGAGGACGAGTGAAGAAGAGGACGAATGAAGAAGACGATTGAAGAGGACGAGTGAAGAGGACGAGTGAAGAGGACGAGTGAAGAGGACGAGAAGAAGAGGATGAGAAGAAGAGGACAAGTGAAGAGGACGAGTGAAGAAGAGGACGAGTGAAGAGGACGAGTGAAGAAGAGGACGAGTGAAGAAGAGGACGAGTGAAGAGGACGAGTGAAGAGGATGATTGAAGAGGATGAGAGGAAGAGGACGAGAGGAAGAGGACGAGTGAAGAAGAGGACGAGTGAAGAGAACGAGTGAAGAAGAGGACGAGTGAAGAGGACGAGTGAAGAAGACGAGTGAAGAGGACGAGTGAAGAGGACGACGAGTGAAGAGGACGACGAGTGAAGAGGACGAGTGAAGAGGACAAGTGAAGAGGAGGACGAGAGAAGAGAAGGACGAGTGAAGAGAACGAGTGAAGAGGAGGACGAGTGAAGAGGAGGACGAGTGAAGAGGACGAGTGAAGAGGAGGACGAGTGGAGAGGACGAATGAAGAGGACGAGTGAAGAAGAGGACGAGTGAAGAGGAGGACGAGTGAAGAGGAGGACGAGTGAAGAGGACGAGTGAAAAGGACGAGTGAAGAGGACGAGTGAAGAAGAGGACGAGTGAAGAGGACGAGTGAAGAAGAGGATAAGTGAAGAGGACGAGTGAAGAAGACGAGTGAAGAGGACGAGTGAAGAGGAGGACGAGTGAAGAGGAGAACGAGTGAAAAGGACGAGTGAAGAGGACGAGTGAAGAGGACGAGTGAAGAAGAGGACAAGTGAAGAGGACGAGTGAAGAGGAGAACGAGTGAAGAGGACGAGTGAAGAAGAGGACAAGTGAAGAGGACGAGTGAAGAAGACGAGTGAAGAGAACGAGTGAAGAGGAGGACAAGTGAAAAGGACGAGTGAAGAGGACGAGTGAAGAGGAGGACAAGTGAAGAGGACGAGTGAAGAAGAGGAGAAGAAGAGGACGAGAAGAAGAGGACGAGAAGAAGAGGTCGATTGAAGATCTGACGCACATGGTCCAGAACCATCACTGTGTCTGAAGGATTTGACGCAGGTTCACATGGTCCAGAACCATCGCTGTGTCTGAAGGATCTGACGCCACATGGTCCAGAACCATCACTGTGTCTGACGCAGGTTCACATGGTCCAGAACCATCGCTGTGTCTGAAGGATCTGACGTACTTGTACTTTCAGAAAACAATACAGTAATGGAAAATGATGGAAAACATTTATTTGGTAACCTGCTCTATGAGCTATTCTCTCCTCCAGACGCATAGACACAGACAGAAGCTCTGCTGTATCTCGAGGTTCCTGTCCCCACACCGCTCCCCGAGAGGCAGGTCGGCCTCATGGTCGGCCCCTGGGTGCGGGCGCACAACCCCGAGCTAACAAGACAATCAAGGTTAACAATAAAAACTTGCGTTTACAAAATATTTTAGCCGAATGATTGTGTGGGATTTCTATTCACTTCTCAATAATACAAATATCATGATGACTCACCATAAGTTGTCTCACTGCTGTTCTCCTGGAAAGAAGTGCTGTAGACGTGGCTCTTCTGTGTCCGAGTTAGACTGAGGTACAGGCAGCGTGACACTGCCAAGAGGCTCGTGAGACTAAGATTTCCCGCTCTTTTTGCACCTGCAGAATGATCAGGTCTATGTACATTGAAACAACGTTGAATCAATGTTGGCATTTTAACCCTAAAATACAAGGTTAAAACAATGTTGAATTAAAAACCTTTTTTCAACCATTGATATTTCAACTGTGAGTCAACATTGAATCAATGTTGACTTTTCAACGTCAACTAAAAATAACCAATCTGACCATAAATCAACGTTGAATCAACGTCTTTTGCTATCTGGGACGCCACATGGTCCAGAACCATCGCTGTGTCTGACGCAGGTTCACATGGTCGAGAACCATCGCTGTGTCTGACGGATCTGACGCAGGTTCACATGGTCCAGAACCATCGCTGTGTCTGATGCAGGGTCACATGGTCGAGAACCATCGCTGTGTCTGACGGATCTGACGCATCGCTGTGTAGGACACAGCGACTAAACAGGACTAACAGTGTTTGTTATAAAGTCTGACAGCAGCAGGAAGGAAAGACCTATGAAACCTTTCCTTCACACAGCGAGGGTGGATCAGTCTCTCACTGAAGCTGCTCTCCAGAGCGGACAGAGTTTCCTGCAGGGGGTGACACTCATGGTCCAGCATAGATGTGAATCTAGCCAGGACCCTTCTGTCCCCCACCTCCTGCACCGAGTCCAGAGCGCAGCCCAGGACGGAGCTGGACTTCTTGATGACTTTGTCCAGCTTCTTCCTCTCCCTCTCTGTGATGCTGCTGCTCCAGGAGGGCTGATGCTACCACAGAGTTGTAGAAGGTCTTCAGGAGTGGCCCTGTCACTTCAAAAGACCTGAGTCTCCTCAGGAGGTAGAGTCGACTCTGGCTCTTCCTGTACAGTGCGTCTGTGTTATGAGTCCAGTCCAGTTTGTGGTTCAGATGAACACCCAGGTACTTGTATGAGTCCACTCTCTCAATGTCCCGTCCCTGGATGTTCACTGGTGAGGGGGCAGTGGGGTGACATCTGCGGAAATCCACCACCATCTCCTTGGTCTTTACCGCGTTGATGAGGAGGTGGTTCCGCTGACACCAGTCCACAAAGTCCTGCGCCAGTCCCCTGTACTCCACATCATCGTCGTCCGTGATGAGTCCGACGATGGCAGAGTCATCAGAGAACTTCTGCTGGACACAGCTGTCCGTGTCATGTCTGAAGTCTGCAGTGTAAAGGGTGAAGAGAAAGGGCGCGAGGACAGTGCCCTGGGGCGCCCCCACACTGCAGGTCCGAGTGTCAGACACACAGTCCCGGGCTCTCACAAACTGGGGTCGGTCCGTAAGGTAGTCCAGGATCCACTCTGCCAAGTCATACTCCACACCAGCCGTCTCCAGCTTGTCCCTCAGGAGCAGTGGCTGGATGGTGTTGAAGGCGCTGGAAAGATCGAAGAACAGAATCCTCACAGAGCTGCCAGGCTTTTCCAGGTGAGAGAGAAAGCGGTGCAGCAGGGAGATGACGGCGTCCTCCACTCCGATGCCAGGCCGATATGCAAACTGCAGCGGGTCCATGGCTGAGCTCACGGTGGAGCGGAGATGGTCCAGGACCAGCCGCTCCAGTGTCTTCATCAGGTGGGACGTGAGAGCCACCGGCCTGAAGCTGTTGAAGTCTTTGGCGCGCGTTGTCTTGGGCACAGGTAACAGACAGGAGGTCTTCCAGACCTGTGGTACCACCCTCAGCTTCAGGCTCATGTTGAAGACATGCTCCATAACTCCACACAGTTCATCTGCGCAGGACTTAAGGAGCCTGGGGCTGATGCCGTCAGGTCCTGCTGCCTTCCTCACTTTAATCCTCTTCAGCTCACTCCTCACCTGTGCTGGTCCAGAACCATCGCTGGTCCAGAACCATAGCTGTGTCTGAAGGTTCTGACGCCACATGGTCCAGAAACATCACTGTGTCTAAAGGATCTGACGCCACATGGTCCAGAACCATCACTGTGTCTGAAGGATCTGACGCAGGTTCACATGGTCCAGAACCATCAGTAGGGCTCAGACGTACTAACACAGCAGCGCCCACTGGAGACCAACGAACAGGAAGTTAGTTTGTGTACTTTCAGGAGCCTGGAGCAAAGATGGCGTCCGTCCCAGGCCCCGGTGTGCAGGGGTCAAGTGTCACGAGGAACAGATTGAGCGACACTCGTTAGCGACATAGAACGCCCCAAAATACGGCAGTAATTAGGCCCATAGGTGGCACTGGGCGATCGGCCATGGACTGAACCAGGGCCAAGAGAGAGAGAGGGAAGAGAGAGAGGGGGGAGAGAGAGAGAGAGAGAGAGAGAGAGAGAGGGGAGAGAGAGGGAAGAGGGGGGAGACAGAGAGGGGGAGGGGAGAGAGAGAGAGAGAGAGAGAGAGAGAGAGAGAGAGGGGGGGGAGAGGGGAGAGAGAGAGGGAGGGAGGAGGGAGGGAGGAGGGAGAGAGAGAGAAGGAAAGAGGGAGAGAGAGGGAGAGAGAGAGAGAGGGAGAGCGGGGAGAGAGAGAGGGGGGAGGGAGAGAGAGAGAGAGAGAGAGGGGGGGAGAGAGAGAAAGGGAGAGAGGGGGGAGAGAGGGAGAGAGAGAAAGGGAGAGAGGGGGGAGAGAGGGAGAGGGAGAGAGAGAACATGGTGGGAGAAAAAGAGCACATGTTCTATCTAGAGCAGACCTGGGTAAATTGCGGCCCGCGGGCCACATACGGCCCGTTTGTCTTCATAATCCGGCCCGCCAAACTTGCCAAGTAATATTTTTTCTTAAAGGCCAGACCTGGGCATTTGTGGCCCCAGGGGCATGATGTGGCCCTCGGCATGTTTTAATCTGGCCCCTAGAAAGATTTTAGTTTCTAATTTTTAACTGTCTGTAACATCTGTCTGCACTTGTATCCTTAATACAGATGACATGAAATTAATTAAATAATAGATCCAATAGCCTATATTTAACAGAAAAGTGATATTTTATTTGATGTTTAATAGATTTTATTTTTTTCACAATGATCGCGGGCCGGCCCTCGGCTACTTGCCTGGATTCAAATATGGCCCTCGGAGGAAAATAATTGCCCACCCCTGTTCTAGAGTTTAGCCTGAAAGAAAGTTGGATTGTTTTAATGCCATACCATGGAGCATTCCTGGCTAAACGGTCTCTATGAAGACAAGAAGGGCTAAAACTGGACTAAACCAGGTCTAAACCAGGACTAAACCAGGACTAAACCAGGACTAAACCAGGACTAAACCAGGAATAATGTGGACAATGTTAATCTTGAAACATCTTAACTTCAGGAGTGAAGTCCTTCATGTTCCGCGTGTCCGACTTGCGTCGCGGTGACGTGGTCTATCACCATGACGACAGCGACACGTCACATGACCACATCGTGTTCCGGATCAGCGACGGTCGACACAGCCTCCGTCATCGCTTCCCCATCGCCGTCCTTCCTCGAGATGACTCACCGCCGTTTCTACTCAACAACGTGGCTCTGCAGGTCCAGGAGGGCGGACAAGTCCAAGTCCAGGACTATCTCCTGGCCTCAGACCTGGACTCTAGTGACCACTACATCACCTATGAAATCACCGCCACGCCAAAGAGCGGAAAACTGCTGCGCAAGAGTGTGCCACAGGAACCAGGTGAGACACTGGGACCAGGTGAGACACGGGGACCAGGTGAGACACGGGGACCGGGTGAGACGTGGGGAGCAGGTGAGACGTGGGGAGCAGGTGAGACACGGGGACCAGCTGAGACACGGGGATCAGCTGAGACACGGGGACCAGGTGAGACACGGGAACCAGGTGAGACACGGGGACCAGGTGAGACACGAGGATCAGCTGAGACACGGGGACCAGGTGAGACACGGGGATCAGCTGAGACACAGGGACCAGGTGAGACATGGGGACCAGCTGAGACACGGGACCAGGTGAGACATGGGGATCAGCTGAGACACGGGGACAAGGTGAGACACGGGGACCAGGTGAGACACGGGGACCGGGTTAGACACGGGAACCAGGTGAGACACGGGGAACAGGTGAGACATTGGGAACCAGGTGAGACATGGGGATCAGGTGAGACATGGGGACCAGGTGAGACACGGGGACCGGGTGAGACACGGGGACCAGGTGAGACATGGGGACCGGGTGAGACACGGGAACCAGGTGAGACACGGGAACCAGGTGAGACATGGGGAACCAGGTGAGACACAGGGAACCAGGTGAGACACAGGGAACCAAGTGAGACACAGGGAACCAGGTGAGACATGGGGACCAGGTGAGACATGGGAACCAAGACGACATGGAAGTATTACAAAAAGTATTATAATTTTGTGTTGTGTTTTTTTATGTTTGTTTGTGTATGTTTAGTTACCAAGACATTTTAAGATAAGATAAGATAAGATATTCCTTTATTGTCCCACATGGGGAAATTTCATTGGTGCAATGCAGGTAGATACAGAGGTAGATACAGAAGAACAGATCACTTATAGGAAGTCTGAAAAACACTTTCAGTAGAAGATCTCCTATAAATAAATAAAAACTCCCATAGACAAATAAATAAATACCATTGAATGTGATCCCGACAGTAATTGCACATGAATATGTGTCACGACAGCACATAGACTGCACATGAATTTCACAGTAATTGCACATATGACAGAATTGCACATCAGTATTAGGTTAGGTCAGTATTGCGACGGGATAACGTGACGATCTCCGGGTAAGACGACTGTTCTCCGCAGTTTCATGAGTTCCTCCTGGGGCCGGAGCCGGGGGGCGGGGCCGGAGCCGGGGGACTCAGAGCCAAGACACATCGCCACGACACGACGAAAACACTCAATCCAGCCGAATAAAGTCAAAACAAGTTAATTTAAAGCGATTCCAGTGCGTGTCCCGATCGTTCGTGAAGTTCCTCTTTCATATAAACGTGTATATAAACGTGTACCGACGACACGCCGTACTTTAGCGCGGCCGGAGGGCGCGGGGGGGGGGGCTGGTGGGCTCGCTCGGAGCTAGCTCACGTCACAACAACACAACGAACGCAACGAAAAACGCTCAAATCCAGCCGAAAAAAGTCAAAAACAGTTGAATTAAAAAACTATTCCAGCGCGTGTCCCTATCGTACCGTAAAATAGAAAAAATATACTATCTATATTTACAAAATATAGGAGATAAAGCACAATAAGTTTGAGAAAGAAGAGAGAGCGTTTACACCGGGCTGCCAGCTGTACCAGCGCCTTATGACGCTGGTACAGCTTCATAAGGCGGCGGGGACCCCGTGTCTCACCTGGTCCCCGTGTCTCAGCTGATCCCCGTGTCTCAGCTGGTCCCCGTGTCTCACCTGCTCCCCACGTCTCACCTGCTCCCCACGTCTCACCCGGTCCCTGTGTCTCACCCGGTCCCCGTGTCTCACCTGGTCCCCGTGTCTCACCTGGTCCCTTATTTTAGTCACGTGACTGAGACTAAAGGCGAGAGGAGACAGAGGGACAAGAAAGGGGACTTCTTTAATCTCAGACTCCTGGTCCTTAGTCCTGGTCTCCTGGTCTCTCTCTGGTCCTTAGTCCTGGTCTCCTGGTCCTTAGTCCTGGTCTCCTGGTCTCCTGAGCCTTAGTCCTGGTCTCCTGGTCCTCAGTCCTGGTCTCCTGGTCCTTAGTCCTGGTCTCCTGATCCTCAGTCCTGGTCTCTGGTCTGTTAAAGGTCTGGAGGTGCATAGTTTCCTGCAGAAGGAGCTGATCCGGGGTCAGATCTTTTACCAACATTCAGGAGACGAGACACATGAGGACAGCTTCGACTTCAGCCTGAGGGACACCAACGAGCCCCCGAATGTCTCCCAGGTCTACGTGAGTACTCAGGACTAAACCAGGTGCAAACCAGGTGTAAACCAGGTGTAAGCCAGGATTAGAGCAGGTCCTGTGTTGCAGACGGTGGTGGTCCACGTGTTCCCGGTAGAAGACCAGGTCCCAGTTGAAGTCCAGGGGTCAGTCCGGACTCTGACGGTGAGAGAGGACCAGGTGGTCTACATCACCCCGGACCAGCTGCACTTCAGGGACCAAGAAAGCCCAGACCAAGACCTGACCTACATCATCACACGGACGTGCTACAGCCCCTCAAGACCAAGGTGAGTCCAAGTCCTGACCGGAGTCCAGACCAGAGTCCAGTCCTGTTTCAGTTTGATGGTTCTGTTTCAGTTTGATGGACTCCGGTCGACTTTTCTTCACTGACAACTCCAACACCATGAAGAGAGATCACATGGTCCCAGTGCTCAAGTCCTTCACCCAGGTCTGCTCCACCTCCTCCTCTGCTCCTTCTGCTCCTCTGCTCCTCCTCTTCTGCTCCTTCTTCTGCATTTTACCATCGAATTTTATCGCAGTTTCCACAAATGTTTATTTGCTCCTCCTCCTCTGCTCCCCCTCCTCCTCTGCTCCTCCTCCTCTGCTGCTCCTCCTCCTCTGCTTCTCCTCTGCGCCTCCTCCTCTGCTCCTCTTCCTCCTCCTGTGCTTCTCCTCTGCTCCTCCTCCTCCTCTGCTCCTCAGTCTGCAGTGAACCACATGAAAGTCGGGTTCATGCCTCCTGTTGAGGACATTGGACCAGATCTTCTCTTGGTCCGGTTTGAGTTCTCGGTCCAGGATCTTCAGGGAGGCGTGGTCAGTGGTCTGGACTTCAACATCACCGTCCTCCCAGTGGACGACCAGAAACCACAGGTCAGATTATGTGGGCTTTTAAGCACTCAAAATATGTCTTACTCTTCACATAACCCCAGTTTGACCCCAGTTTGACTCCAATTTGACTCCAGTTTGACCCCAGTTTGACTCCAGTTCTACCCCAGCTGTCCCCAGTTTGACCCCAGTTTGTCCCCCGTTTGTCCCCAGTTTGTCCCCCGTATGTCCCCCGTTTGACCCCAGTTTGACCCAAGTTTGACCCCAGTTTGACCCTAGTTTGTCCCCCATATGTCCCCAGTTGGACCCCAGTTTGTCCCCACTTTGACCCCACTTTGACCCCGGTCTCTCCAGGCCTTCTCTAACCTGGTGCGTGTGGAGGAAGGAGGTGCGGTGTTCATCTCAGAGGAACATCTGATGGTCAGAGACAGAGACAGCCCTGAGGATGCACTGAGCGCTCTCGTCCTGCAGGAGGCGCTGCACGGGAGACTGGAGCGACAGGGACACACTCTGAGACAAGGAGACAAATTCACCCTGCTGGACCTGAGGAGTCTGAGGGTCAGGTGAGTCTGAAGGTCAGATGAGTCTGAGGGTCAGGTCTGAGGGTCAGGTCTGAGGGTCAGGTGAGTCTGAGGGTCAGGTCTGAGGGTCAGGTGAGGGTCAATTCAATTTATTTTTGTAACGCCCAAAATCACCACAGCAGTTTCCTCGACAGTGAAAAACAGATTAAACAATGTTCATAGGGACATGTCAATATCCCAGAGTCCTCTGTCCTTAGACACTCCTTCTGTCCTTAGCTCCTCCTTCTGCAGGAACAACTATAAAACCTCTTTGGGAAAAAAGTTCCACAGTGAAGGAGAGCAAGACAGTGGAGCTGGAGCCACTCAGGAGGAGAACCAGTTCTTCAGGAGGAGAACCAGTTCTTCAGGCAGATGAAGAACCGTTCATATGGAGTAGAGACTGTTTCTCCAGGAGAGGATTATCTGGATCCACAGGTCATCGATGGGTCTGTTTCACTCCTGACAGGAAGTGAGAGAAGAAGAAGAAAAGACAATGAACAGACACAAGTGAAATTAAATATGAAATATAGTTTGATAGAATAAGAAGTGTTTATCAGAGGATAGAGCTCAAGCTGCCATACTTCCTCCATAGTTGCTCCTAGGGCAGCGGAGCTGAAACTGTAGCTTTATATTTCTGTTCCTAACTGGCCTGACCATAAGCCATTTCAAAGAGGAACGTTTTAAGCCTGGTCTTAAATGAAGAGACTGTGTCGGCCTCTTTAACATGGACAGGAGCTGATTCCATAACACAGGAACTCTACCTCCTACTGTGCTTTTAGAGACTCTTGAGACCACCAGAAGGCTCTACCTCCTATTGTGCTTTTAGAGACTCTTGGGACCACCAGAAGGCTCTACCTCCTACTGTGCTTTTAGAGACTCTTGGGACCACCAGAAGGCTCTACCTCCTACTGTGCTTTTAGAGACTCTTGGGACCACCAGAAGGCCAGCATTTAGAGAGTGAAGAGCTCTGTTTGGATGAGATGGTTCTATAGCATCTTTGAGGTAGGATGGGGTCATGTCATTTATGGCTTTGTAAGTCAGGAGGAGGAGTTTAAATGTGATTCTAAACTGGACAGGAGCCAGTGAAGAGACTCCAGCACCGGCGTAATGTGCTCTCTTCTTTTAGTTCCTGTCAGTAATCTTGCTGCTGCATTTTGAACTAGTTGAAAGCTTTTTATGGAGCTTTTAGGACACACTGTGAGCAGGAGTTACAGTCTAATCTAGAGTGACTTTCTGCTCAGAACAAAATCATAATGTTCTGTTTGTTTTCAGATACATCCACGACGACTCCGAGACCACTGAGGACCAGCTCCTTCTGAAGATCTCTGATGGGACCAACAGTGTGGACCTGGTTCTGCACGTTCAGGTACGTGTCATGTGACTGTGTGTCTGACTCCGCCTCCGTCACATGTTGAGTCTGACTCCGCCTCCGTCACATGACACGTTCAGGTACGTGTCATGTGACTGCATTGTCTGACTCCGCCTCCGTCACGCGACTATTGAGTCTGACTCCGCCTCCGTCACATGACTTGTTTCGGGCTACGCCTCCGTCACATGACTGTTGTGTTTGACTTTGCCTCCGTCACATGACTTGTTTCGGGCTACGCCTCCGTCACATGACTGTTGTGTTTGACTTTGCCTCCGTCACATGACTGTTGTGTTTGACTCTGCCTCCGTCACATGACTTGTTTCGGGCTACGCCTCCGTCACATGACTGTTGTGTTTGACTTTGCCTCCGTCACATGACTGTTGTGTTTGACGTTGCCGCCGTCACATGACTGTAGTGTCTGACTGCGCCTCCGTCACATGACTGTTGTGTCAGACTCCGCCGCCGTCACATGTTGTGTCTGACTCCGCCTCTGTCGAATGACTGTTGTGTCAGACTCCACCTCTGTCAAGTGACTGTTGCGTCTGACTGCGCCTCATCACATGACTGTAGTGTCTGACGCCGCCTCCGTCATGTGACTGTTGAGTCTGACTCCGCCTCCGTCACATGGCTGTAGTGTCTGACGCCGCCTCCGTCATGTGACTGTTGAGTCTGACTCCGCCTCCGTCACATGGCTGTAGTGTCTGACTCCGCCTCCGTCACATGACTGTAGTGTCTAACTCCACCTCCGTCACATGACTGTAGTGTCTGACTCCGCCTCCGTCACGTGACTGTTGAGTCTGACTCCGCCTCCGTCACATGGCTGTAGTGTCTGACTCCGCCTCCGTCACGTGACTGTTGAGTCTGACTCCGCCTCCGTCACATGGCTGTAGTGTCTGACTCCGCCGCCGTCACGTGACTGTTGAGTCTGACTCCGCCTCCGTCACATGGCTGTAGTGTCTGACTCCGCCGCCGTCATATGCGTGATCTGACTGAATTAAGACAAAACAAAATAAACGCAATGTGATTTGTGGGATCAAACAAGTCGAGGAAATGACTAATAAAAAGAGAAATGCACTGGAGTACATTTTACATCGGATACTTTCACTTGTACTTACTTTATTAATAAAACATAACAGTTCTCAAAACCTGTGCGAAAAACTTAACTCTAATATGTTAATACTTTAATACTTTCTCCCCCTGGAACTATACATTTGCTTCTTCTTCTACGTCTGCTTTTGAACCTGAGACACGTCGATCATGTGACTGTTTGTCTTCGTCTTACTCAGATTCTGCCCATGAACGACGAAGCTCCGGTTCTGGGCCGGTTCTTGCTGGACTCTCTAGTTTGTAACGAGTCGGGTTCTGTCCGAATCTCCCTGGACCACCTCAGGGCCTCGGACCGGGACTCCGAGGACCTGCGTCTGGTCTACATGTTGGCCCGCATGCCCAACTTTGGAACTCTGAAGAAATCTGGACTCAACGTGGACCGCTTCACCCAGCAAGACCTGGTCCAGGGCCTGGTCTACTACAGCCACTCAGGTACTTTAGACCCGCTTTAGACCCACTTTAGTCCTGCTTTAGTCCTGCTTTAGTACTGCTTTAGACCCGCTTTAGTCCTGCTTTAGTCCTGCTTTAGTCTGCTTTACACCTGCTTTACACCTGCTTTAGTCCTGCTTTTGCCCTGCTTTAGTCCTGCTTTAGTCCTGCTTTAGACCTGCTTTAGACCTGCTTTAGACCTGCTTTAGACCTGCTTTAGTCCTGCTTTAGTCCTGCTTTAGACCTGCTTTAGTCCTGCTTTAGCTTTAGACCTGTTTTAGTCCTGCTTTAGACCTGCTTTAGACCTGCTTTAGTCCTTCTCTAGTCCTTCTCTAGTCCTGCTTTAGACCTGCTTTAGACCCGTTTTAGACCTGCTTTAGACCTGCTTTAGTCCTGCTTTAGACCTGCTTTAGACCTGCTTTAGTCCTTCTTTAGTCCTGCTTTAGACCTGCTTTAGACCTGTTTTAGACCTGCTTTAGACCTGCTTTAGTCCTGCTTTAGAACTGCTTTAGTCCTGCTTTAGACCTGCTTTAGTCCTGCTTTAGCCCTGCTTTAGACCTGCTATAGGCATGCTTTAGTCCTGCTTTAGACCTGCTTTAGCCCTGCTTTAGACCTGCTTTAGTCCTGCTTTAGTCCTGCTTTAGTCCTGGTTTAGTCCTGCTATAGTCCCTCTTTAGTCCTTTAGTCCTGTTTCTTGTTCCTCTGCAGGAGCAGAGATAGGACCTGCTCCCGTCCTTGACACTGTGACGTTGATCATCTCTGATGCTGAGGCTGGTTTGACTGACGACTGTTGTCGAGACGCCCCGCCCCCTCCTGTCCCGCTGCACGGGTCACTTCCTGTTTATGACCTGAATGTCACTGTACTTCCTGTCAACAACCAGCCTCCCACCATCACTCTGGGTACGACCTGTGACATCACTGCTTTTGTGACATTACGTGCTTTTATTTTACACTTAAGACTCTTTTATTTTGTAGTTTTACCTTCTGTTCTCTTTCCAGGGCCGTCACTGCTCGCGGTGGACGAGGGCTCCTTCGGGTGCCTCTGTGGGGGCGTTTTGGGTGCCACAGACCTGGACACGCCCCCCAATGAGATCACCTTCTACCTGCTGACTCCGCCCCTTCACGGGTTCATCGAGAACACGCTGCCTCCTGCTGGATCGGAGAAGAGCCGCGCCGGAATTTCAGTGGGTCAGTATTAGACGCTGAACATTTGTGCTCAGGTCGTACGGAGATAAACAGGAGCGGACGGGAGGATGGTAGGACGGGAGGACGGGAGGAGGGACGGGCGGGAAGACGGGAGGATGGGAGGACGGGAGGATGGGAGGACGGGAGGATGGGAAAACGGGAGGAAGGATGGGCGGACGGGCGGACAGGAGGATGGGAGGTCAGGAGGACGGGAGGACAGGAAGACGGGAAGACAGCAAGACGGGAGGACGGGAAGATGGGAGCACGGGAGGATGGAAGGACGGGAAGACGTGAGGAACGACGGGCGGACGGGAGGATGGGAGGACAGGAAGACGGGAGGAAGGACGGGAGGAAGGACGGGCGGGCGGACAGGAGGATGGGAGGACAGGAAGAGGCAACCGTTGTTGTGATTTTGGGCCTTACAAAAATAAATTGAATTGAAGAAGGGAGGAAGGACGGGAGGATGGGAGAACGGGAGGATGGGAGGATGGGAGGAGGGGAGGAGGGGAAGAAGGGAGGATGGGAGGACGGGATGATGGGAAGGCGGGAGGAAGGACGGGTTCATGGGAGGGCATCGGACTCTTTCCCACTCCTAAACTCTTTGATGTCCCAGAATCCTTCACTCTGACGAACTTGAGCGGCGGCTTCATAAACTACGTCCAGGCGTTTCACGGCAGCTCAGAGCCTCGAGCGGATCACATGACTTTATCTGTGAGCGACGGGCTTCATGACTCCGCCCCCTCACCTGTCTACATCATCATCCAACCGACGAATGACGAGCCTCCCATTCTGCACCTCAACAACTTCACTGTGAGTACTATGAACGGTTTAGTCCTGGTTTAGTCCTGATTTAGTCCTGGTTTAGTCCTGATTTAGTCCTGGTTTAGTCCTGGTTTAGTCCTGGCTTGGTCCTGGTTTAGTCCTGGTTTGGTCCTGGTTTAGACCTGGTTTTCTTCTCAATCTTGATCATCTCTTCGTCCCTGATGTCAGGTGGTGGAGGGAGGGCATCTGGACATTTCTCCTCTGCTGTTGGACGCCTCAGACTCTGACGTTCCTCTGGACACTTTGACCTTCCGCGTCCTGCGACCTCCACAACACGGTCGCCTCGTCAGTGCCCTCTACAGGCACCAGGGGGCAGCACAGAGCATGGACCAGTTCACTCTGCAGGAGCTACGACAAGGTAGACCCGGTTTAGACCTGGTTTAGACCTGGTTTAGACCTGGTTTAGGCCTGGTTTAGTCATGGTTTAGTCCTGGTTTAGACCTGGTTTAGACATGGTTTAGTCCTGGTTTAGTCCTGGCTTAGACCTGGTTTAGACCTGGTTTAGTCCTGGTTTAGTCCTGGTACAGTCTTTGGTCATTTGCAGAGGCGCAAGTTAACTCCTCGTGTTCTTCCTTGTTTCCTTTGAGGACAGGACCTGGTTGAAGTTAACTCCTCATGTTCTTCCTTGTTTCCTTTGAGGACAGGACCTGGTTTGAAGTTAACTCCTCGTGTTCTTCCTTGTTTCCTTTGAGGACAGGACCTGGTTGAAGTTAACTCCTCATGTTCTTCCTTGTTTCCTTTGAGGACAGGACCTGGTTTGAAGTTAACTCCTCATGTTCTTCCTTGTTTCCTTTGAGGACAGGACCTGGTTGAACTTAACTCCTCATGTTCTTCCTTGTTTCCTTTGAGGACAGGACCTTGTTGAACTTAACTCCTCATGTTCTTCCTTGTTTCCTTTGAGGACAGGACCTGGTTTGAAGTTAACTCCTCATGTTCTTCCTTGTTTCCTTTGAGGACAGGACCTGGTTGAAGTTAACTCCTCATGTTCTTCCTTGGTTCCTTTGAGGACAGGACCTGGTTGAATTCACTCCAAAAGAGATGTTCTGACAGGTTCTTCATGATTGGAGAGATGATTCTTTGATGCTTTGGTTTCTGAACCTGAATATTGTGATTGGAATCTCTTTTGTTATTTTATTTTGTTTCAATGAAAATAATATTTTTTCTTCCCGTTCTTTTCATTTCTTCTTGTTCTACATTTTGTCTTTCTCTGTTCAAACTGGATTAGTTTTGCAGAACTTTGGATTCATGATAATAATAAGTACGATTCCATCTGAATCAGATTTATCACAGAATATTGTTTTCCATAAGATTAATATGATAACAGCAATAACAAGCTGAGCATCTACACAGGCCTGGTCCCTGGTCCCTGGTCTCTGGTCCCCGGTCTCCGGTCGTCTCCGGTCTCCGGTCTCTGGTCTCTGGTCTCTGGTCTCTGGTCTCACCCTGGTCTCTGGTCCTAGGTCTGGTCTACGTCCACGATGGTTCTGAGACTCGGCTGGACTCTGTGGAGCTGAGTTTGTCCGATGGAAAGCACTCGGTCCTGGGCTCGGCCTTCATCACAGTCCAGTCTGTGGATGACCAGATGCCGGAGCTCGTCAGGTAAACCAGATGCCCTCCCACACACCACTAGACTTGGTTTAGTCCTGGTTTAGACCTGGTTTAGACCTGGTTTAGTCCTGGTATAGACCTGCTTTAGTCCTGGTTTAGACCTGCTTTAGACCTGCTTTAGTCAAGTTTAATTTTCAGTTAAAGCCGAATATACAAAAACAGAATGTTAGTAAATTTTCAATCCGAAGAAGCTTTTAGCACGGGAGCTTTTACTCTTACTCTTTTAGTCCTGGTCCCAGTCCTGGTCCCAGTCCTGGTCCAGACCCTGAAGTGCCCAGAGGTAGCGGTGTGTGAGGGTCGGGGCCCCGGGCCCTTGAGCGAGGCCGCTCTCTGGTCTCAGTCCGGGGTAAATGAGGCGGATGTGGCGGTTCAGTGAAGCGTCGGAGCCACATGTCGCTCGTGTCACGCTCAGTTACACACGCCTGACCATAAAGGCCCAGTGCGGGACATGTGAGCGTCCTGCAGGGGGCGTTTCCTCCAGGGGGCGTGTCCTCCAGGGGGCGTGTTCTCCAGGGGGCGTGTCACATCAGAGATGCTTTAAACACATGTAGACATTTACTAGTCAGTCAGAAATGTGACACATTTCAACATTAAATATATTTTTCGTGACACTACAATTTGGGCCAAACACATTTACATTTAATGTCAAAGAATGAGTTTCTTTATTTTAACTTTGAGTCTGTAAATAAAACAGATGCGACTCGTCTTCAGCACAAACGAGGCTCATGAAACATTCACGTGTAGATCTGCTCAGGTCTGTGGAGTGGTGCAACAGGGGGCTCTGGCAGAGGTCCACGCCGGCCCCCCATGCTGCCCCCCCGCCTCTGCCTGGGCTCTGACACGCCGGTCCCCTCACGCCCCCCCCTGGTGCTGGGGCTCTGTCTTCACCGTGTTTGTGGAGGAACAGGGGGCCTCTGCCGGTGTGGTGGGCTTGAGCGTGGCGTTCCCAGTGTTTGCTCCGTGTTTGTGGCGTGTCCCGCTGGAGCGTGGCGTGTGGACAGGAGACAGATGTTTGCAGATGTTCAGAGCCCAGAGGGGACTCCACCCCCCCCCTTCAGCAGCTCGTTTAAGACACACCCCCATGGCATGTGGCGCGTTCCATCATGAACCAGTTTATGTGAAAGTTGTAACGAGAAGAAAGGAAAAAATAACATAGATTAAATGTAAAGAGTTTCAAATGAAATGCAAAATTGTGGTAAACTTGAATTGAATGAAGGGTTTGGTCAAATATTGTCGTATGTTGATATTTGCAATAATAAAATGAAGTACAATTGTGATGGTGCGGAGGGAAGGGCACCAGGTGTAATGTTGGACTGCTGGTCTTTTAGGAACTCTGGTCTGGAGCTGGACTCGGGGCAGACCAGGATCCTGTCTAGCGTTGTCCTGGAGGCTGAAGACCAGGACTCGGATCCGGACCAGGTCTACTACGTCCTTAACACGGTCCCCAGACAGGGGGCGCTGCAGAGCAAGGTGCCACCTGCCACAGGACGCCACAGTGTCCTCAGTGTCCATGAGGGGGCGTTACAGTACCCTCTGTGTCCATGAGGGGGCGCCACAGTGTCCTCGGTGTCCATGAGGGGGCGCCACAGTGTCCTCAGTGTCCATGAGGGGGCACCACAGTGCCCTCTGTGTCCATGAGGGGGCGCCACAGTGTCCTCGGTGTCCATGAGGGGGCGCCACAGTGCCCTCTGTGTCTATGAGGGGGCGCCACAGTGTCCTCAGTGTACATGAGGGGGCGCCACAGTGTCCTCGGTGTCCATGAGGGGGCGCCACAGTGTCCTCGGTGTCCATGAGTGGGCGCCACAGTGCCCTCGGTGTCCATGAGGGGGCGCCACAGTGTCTGATTTGTCTTTTCTCTAGAGAGGCTCTGATTGGTCGGTTCTGGATCCGGGGAAGAACTTCACTCAGACTGACGTCGAGATGAACCGGATCCGTTACGTGCACGAGGTCCAAGGTCATGCTGAGGTCGCGTCAGGGTTGAGAGGTCACGACAGCTTCAGGTTCATCCTCAGCGACAGAACCAACGAGAGCCCAGTCCAGACCTTCTACATCTCCATCAGGACCAGAGCCCGAGGTGAGACCAGGACCAGACCAGACCAGGACCAGGACCAAGACCAGACCAGAACCAGACCAGGACCAGACCAGGACCAGGACCAGGACCAGAGCCCGAGGTGAGACCAGGACCAGGACTAGACCAGGACCAGGACCAGGACCAGGACCAGGACCAGGACCAGGACCAGGACCAGGACCAGGACTACATAAACTATATGCCGCTTTTGAACGTCATAAACATGTGTCCAGATGTGAGCAAGAAATGGTCAAAATGTAGCCGTCACTGAGAAGAATTGTAATCCTCTGGATGAGTCTGTCACTGCCCCTTTAAAGGATTCCCTTTAACATTTCATCCCTTCAACCCCTTTATCCTTGTAACCCTTTGACTTTTTATCCGTTTGACCTTTTATCCCTCTGACCCTTTGACCCTTTGTCCCTTTGACCTTTTGACCCTTCCACACGTGTCAGGGCCGCTGCAGCTGAGGACTCGTCCCGCTCGGATCACAGAGGGACAGAGGCTGGTCTTGAACTCGGATTATCTCCTGGCCCTGGACTCTGGACCTCCTCAGGACCTGGTCTACAGGATCTCACAGCCTCCTGGTCTCGGGACCCTGAGTCTGGTGAAGACCCCCGGAGTCGCCCTGGCAACCTTCACGCAACTGGACCTGACGGCTCAGCGAGTGTGTTACACTCATGACAACAGCCACCAGGGGGAGACAGACTCGTTCAGGTCACTAGTTTTGTCCTGGTTTAGTCCTGATTTAGTCCTGGTTTAGTCCTGGTTTAGTCCTGGTTTAGACCCGGTTTATACCCGGTTTAGACCCGGTTTGCACCCTGTTTAGACCCGGTTTAGTCCTGGTTTAGACCTGTTTTAGACCTGGTTTGGTCCTGGTTTAGTCCTGGTCTAGACCTGGTTTAGAGCTGGTTTAGTCCTGGTTTAGACCTGGTTTAGACCTGGTTTAGTCCTGGTTTATTCCTGGTTTAGACCTGGTTTAGACCTGGTTTAGTCCTGGTTTAGTCCTGGTTTGGACATGGTATAGTCCTGGTTTAGTCCTGGTTTAGTCCTGGTTTGGACCTGGTTTAGTCCTGGTTTAGTCCTGATTTAGTCCTGATTTAGTCCTGGTTTGTCTGACTCTGGTCTCCACAGTTTCCTCGTCTCAAACGGCGTATCGTCGGTCGTGGGTTCGTTCCTCGTCTCGATCCTTCACTTGGACAAAATCCCGCCCAGTTTGGTCCAGAACTCTGGACTCAGGGTCCAGGAAGGTTCCAGTGGGATCATAACCAGTTCTCACCTGCTCCTGACCGACCCCGACACTGCTGTGGTCAACCTCACATACAAAATCACCCAGATGCCCCGGTGCGGGAGGCTGCTGCTGCGCGGAGCGGCTCTGGACAGAAACCACAGGTCGTAAATCCAGGTTTAAATATGATTTATTGTTAAATGTGATTTAATGTGACCGGAACAGAGAGAATGTTTTATCAAAGTGATCATCAAACTTATTTAAAAACACTCTAAATGTAAATGAACATATCACTTCTCTTTCCGTTTAATTCTGTCACAACTCTGCCCTCTAGTGGAGGAAACCTGAACTGCAGTGCACCACTGTTCTGATACTTTTATCTTTTCATTTTAATTTGTTTATTTATTCATTTTGAGCAAGTCAAATTTACAAAGGGTAAGAAAAATGTTTCCATAATGATGTTGTTGTTTTATGGCGGTTGGCATCCAAGTGTTGCATTACTGACAGACTTTATTCCTCAGACTTTGTCGTAGTTGTTGTTGTTGTTGTTGTTGTTTTATGGCGGTTGGCATCCGAGTGTTGCATTACCGCCAGACTTTATTCCTCAGACTTTTCGTAGTCCTCAGACTCTGTCGTAGTCCGTAAAAGTACTCCTTCCATTGCTTTGGTGTTATAAAGCCCATGAGGTCATGATATGTCTTTGTGACGTAGTCCTCAGACTCTGTCGTAGTCCGTAAAAGTACTCCTTCCATTGCTTTGGTGTTACAAAGCCCACATATCATGATATGTCTTTGTGACTTGTCGTAGAATAGTTGTTGTTGTTTCAGAGACCGATCGGCTTTATTCCAGGGAGACTTCTTCATCTTCCTCTCCTTCTTTGACGTTCGGTGCTTCCACCGTACAGCTTTATTCTTTAGGCTTCATTCTATAGGCTTTAATATTTCCACTGACGTCGCTGCTTGGTAGCCGTGCGTCTACGAGACTGGGCGAGGACAGGAGACCACCCCCACCCCCATCTCGTCACTCTGATCACTCTGACTCCCCAAAAGCAGATCCCAATCACTCCGACTCCCATTTAGCGCCTTTAGCCTGTTTTCTATATCTGCCCAATCAAGCTCCTTTGTTCCAAGGAATCTCCCTGCAGCTTTAGCAATGATCCTGATCCTTTCAGTTCTGCTTTGAGTTTGAGCAGCACAGTTTATAACATCCACCATAAAGAGAACAAAATCCTCTATCCACAACCAGGGTATACTCATTCATTCTGGAACCTGCACACTTGGGACCTCCACTCTTGAAACCTTCACACTTCTTAGGAGCCACGCTGGCCTTTCTCATTTCGCCCTGGCTGGGAGCAGCGCTGGCTCCTCTCTCTGTATTTACTCTAAACTCGTTACTTGAAACTTTTTTGACTGCATCTGCATAGGATATACCTTGAGAGACCTTTATTTTATGCACCTCAGCAGCTCTTTTGCTAAACTTGCATCCCCCGTAGGCAGAGCTATGTTCTTCCCCACAGTTACAGCACTTCAGTTTTGCTCCCACGTCACACTTCCCATACTCGTGATCTCCTGCACATTTACCACATCTTTGCCTCCCTCTACAGACCGCTGCAATATGCCCAAAGCGCTGGCACTTAAAGCAACGCAGGGGCGGTGGAACATATGGCCTAACGTCATGGCACATGAACCCAATGAACACCTTACTAGGCAGGCACCTCCCTTCAAGTGTTACCATTACCGACAAGCTGTCACATCTTACCCCAGACCGGGTCACCTTCAACCGCCTAGCGTCCACCACCTTAGCTCCAGTCAAATTCTCCTTAACTTCATCCACAGACGTCGCCGTAGGGACGCCTACGATAACTCCTCTGACCGTGTTTCTTTCAGCATCAGACACAATGTCCACCCAGACGTTTAGTTCCAATCGCCTTCCGTTGCTGAGCCGCGTCCTTGCACACGACCAGCAGCGAGCCATCTCTAAGGACACTCGCACTCTTGATCACTCCCACAGCTACAGTTAGGCTCTTTGACAATGCAACTGAATTCCACTCCTTAAAGGATGCACTATCCTGTGCAAGCTTTATGATCACCTTACAGTCTCTGCTCTCACCCCGGATATCAATAGCTTCAGTCTCATCCTGCTGCTCATTCCCAGAAACCTCGGACGAGCTAAGGGACTTTTTACGTTTCCGGGCACGAGCAGCCAGAAAAGGCTGCTCCTCCGCGCCTTCCAAAACGCCTTCGACCACCGATCCACTCTCCTCCGCCATCTCCTGTCTCTCCAGACCGCCCAGACGCCAGACTTTATTCGTAGTCCTAGCTGTTCTTCTTCCAGTGTTGTTGTATGGCGGCTGGTGTCCAGGTGTGCTGTTGTTGTTGTTGTTGTTGTTGTTTTATGGCGGTTGGCATCCAAGTGTTGCATTACCGCAGGTTAAATCTTGCAAAAATACTTTGAACAGACAATTCCCTTTAGAAGAAATTATAAATTTTTTACTTTTACTTCAAAGCTTTGTGCCGAAAAGTCCAACTGTTTTAACCTTTCTTATTATTATCATGATGTAAATTCAAAAGAACTGTCTTTAGTCAACAAAACGTGGTGAAGTTTAAAGTCAAATGACAAAAGTGCAGAAATATCACTTTCTTCACTTGTTTGAGATTCAAGATTTCAAATGTAAAGTTTTTTCATTTTGATTTTTCTTTTTACACTAAGTTTACATTTTCAACATTCACAATCTTCCCGCCTCCAACGTGATCATGATCTGCACACGTGCGGAACATGCTTCATCTTTAACATGTTTATATGAAATATGAGCTCTGAATAATAAGTGAATAAACCAGAGCAAACAAATATAGAGTTTAGAGTTAAAGTGACTGTAGCAGCTAAAAGACCTATATCTAACATAAACATAACGACTCACGCTAACGGCTCATGCTAACGACTCACGCTAACGACTCACGGCTCCTCAGGTTCTTCTCTCAGTGGGACGTGGACCGGGCCGAGGTCTCGTACCGACACGATCCAAAGACACGCGCTTTGATCGACTCGTTCCACTTCCTGCCCACCGACCAATCAAACGCCGGCTTCCTCCTGTACGGACGAATCAGCGCCGAGCCAGCCGTTTTCACCGTACAGGTAACTAATGTGGGCGTTACAGGTAACTAATGTGTAATGTGGGCGTTACAGGTAACTAATGTGGGCGTTACAGGTAACTAATGTGGGCGTTACAGGTAACTAATGCGGGGGTTACAGGTAACTAATGCGGGCGTTACAGGTAACCAATGTGGGCGTTACAGGTAACTATTGCGGGGGTTACAGGTAACTAATGCGGGCGTTACAGGTAACTAATGTGGGCGTTACAGGTAACTAATGCGGGGGTTACAGGTAACTAATGCGGGCGTTACAGGTAACTAATGCGAACGTAACAAGTAACTAATGCGCGGGCGTTACATGTAACTAATGCGCTGGCGTTACAAATAACTAATGTGCGTGCGTTTCAGGTAACTAATGCGCGTGAATTACAGGTAACTAATGCGGGCGTTACAGGTAACTAATGCGGCCGTTACAGGTAACTAATGCGGCCGTTACAGGTAACTAATGCGCGGGCGTTACAGGTAACTAATGTGCGGGCGTTACAGGTAACAAATGTGGGGGCGTTACTGGTAACTAATGCGGGCGTTACAGGTAACTAATGTAGGTGTTGCAGGTAACTAATGTGGGCGTTACAGGTAACTAATGTGGGCTTTACAGGTAGCTAATGTGGGCGTTACAGGTAACTAATGTGGGCTTTACAGGTAACTAATGTGGGCGTTACAGGTAACTAATGTGGGCGTTACAGGTAACTAATGTGGGCGTCACAGGTAACGAATGCGCGGGCGTTACAGATAACTAATGAGCGGGCGTTACAGGTAACTAATGCAGGGGCGTTACAGGTAACTAATGTAGCCGTTACAGGTAACTAATGTGGGCGTTACAGATAACTAATGCGCATGCATTACATGTAACTAATGTGGGCGTTACAGGTAACTAATTTGGGCGTTACAGGTAACTAATGCGGGCGTTACAGGTAACTAATGCGGACGTTACAGGTAACTAATGCGCGTGCATTACAGGTAACTAATGTGGGCGTTACAGGTAACTAATTTGGGCGTTACAGGTAACTACTGCAGGGATTACAGGTAACTAATGCGGGCGTTACAGTAACTAATGTGGGCGTTACATGTAACTAATGTGGGCGTTACAGGTCATGTGAGCAGTGAGCTCAGTTCGTGTTCTGGTTTCAGTTCCGGTTCTGGTTTCAGTTCCGGTTCTGGGCTCAGTTCCTGTTCTGGTCTCAGTTCCTGTTCTGGGCTCAGTTCCTGTTCTGAGCTCAGTTCTTGTTCTGGTCTCAGTTCTTGTTCTGGTCTCAGTTCCTGTTCTGGTCTCAGTTCCTGTTCTGGGCCCAGTTCCTGTTCTGGTTTCAGTGCCTGTTCTGGTCACAGTTCCTGTCCTGGTCTCAGTTCCTGCTCTGGGCTCAGTTCCTGTTCTGGGCTCAGTTCCTGTTCTGGGCTCAGTTCTTGTTCTGGTCTCAGTTCTTGTTCTGGGCTCAGTTCCTGTTCTGGTCTCAGTTCCTGTTCTTGTCTCAGTTCTTGTCTAAGTTCCTGTTCTGGTCTCAGTTCTTGTTCTGGGCTCAGTTCCTGTTCTGGTCTCAGTTCCTGTTCTGGTCTCAGTTCTTGTCTCAGTTCCTGTTCTGGTCTCAGTTCCTGTTCTGGTCTCAGTTCTTGTCTCAGTTCCTGTTCTGGTCTCAGTTCCTGTTCTGGGCTCAGTTCTTGTCTCAGTTCCTGTTCTGGTCTCAGTTCCTGTTCTGGGCTCAGTTCTTATCTCAGTTCCTGTTCTGGTCTCAGTTCTCCCTCTCTCGTCGCAGATTGAGCGTCTGGACCGTTCTCCTCCCTCACTCCTCTCTCGACTCTCTCCATCGATGGTCTCGCCTCTGGGCTCCGGACGCTTCGGGATAGTCCTGGACCGGTCCCACCTCCAGGCCTCTGACCCGGACTCTGAGGACCAAGAACTCACCTTCACCATCACTAAACCTCCACAGCACGGACACCTGGAGAACCTACTCACTGGTAACACTTTAGACCTGGTTCAGACCTGGTTCTTACCTTGTTTAGTCCTGGTTTAGTCCTAGTTTAGTCTTAGTTTAGTCCTGGTTCAGACCTGGTTCAGATCTGATTTAACTCTTTTTCTTGTTTCAGGTTCGTACATTCAGTCTCGTTTCACTCAGAAGGACATAAACCAAAAGTCCGTGGTTTATTTACTTCCTGTCGATGTCGACGTCACAAAAGACAACTTCCTGTTCGTCCTGTCTGACCCGGCAGGAAACAGCCTGCCCCCACAAAGGTGAGTCCTGGTCTAGTCCTGGTCTAGTCCTGGTCTAGTCCTGGTCTAGTCCTGCTTTGGTCTCTCTTTAGTCCCGCTTTAGTCTCTCTTTAGTCCCGCTTCAGTCTCTTTTAAGTCCTGCTCCAGTCTCTCTTTAGTCCCGCTTCAGTCTCTGTTTAGTCCCACTTAAGTATCTCTTTAGTCCCGCTTCAGTCTCTCTTTAGTTCCGCTTTAGTCTCTCTTTAGTCTCGCTTCAGTCTCTCTTTAGCCCTGCTTCAGTCTCTCTTTAGTCCTGCTCCAGTCTCTCTTTAGTCCTGTTTGTAACCTGGTCCCCCCTCAGTCTGGACTTGTCCTGGTCTCGGGTGGAGTTCTCGGCCTCCTGCTACAGGACCTGTGAGACCTCTGGGATTCTGCACATCCAAGTCCAGAGATCTGGGTCCAGCGCAGACCCGGCTTTCGTCGCCATTCAAGTAAAAACGACTCAAGCCACGGTTCCATGGGTCTCTGGAGGGTTCAGTCCTTAAGAGTGTCTAAAATGTTTTTATTATCATGACTTGGTTCTTGTGCTAAATATTCATCATAGTTTTACATAATCACAGTTTTAGTTTGGAATGAAAAATGTGGAAAAATACAGGAAGTAGAGCCGAGTTCTAAAATGCAGTAGGTACATAATTTATCCGGCTCAGCTGCGCAAACCGTTGCATTTTTATGACCTTTTGCAAAAAAATTGTCAGTTTTGAAGGGGAAACCAAATATATTAACTATTACTACCAACTATATTCATTTTACGAGACTGTATTAAACTAGAAGAGTTTACTTCTTCCACGCAAACTACATACTCCATTGTTTCTTGTGAGACACTCTCTGATAAGACACCTGTGCTGGAGAGACTGCAGACCCCAAGGACATCTACGTGTGAAAACGGCCAGTGGAAGAATACTTAGAGAGCCCTTCATATTCCGCCTTATATCCAAATGTTATAAATATACGAGCAGAGCAGGGAAATCGGCGCGATCCGGAGAGCCCGTGTAAGTTGCCGACCATATTTGATAGGGACAGATGGTGAGCGCTCCGTTATCTCTGTGTTCGAATAGCACTGACAGGGATTAAACATTTGATTCATTTTAACTGTTTTGATTCTTGCCTTTTCTTCCATAAACGAGCATGCCGACAGTTTTGATGTTTAAGTGTAAATGTTTAGAGCCGTTTCTTATTCTTCTGCTTTGTGATTAAGAGGTTCAGACGTAGAGACTTTGCAAAGAAGTCAAATAAACGAGGCAAAACTGTTCCCGTTCACGCTAGCTTTAGCCACGCCCCTCACATGCAGAGAAGTCAAATAAACAAGGCAAAACTGTTCCCGTTCACGGTAGCTTTAGCCACGCCCCTCACATGCAGAGAAGTCAAATAAACGAGACAAAACTGTTCCCGTTCACGCTAGGTTTAGCCACGCCTCTCACACACAAACGTGGAGTTCAGGCTGAGCAGGCGACTCACTGCTGGGTAAACGGTTCTGTTCTAGGTGGAGGAGGGAGGAGCTAAAGTGGGCCGAGATTTCACCCACAGCTCTGCGGCGCTCCTGCAGTTTGACAAAGGTCAGAGGTCACGTTCCAGTGTCACACAGAACCAGCAGAAAAGAGGGATAAATGTTTATGAACGTTCATGTGGTTTTGTTCAGGAGTGAATATAAAAACGTGGAACATTTTCCTCATCGACGACGGTTTGGAGGAGAACCACGAGTCTTTCACAGTTCTGCTGAAAAACCCCAGGAACAGCGTCCTCGGAACCAGGACCTCAGCCCGGGTCGAGATCCTGGACCCCAGACAAGGTTTCAACAAGACCGGGACCAGACAAGGACCAGACCAGGACTAAACCAGGACTAAACCAGGACTAAACCAGGACTAAACCAGGTCTAAACCAGGTCTAAACCAGGTCTAAACCAGGACTAAACCAGGACTAAACCAGGACTAAACCAGGACTAAACCAGGACTAAACCAGGACTAAACCAGGACTAAAACCAGGACTAAACCAGGACAAAACCAGATTTAAACCAGGTCTAAACCAAGACTAAACCTGGTCTAATCCAGGACTAAACCAGGTCTAAGCCAGGTCTAAACCAGGTCTAATCTAGGACTAAACTAGGACTAAACCAGGTCCAAACCAGGACTAAACCAGGTCTAGACCAGGTCTAAACCAGGACTAAACCAGGTTTTTGTTCAAGTCTGAACCAGGACTTTGCGTTTCCAGGTCGCTGTGATCCTTTTGAATCTTTTGAGGATCTGGTTCCGTTGGTCCCTCCTGGTACAATTCCCGAACAAGGTCCAGATCCTGGTCTCAATCCTGGACCAGAGAAGGACCCAGTGACAGAAATCGAGACAGAGTTGATTTATGAACCAGATCCAAAGAGTCCACGTAGAGGAGACGTCCCGAACCGCGAGCTGGACTTCAGCCTGAGGGACCAGGCCTGGACCCAGGACCAGGACCAGGACCAGGACCAGGCCTGGACCCAGGACCAGTCCTGGACCCAGGACCAGGACCAGGCCTGGACCCAGGACCAGGACCAGGCCAGGACCCAGGACCAGGCTGGGCTGTACAAGGACCTCAGAGACCAAAGATGGACCCACCCCAAGGACCTGAGGAGGTACCAGACCCAGGTCCAGACCCAGTTCCAGACCCAGGTCCAGACCCAGGTCCAGAGAGACCCCAGACATAGGGTAAGTCCTGCAGTTCCTGTGACGTCCATTACGGGGCGCTCGATCACATTGTTCTACACCTGATGTGAGATGAATATCACCACAATCGTCCCACTGCCCCCCACGCATCAGGATTCACCTCCTAATATTACGTGCTCTCCTGACCGCTCTGACCGCGTCCCCAACATGCCTAGTATCAAACTGACCGCTCTGACCTTGTCCCCAACACGCCTAGTATCAAACTGACCGTTTTGACCACGTCCCCAACACGCCTAGTATCAAACTGACCGCTCTGACCATGTCCCCAACACGACTAGTATCAAACTGACCGCTCTGACCACGTCCCCAACACGCCTAGTATCAAACTGACCGCTCTGACCATGTCCCCAACACGACAAGTATCAAACTGACCGCTCTGACCATGTCCCCAACACGACTAGTATTAAACTGACCGCCCTGACCATGTCCCCAACACGACTAGTATTAAACTGACCGCCCTGACCATGTCCCCAACACGCCTAGTATCAAACTGACCGCTCTGACCATGTCCCCAACACGCCTAGTATCCAACTGACCGCTCTAACCACGTCCCCACCTGTGTAAATCGACTCAAACAGACCAAAGTCCGTCTGTGGGCGTCGCCATGTAGGTTCATCCCTCTGCCCAAACTACAATGCTGCGCTGTGATTGGTCAGGTTCACAGAGTCTGACCAGAGGATTCTCCAGAGTTTGTGAAACAAATATCACCAGAATTCATCTGGACAGGTCAAGCCAAAACTGTTTTGACATTTGTAAATAAAGCTTTAAATGACCAAAAACAATTTTAAATATCTGTTTACCTTGTTGTTGTTGTTGTTGTTGTTGTGTGCAGGTGCACGAGTTGACAGACAGGGGACAGGAGCGAGTCTGGACTGTACGTGCTTTATAGAGTTTTCAGTGATTGTTCTGCCACAGAAAAGATTTATTATGTCACAACTGTCCAAAGTTTGAACTCAGAATAAGGTCAGAATAACTCGGTCAGAGGTCAGATAACTCTGGGTCAGAGGTCAGCTGATGTTCACAGCTTTATTCCGGTGAACAAAGGTGATTTGGTTTGTTTTGTTCAGTTTCACAGTTTGACACCGCTCAGAGTGGAACAGATCCTGGAGCAGCCGCTCAGAGATGCGCCGTCACCACCAGAGGGCGCCACTTCAGCCGCTAAACCACCAGAGGGCGCCACATCAGTCTTTAATGTTGAGGCAGTAAGGACTTTTCTCCGTCTTTGTCCTGTTGTTTTTCACATTAAGTGAGGAAAGTAAGTATTGAACCCTGTGATTTTGCATGTTCTCCATATTCATCGTCTGTGCAGTTCTCACAGAGCTGTTAGTCTGCCTTTACAAAGTCCACCTCTCTCCACTTATTCATCTAAATGAGCAGCTCCTGTTTGAGCTCGTTAGCTGCAGAAAGACCCCTGCCCCTCCCACAATCAGTCTGACTCCGCCCACTGCCATGGACAAGGCCAAAGAGCGGTCAGAAGACCCCAGAGACTGAACTGTAGACCTCCATCAGGCTGGAAAGAGCTACAGGCTATTGAGCCGCTTGTGAAGATCAAGTGTTGGAGCGATTGTTAGAACATTTCTAAGAGAGAGAACGTGCAAAATGGCAGGGTTCAAATACTTACTTTCTTCACTGTTAACGAGGGGCGTTTGTGTGTGTGTGCGTGTCTGTGTGTGTCTGTGTGTGTGTGTCTGTGTGTGTATGTATATGTGTGTGTGTGTGTGTCTCTGTGTCTGTGTGTGTGTGTGTCTCTGTGTGTGTGTGTGTGTGTGTGTGTCTGTGTCTGTGTGCGTGTCTGTGTGTGTGTGTGTCTGTGTGTGTGTGTGTGTGTGTCTCTGTATGTGTGTGTGTGTGTGTCTCTGTGTGTGTGTCTCTGTGTGTGTGTGTGTGTGTGTCTCTGTGTGTGTGTGTGTCTGTGTCTGTGTGTATGTGTGTCTCTGTGTGTGTGTGTGCGTGTGTGTCTCTGTGTGTGTATCTCTATGTGTGTCTCTCTGTGTGTCTCTCTGTGTGTGTGTTTGCAGACGGCCCTCAGCAGTGTCTGTCCCGTCTCCTGGACTCTCCACAGGGGGCGCTGTTTCCTCCTCAGCCTGTCGGTGGCGTCGTGGAGCAGTGCACAGCAATCCTGCTCCCAGCTGTGAGTCTCGCCCTGCCCTTTTGCTGCTTGTTGTGGAGTGGTTAGCACGTATGCTATGGAAAGTGGTGGAGTGGTTAGCACCTATGCTATGGAAAGTGGTGGAGTGGTTAGCACGTATGCTATGGAAAGAGGGTTATTGAATATCACATGACAAGAGACTGTTCCTGCCACTGTAAAAGGAGCAGATGGTTTTTTGGGGGGAACGACCCCCTAAACCCCCTCTTTGTCTTTCCTCTTAGACTCACATTTACTTTTATTCTCCAGAGCAGGGGTGGCCAACCAGTCAGAGACTAAGAGCCACATTTTTTACTGTGTTACCGCAAAGAGCCATATCATACACATGGGCTCACATGAACATCACCCCATCCCTTCCTCTTACACACACACCTCTGCTCAGTCAAATTATTATTATTATTAACAATATCATGTCACACACCAACATGATAATGACAGAAACTGACTCCTACAGTACTAAGATCACAAGCCAGTCATTTTCAACATTGAACATGTGCACTGTCTCCCACACAAACTCTCAGTTCAACAAAGTCCACAAACAAATACATAATCATTTACATACCATATTGAAGTTCAATATGGGTGGTTTTCTTTTAGATAGGGGCCGTCTTCCTGTAATTTGGACGGGGTATTTTGAAATGTGGACGGGCATTTTCGAGTGCAAGGACGGGGTCATTTTTATTAATAAATCTTAGAAAAAAGAGAATATTATCATTAAATCGGGCCGGGAAGAGTTTGATTAAAGTCCGCCTCGGCCCGCGCCATGACACTTTACTGTTTACAAGTGAAAATTTGCATGCTGCGCGCTGATTGGTCGACAAAGTTTGTGTGCTTGGCTCTGATTGGCTGCCAAGCCTTGGTCCGGAGAATGCCGAAGCTCCACTTGGAGGAGGATCACCTTACGGGCGCCTCCGCGCACGCAGAGCGCCGTCTGGCACAAACACAAATGTTGATATGAACGTAAAAGAGCCGCATGAAACCAGGCAAAGAGCCGCATGCGGCTCGAGAGCCGCGGATTGGCCAGACCTGCTCCAGAGTTTAACACACAGTTTAAGAATCTGTTTCAGGTTTAGCTTTAGGAAGAATCTTTATTATTATTGAAACCATAATACATGTGTTGATAAAAGAGCTTTTGAACAGAAAGACTCTGTAAAAGTGTTTTGTGTTTCAGGTTCAACAGCAGTTTGGCCTCGGTCCAGACCAGACGAGACCTGTCCTGGTTCTGGAGGTTCAGCGGGAGGCGGGCCTTCTGGACAGGTCAGTGTGAGGCTTGTTTGTCTTAAATTAGCTTTTACATTTGATAGTATGCGCAACAAAGTTAAAGTTATATCTGGGTAAGACACACTCCCTCTGTCTGCGAGCAGTGGTACTGCACCTCCCAATGCATTTTTATAAATTTTTATGAGCTATACATTTTTATAACATTTTATGAGCTATACATTTTATGAGCTTTACATTTGTTTGAATGCTCCAAGTTCAGCCTCATGTTCCACTAATGTGAACAGACGTGTTTCACAGTCGGTCTTAAAGAAAAGTTTTATAGTAATGTTTGTGACCGATGGTTGTGTCCATACACTGGATTATGAACATTCATGTTCATAATCCAGTTCTCTGCATTATTAGGACTCAAATATTCCATATAATGTGACTTTAAACACTGCAATTTACTTATTTTATATTTGAATTTGGCTTATTCTCCAGTCACAAGATGGCCGCTGCGGCTGCCACGGCAATAGAACCATGACCTCTCTAGAGTTTATTAGAACTTCAAAAGTTAGACCACAGGTGTCAAACTGGTGGCCCGCGGGCCGAATCTTGCCCCCCAGACGTTTTAATCCGGCCCGCCGAACATTTCTAATTTATATTCAATAATTTTCGATAGATATATAGTGTTTTCATTGCTTGAACTACACTTCCCACAATCCTTTGCAGCGGCCGTTCCTCCCCCGCGCTGCTCTGCACTGCTGTGTGTGCTGCTGGAGCAAGTGCTGAGAAGTGACAACGTGCGTCGCACACTTTACAGAACTGAGCAGAGGTCTGAGCGAGGAAAGTGACGTGTGGTTTTGGGAAACACGTGGAAGAAAGAAAAAAGACCATTTAGTGGACGTTAAAGCTGTGCTAAAAGTGGAGCTAATGTGGAGCTAATGTGAAGCTAATGTGGAGCTAATGTGGAGCTAATTTAGAGCTAATGTGGAGCTAACAACAAGAAAACAAACTCTGTGATGATGCTCTGTGAGGAGAACATCTAAACCAGGTCAAAGCTGGACAGATCAGGAGCCACAGGTAAAAACACTAATGTGACCGTGGGAGACTGTGGCAGATTGTTAGACTGTGGCAGAGTGGTTAGACTGTTGCAGAGTGGTTAGACTGTTGCAGAGTGGTTAGACTGTTGCAGACTGGTTAGACTGTTGCAGACTGGTTAGTCTGTATTTTCTGTTTCAGATTTGTCTGAGGTCATTGACGATGATTTGATGGCGCTGACCGGCCTGAAGGAGGCGCCGTTTCCTCACTGTGTCCTCGTTAAGAACCCAAAGAACTGGATCCAGACCAACTGTTCCACAGACTCAGAACACACCTTTATCTGCTCAAAACCGGGACAAAACCAGGTCTAAACCAGAATTAAATCAGGTCCAAACCAGGTCCAAACCAGGTCTAAACCAGGTCTATACCAGGTCTAAACCAGGACTAACCCAGGACTAAACCTGGACTAAACCAGGTCTAAACCGGGTCTAAACCGGGTCTAAACCAGGACTAGAACCAGGTCTAAACCAGGTCTAAACCAGGTCTAAACCAGGTCTAAGCCAGGTCTAAACCAGATCTAAACCAGGTCCAAACCAGGTCTAAACCAGGTCTAAACCAGGTCCAAACCAGGTCTAAACCAGGTCTAAACCAGGTCTAAACTGGGAGCAAAGAGGGACTAAACCAGGACTGAACCAGGCCTTAAAAGAGAGACTTGGATCTTGAGATCATTTTACTGTAAATTTAAAGTTGTTCATGAATATATTATTTTTGTCATAATAAAGAACTCTAAACGTGTGTCTCGTTAAATGAATCTGAAAATTGACACTTTGTGACGTTTATAGTTTGCTCCGAGCTCGTCCTTGTTCACTTCCAAACAATAGCGACGACAACGATGGCGGGCACAGCGGGCACAGCGGGCACGGCGGTGGGCGAGCCTGTTGTGATATAAAGCTAATAAACGTTTACGAGCTTGAAGTGTAAAACAGGATTATTACAAACAATCCAAGTTTCTCCGTGGCCCGTTCCAGAGAGAAGCGGTAGAGACTCCACGGCCCGTTCCAGAGAGAGGCGGTAGAGACTCCACGACCTGTTCCATAGAGAAGCGGTAGGGACTCCACGGCCCGTTCCAGAGAGAGGCGGTAGAGACTCCATGACCAGTTCCATAGAGAAGCGGTAGAGACTCCACGGCCCGTTCCAGAGAGAAGCGGTAGAGACTCCACGGCCCGTTCCAGAGAGAAGCGGCAGAGACTCCACGGCCCGTTCCAGAGAGAAGCGGTCGAGACTCCGCGGCCCGTTCCAGAAAGAAGCTGTCGAGACTCCATGGCCGTTCCAGAGAGAAGCGGCAGAGACTCCATGGCCCGTTCCAGAGAGAAGCAGTAGAGACTCCTCAGTATTGTAAAACAGCAGCAACGGTCTCTGCACAGACTTGTAGTTAGCTCTAAAATTGAGTAATAAAAGCACTTACAGAGCATAACATGAAGTAAAAGAGTGAATGTGGTTTGATTGACACGAGCCTGTTCCCCCCACACTCACCCCCCACACACTCACCCCCCACACACTCACCCCCCACACACTCACCCCCCCACACACTCATCCCCCCACACACTCATCCCCCCACACACTCATCCCCCCACACACTCACCCCCCACACACTCATCCCCCCACACACTCATCCCCCCACACACTCACCCCCCACACACTCATCCCCCCGCACACTCACAGTCGTTAGTCGTTATGGTTACAATCGTTATGTTCGTTATGGTTACAGTCGTTATGGTCGTTATTGTTACAGTCGTTATGGTTATTATGGTTACAGTCGTTATGGTTGTTATGGTTACAGTCGTTATAGTCATTATGGTTACAGTTGTTATGTTCGTTATGGTTACAGTCGTTATGGTTACAGTCGTTATGGTTACAGTCGTTATAGTCGTTATGGTTACAGTCGTTATGGTTACAGTCGTTATGGTTACAGTCGTTATGGTCGTTATGGTTCGGATAAAGTTAAACCTAATTAAGATTCTCAATAAAGTAACATTAGTTAACTAAATACAAATAATGAGCCATGTGTTTGGTATAAAGAGTTTTTAATTGAAAGTGATTGAATAAGCGAATATGAATACATTTGTGATTTGAAGATCGAGTGTTTTTAATTTAGAGAAAGTCTTATAAATGTTAAATGTGTTTAAGGTGTTTAAAGTGCCCCCTACAGGCCGGACGACTCATCGAACTAAAATGTTAGGGTTATAATTTTACTTACTGCTTGTAATTGATGACATCACACGAGGAAATCAACCGGCAACCAACGACTAATGTCTTTATTTTCATTATTTTTTTTTTTTGACGATTAAGAAAAAAAAGAAATGTTTAGAGTCAAAAAGGTTTGTGTAAATTCTGCATAAACTTTGACTGGAATGAATGGTGTGATGTCACTTCCTGTATGATTGTCCCTGGTGTGATGTCACTTCCTGTATGAGTGTCCCTGGTGTGATGTCACTTCCTATGAGTGTCCCTGGTGTGATGTCACTTCCTTTATGATTGTCCCTGGTGTGATGTCACTTCCTGTATGATTGTCCCAGGGGTGATGTCACTTCCTGTAATTTCTACAGATGTTTCAATGTTTTCTCCACAAATACCTGCTCGATTAGAGTAAAACTATCATTTATATGTATGGCAGGTATAAATACAACAAATAAAGTCAAAATGAGAAAATCATAAAAAATGTCATAAGTGAATGTGTTTAATGTGATAAATGTGTTTAATGTGATAAATGTGATAAATGTGTTTGATGGGTTAAAGATGTTAAAGATGCTAAAGATGCTAAGGATGCTAAAGATGCTAAGAATGCTAAGGGTGTAGGAGTGGTGATTGGTGGAGCAGCTGCGGCCTCGTCCAGTCAGATCGCTGCGTTCAGGTCACATGTGCGTGACTCTGTCCTCATGTCTTTCCAGACCCAGGTTTGTGTAGGTTTTCAGTTCACCACTGTTTCTGCAGAAAACACACCAACAACAGAATTTAGAAGTGACACTTGTGTCCTGGGGCTCAAACCCTCGAGCTCCTGGTTACAAGGCTCCAACCCCTCAGACACTGGTGGGAGGAGCTGGAGACCCTGGTGCAGCAGTAGAACGTGTTTAAACACTGGTCGTTACCGTCGGAGAAACTCGCTGGCGTTTTGTGTCACGTACTCGTTCTCTTTTGTCGACTCCAGGTCCATGATGTCTCTGTAAAAACAGATCAGACACAGTTTATGAGAAACTCCAGAGTGTGGCTTTGAAGTGCCTGTCACCATGGTTACTGTTGTAATTAAAATGATAGTTCTGAATCATGGCGACATCTCACAACACACAACAAACAACAACTAATGCCAAAGGCGAAGAAAAAGAAGAAGAAGAATTGTATAAATGCAGGACCATTGACACGCGCTGGGATGTTTGGGGAATACACTCCAGGGTCCCTGGCCAGCCTGGTGAGGACGAAGAAAAAGAAGAGTCGGGTCTGTGCTGTGGCCGGTCTGGAGAGACAGGAGATGGCGGAGGAAAGTGGATCGATGGTAGGTGGCGTCCTGGATGGCGAGGAGGAGCAGCCTTTTCTCGCTGCTGGTGCCCGGAAACGTAAAAAGTCCCTTAGCTCGCCCTAGAGTTCTGGGACTGAGCAGCAGGATGAAGCTGAAACTATTGATATCGGGGGTGAGGGCAGAGAGTGTAAGGTGATCATAAAGCTTGCACAGGATAGTGCATCCTTTAAGGAGTGGAATCCAGAGGCATTGTCAAAGAGCCTAATTGAAGCTGTGGGAGTGATTAAGCGTGCGAGTGTCCTTAGAGATGGCTCGCTGCTGGTCGTGTGCAAGGACGCGGCTCAGCAACGGAAGGCGATTGGAACTACACGTCTGGGTGGAAAGGACATTCTTGTGTCTGATGCTGAATGAAACACGGTCAGAGGAGTTATCGTAGGCGTCCCTACGGCGACGTCTGTGGATGAAGTTAAGGAGAATTTGACTGGAGCTAAGGTGGTGGACGCTAGGCGGTTGAAGGTGACCCGGTCTGGGGTAAGATGTGACAGCTTGCCGGTAATGGTAACACTTGAAGGGAGGTGCCTGCCTAGTAAGATGTTCATTGGGTTTGTGTGCTATGGCGTTAGGCCATATGTTCCGCCACCCCTGCGTTGCTTTAAGTGCCAGCGCTTTATGCATATTTCAGCAGTCTGCAGAGGGAAGCAGAGATGTGATAAATGTGCAGGAGATCATGAGTATGGGAAGTGTGACGTAGGAGCAAAACTGAAGTGCTGTAACTGTGGGGAAGAACATAGCTCTGCCTACGGGGGATGCAAGTTTAGCAAAAGAGCTGCGGAGGTGCAGAAAATTAAGGTCTCTCAAGGTATATCCTATGCAGATGCGGTCAAGAACGTTTCAGGTAACGAGGTTAGAGTAAATACAGAGAGAGAAGCCAGCGCTGTTCCCGAGAGAGGAGCCAGCGCTGCTCCCGGCCAGAGCGAGGTGAGGGAAGCCAGCGTGGCTCCCAAGAAGTGTGGAGGCCCCTGGTGTGGAGGTCCCAAGTGTGCAGGTTCCAGAATTGGTGAGAATGCCCTGGTTGTGGACAGAGAGGATTTTGTGCTCTTTATGGTGGATGTTGTGGACTGTGCTGCTCGGACTCAAGGCAGAGCTGAGAGGATCAGGATCATTGCTAGAGCTGCAGGGAGGTTCCTTGGAGCGGGGGAGCTTGATTGGGCTGATATAGAAAACAGGCTAAAGGCGCTGAATGGAAGTCGGAGTGATGGGGGTTTGCTTTTGGGGAATGAGAGTGATCGGAGTGAGGAAATGGGGGTGGGGGTGGTCTCCTGTCCTCGCCCAGTCTCGTAGATGCACGGCTACCAAGCAGCGACATCAGTTGAAATATCAAAGCTGTTGTTGTTGTTGTTGTTGTTGTTTTATGGCGGTTGGCATCCGAGTGTTGCATTACCGCCAGACTTTATTCCTCAGACGTTTCGTAGTCCTCAGACTCTGTCGTAGTCCGTAAAAGTACTCCTCCCATCGCTTTGGCGTTACAAAGCCCATGAGGTCATGATGTGTTTTTGTGACTAGAATAGTTGTTGTGTCAGAGACCAACCGGCTTTATTCCAGGGAGACTCTTCTTCACCTTCCTCGCCCTCTTTGACGTTCGGTGCTTTGGAAGTACAAAGCCCATGAGATCATGGGACGTCTTTGTTGTTTTACAAAGCCCATGAGGTCATGGGACGTCTTTGTCGTTTTATCCTTTAGAAGTCCTTCTTCCATCACTTTGGCGTTTCTAGGCCCATGAAGTCCAAGCGCGTTAGAACATCCTCTTGCTCCTCATCCTCGGCTCCAACACCCCCCACCTCTATAAACGTTTACCCAGCCCTGTGCTACATAAGTAAGCAACCACAGCCTGACACAAACCCTGTGACTGGATCGCCAGAACGTTCCGCAGATTGAACTCCCGCCCATTATTCCGAAACCACAAGGCCAACCCGGCCCTTTCCCTATCATAAGCCTCACAGCAAATCAGCACATGCTCGACAGTCTCTGGCACCCGACAGTGACCACACAGACCGGTCGGATGTTTGCCTATCCTACTCAGTGACCAATTGAGTCCAGTATGGCCAATCCTCATGCGGGCGAAGGCCCTTTCCTCCCACGCGTTCCTGCCCATAGACCCGCAAGGACCCACACTACCCTGTATGTGATAGAGATGCCGTCCAGTAACACAGTGGCTCCAAAATTCCTGCCAAAGGCCGACCACATGACTCTTGATAACAGGCTTGATTTCAGATTTGCTTAACTCAACCGCCACATCAATTGATGGCCGCCGAAGGGAACGTTTAGCCAGTGCATCAGCCATTTCGTTACCATCCACCCCCACATGCGCAGGGACCCAAATGAAGGAAACCCTCACATCCTTCCTGGACAGGGAGAGCATCAGACAGAAGATGCCATTCAACACATCCTGTCTGCAATCCGATTTCCCAGATTTAATGCTTTGCAATGCAGAAAGGCTGTCAGAGGCCACCACAATGCCGCAACACTGCAAAGCAGATTCCGCCCATTCCAACGCCAACCGTATCGCTATAAGTTCCGACGTGAAAACAGAAAGGCGATCTGTCAACCTCTTTTTGACCGCTAGCCCCAGGTCAGGCACAAAATAAGCGGCGCCAGTACGCCCACTCTCAGGATCCCTAGACCCGTCGGTATAAATAAACACATCACCTGAGTGCTTATCGATGAGCGCTTGAACGGCAAACTGCGGTGCCCTCCCAGCGACTCCTCTAAGCTTGCCATGCAAGCTAACATCAACAGGAGCCGGGACAAACTTCCACGGAGCTATAGCAGACAAAGCCACCGACGGGCTCACACGCAGATCACCAACCCCCGCAAGCCGCGCCTTCGCATTTCCTACCTGGCTGAAAATCATACCGCCAGCCTCACTCTGCCCCCCATCAACCCTGAGAAAGTCCCTCACCGGGTGAGAGCTCGTATGACCTTGCACATTCACCCAGTAAGCCAACAGAAGTTCTAGCCTCCGGAGCCGTAACGGCAATTCCCCCAACTCAACCTGCAGCGCCGAGACAGGGGAGGTCCTAAAAGCCCTACAGCAGATGCGCAAGGCCTGGGCTTGCTCCACATCAAGCTTCTTTAAGTTAGTCTCAGCCGCAGACATGTAGGCTATACAGCCATAATCAATAGCCGCCCTCATGACGGCCCGATAAATACCCAGGAGCGACCTTCTGCTGGCCCCCCAGTCCTGGCCGGATAGACAACGAAGCAAGTTATTCACCCTTTTGCATTTACCACTGACCTCATCAATGTGCCGACGCCAACTAAGCCTCTCGTCAAAGGTGACCCCCAAGAACCTCACCTCCCTGACCTGTTCGAGCACCTGCCCATGCAGTCGAAGGGAGACGTCCCTATGTCCATTGAAGAAACAGATCACTTGAGACTTCCGTACGGACAGTTTAAACCCCCACTTCAGGGTCCACTGCTCCACCTGCTGTATTGCCCTTTGCAGTTTCGCCTCGTAAAACCGGAGATTCCTCCCTCTCACCCATAGAGCGCCATCGTCAGCATAAAGGCTCCTCCCAACAGACCCATCCACGTCGTCAAAGATGTCCTTAATCATAACATTGAACAAGATAGGGCTACACACACTCCCCTGCGGGATCCCATTCTCCACCCCATAGACCCCAGAGTAAGCAGCGCCCACTCTGGTTTGGATACGCCGGCCAGACAGAAAGCTCCGGACCCAGTTAAACAGTTTACCCTTCACACCACACTTCCGCAGCTTAATGAGGAGCCCATCCTTCCAAACCATATCGTACGCCTTCTCCACATCAAAGAGCACCGCAATAACCTTTTCTTTCTGAGCCCTGGCCAGCTGGATATCAGATTCCAAACACAACACGGAATCCATAGTGTTCCTGCCCCTACGGAAACCACTCTGGTGCGCGGGAAGCAAACCCTGACTCTCCAAGAAGTAATCCAACCGCTCGGTAACCATGCGCTCCATCGTTTTCCCGAGCTGCGACGTCAAGGCAATCGGCCTATAACTTGAAGGGTCAGACGCTGGCCTACCCGGCTTCAGAACCGGCACCACCGTAGACTGTTTCCACGCAGATGGAACACAACCTGAATCCCAAACACGGTTGAAAAGACCCAGGACTAGCCCAAGCGTGTCATCAGTCAAATGAGAGAGCATGTCATAGCACACCTCATCTTTACCCGGGGCTGTCTGTTTCGCCTTAGAAAGTGCTCTCCTTAGCTCAAACAAACTAAACGGAAGGTCAAGGTCATCTTGAGTCGAAGGCTGGTGCCCAATCAGCTCAGAATTCTGGGCCAAAGTACTCTCCCTGTAGTGCCTTTCCGCAGGTGAGAGATTGTCAGAGCTGTGCACCGACACAAAGGTGCTGGCCAACAGTTCAGCTTTGTCAACGTCGCTGACTGCTTCAACACCATTCAGTATTAGGACCGGGGTCCCATGACGGCGCTCAACCCCATGCATCCGCTTAATCATCCCCCAAACATCCCCGAGACGCGTTTCTCTCCCAATTTTGGAACAATACCGCCTCCAATAGGCACTCTTGGCCGTTCTCACAGTTTTCCGCACAACAGCGCGGGCCCTCTTGTAGTCAATGAGGGCACCCTCAGTGTGGGCAACCCTTAGCCGGCGAAACGCCGCATTTCTCGCCCTAACAGCATGACCACATGCTTCAGTCCACCACGGCACCCGCTTCCTATGTCCACTACCACCACTCTTAGGAATCGTGCCTACCGCTGACTGCGTGATGAGCGAGACAATTGCACTATTGAGATCATCCACCTGAGTCAATCCTCCTTCCTGCAGAACCCTAGAACCATCATCAGCTTTCCTCAGGAAAGCCCCCCAGTCAACCCCTTGCCAACTGCCACCTCTGGATCCTCGTCCCCCTGACCACACAGCTCCCAAAGCCAATCACGGTGCGGACTAGATAGTGATCGCTACCAAAAGAAAGATTACCAAGAACCTCCCAACTACAAACACCAGCTAACTCCTTGGACACAAGTGTAAGATCTATTGCACTTTCCGCACCGGTCCCCATATCATAGCGGGTCCCACCCCCATCATTCAGACAAACCAACTCCCTTTGATTGATAAAACCCTCTACCACCTGCCCATACCTATCGGTACCACTACCGCCCCACAAAGCGCTATGCGCATTAAAATCCCCACACCACACGGCCTTTCCCCGAACATCCTTACCGATACTATGTAAGGACTCTAGCGTTAACTCACCACACGGATTATAAAGGTTAACCACAGTAACAGCTTCACCACCCAGCCAGACCCTCACCGCCAGGGCCTCCGGCGCTTTACTCACACTGACAACAACGTAATTTAGGTCATCTCGGACAAACACAGCCACACCTCCGCCTCTACCCTGCTCCCTATCATTCCTAACACACACATACCCTTGTATCCCAAAACCCCACCTAGGTCGTAACCAAGTCTCCTGCACGCACATAACGTGAGGCTTGTTCAACAAGGTAGAGACAAAATGCTTAAATTCCTGGCCATTAGCACGAAGACTACGCGCATTCCATTGCAAGACAACCACCGCCATTATGAGCCCCCGGAACCTGACGGCGCATCGGGAGCCCCCCCACTCCCACTGCCAGAATGGGGCAGGGCGCCCTCCCGCAGCGCATCCTCTATCTCCGTCCACTCGGGGCCCCCAGCTCCAAAGTACTTCCCTGCAGCCTTAGCGATGATCTTAGTCTTTTCGGATCTCTTCTTGGTTTGCCCAGTACAGTTAATCACTTCCACTATAAAGAGGAAGAAATCTTTCCTCTTCACAACCAGTACATCCTCCGCACCCACAGGGCCTCTGCCCGTGGAAGCCACACTCACGGGCATCCCAGTGGGGACCTCCCCCTGGCTGCGGGCAACGCTGCCCCCTCCCCTGTCGCCTAGGACACCAGCAGCACTGGCAGCCCCCACTGCATCCACCGTCACCTGACTACCAGACACCTTCTTGACCGCATCCGCGTAGGATATGCCTTGAGAGGCTCTCAAGCAGCCCTCTTGCTGAACACGCATCCCCCGTAGGCAGAGCTATGCTCTCCCCCACAGTTACAGCACTTGAGTTTTGCTCCGTCGTCACACTTCCCATACTCGTGGTCTCCTGCACATTTACCACACTTCTGCTTCCCTCTACAGACCGCTGCAATATGCCCAAAGCGCTGGCACTTGAAGCAACGCAGGGGCGGCAGAACATATGGGCGTACGCCATAGCCTGAAGAATGGAGCCTAAAGAATAAAGCTGTGCGGCCTGGACTAAAGCCGGTCGGACTCTGAAAGATACCAAGCAACAACATCAGTGGAAGTATCAAAGCCTAAAGAATGAAGCCCAAAGAATAAAGCTGTGCGGCGGAAGCGCTGAACATCAAAGAAGGACACTCTGAAAGATGAAGTCGAAAGAATGAAAGATGAAGTCGAAAGAATAAAGTCTGGCGGTAATGCAACGCTTGGATGCCAACCGCCATAAAACAACAACAACAACAACAACAACAACAACATGACGACATCTCACACACTTTAAACAAACTCAACAAAAATAAAGGCATATTTCTTTATTCGTAGGTTTTTGTCTAACAACATGGTCGCTTGGCAACATTCGAGGAATTTACTAGTGTGATGTTGTAAGGAACTAAAATATAAACCTAAAATGATCTGAACTAAATCATAGTTGTTGTTGTTGTTGTTGTTGTTGTTTTATGGCGGTTGGCATCCAAGTGTTGCATTACCGCCAGACTTTATACAAACCTGTGAAGCATTTTAATCTAGACCTGGTTAAAGATTGTGTCACTTCAGCACATTTTAATCACCTAATGAGGTCAATCATTCACCCCTCCTCCCCATGCTCCTACCCCACCTTCCATCTCTGTAGGACCTGGGATGAGAGGCCACTCCCCTTAGGCAGGAGGCCACTCCCCTCAGGCAGGAGGCCACTCTCGCCGCCGCAGCAAATTTAAAATTTGGGAAATTTCTGAAATCCTAGCTAGAGTTTGCGGCTTCGTCGCACAGAGCACGTGACAGGTAACAAAGTAATTTAGATAACTTTTGATGTCTCCTCAAACATCATTTTCACCAAATTTCAGCTTTTTCTGGCCAACGAGTTGGTAAAAGTATGACATTTGGAAAAACTCCCGAGTCATGCTTAGCAAATTTTGATCCAATATGGCCGACATTTGGTTGGGCGGACAGCGTTGCCGTAATAATATTTTTTACTTCTCTGGTCACCTCTGCGCCAAATTTCATGATTCTACGATCAGATTTTTTTGGGCCATTTCATATCTCTCAATGCATTTTTTGTACATTTGGGGGCGCTGACGCGCCAATTTTTTTTATTTTAGAAAAAGGAGATAGCCAGAATGTAGAGGCACGATTTTTAGAGGTGTGCGAAATTTGTGACTTTTCGTCAATGTTCACTGGGTGAAAAATAGGGAGGTTTGTCCCTTGTCCCAAGAAGAATAATATTCTGATGTGAAAACAATGTTTCCCATTTTTCAAATATCATAAACTCTATATTTTCGGAAAGCGCTTTCCTACATAATGGTGTGGGTCCCTGACGGGTACTTTTGTTAATTTTTAGTGGGCTCCGCCCACTTTGTGTTTTTGGCCCTCTATACAGTAATAATGTTACATTTTTGCATTACATGTTTATATGAACGGAACATGCAAGAGATGGAACGTATTCATGAGCTACTTAGAGCAAACGATCGCTTTACACGGGGATGACGACTGCGAAGAGTGGTTATCCTGCCTGTGAGTGAGGAGGTTGTGGGTTCTGTTCCTCGTGGCAGAGTGGTTACCTTTTGGGTTTCTCGCACCAGGCTCGTTTGATGATGAAGATGAGGAAAGTGAGGAAGAGAAACCCGACGACAGCGATGATCCCAGTGAGCCACTGAGGGAGAGTCTGAGAACCAGAGCCAGCCAGGACTGGAACGAGAGAACGAGGGTTTAGACCTGGTTCAGACCTGGTTTAGTGCTGGTTCACTCCTGGTTTAGTCCTGGTTTAGTCCTGATTTAGACCTGGTATAGACCCGGTTTGGACCTGGTTTAGTCCTGGTTTAGACCTGGTTTAGACCTGGTTTAGTCCTGGTTTAGTCCTGGTTTAGACCTGGTTTAGTCCTGGGCTAGACCTGGTTTAGACCTGGTTTAGTCCTGGTTTAGACCTGGTTTAGTCCTGATTTAGACCTGGTTTAAACCTGGTTTAGACCTGGTTTAAACCTGGTTTAGACCTGGTTTAAACCTGGTTTGGACCTGGTTTAGTCCTGGTTTAGACCTGGTTTAGACCTGGTCCACATTTACATCAGAGTTCATCAGATCATTGGCCGTTTATGACGCTCACATTAGATAATCGTGACTTTACAACATTTACAAAACTCGAGCTGAACTATGAGTTGTTTTTTAGTGTTTTTATTGCTGAAAATAACTCCACAAACATCGCCTCTCCACGGATCTGACGTGTATGTTGTTGTTTAATGTCGCGCTGTGGAACATTTAGACTCTACACATCATCATAGACCTTAAGATATTTAAATGTAAACAACTGCATGAGGAGAAAAGACAGTAAAAGTAAAATTATATCATTTTAAACTCACGGGTTTGACTCAAAACTGATCCAAGATTCAGGACCAAAACCAAAAGCGTCAAATCCACTTTAGATCTCATCCTGGTCCAAAATGTGTCCTCAGAAAGTCCTTGTATCCACAGAGTCCTGCTCAGGTCCTGCTCAGGTCCTGCTCTGGTCCTGGTTTAGACCTGGTTTAGACCTGGTTTAGTCCGAGGGGCAATTCTGTGGTAAATGTTTGACAGATTCACAGGAAACAATAGGTCAGTCATAAACCGAGGGAGGAACAGAAGATCATGACGTGTTAATGACCAGGAGAACTCGAGTGCTAATAATGATTTGAACCGATTTGAACAACGGTCAAACAAACGTTCCCTAAAGCAAGCGGCTGGTTCATGTCGCTTCACTTCCTGCTCCAGACATTCCTTAATTAGGAATGAAGGAATTAATGATGAATAAACACAAAGCAGAGCGAGTTCCAGAGCGACAGGTCTGTGGACGACACCATCACCCAGGACCTCAAGTGGGAACACACCATTACCCAGGACCTCAAGTGGGAACACCTTCTCCCAGGACCTCAAGTGGGAACACACCATCACTAGGACCTCAAGTGGGAGCCCACCATCACCCAGGACCTCAAGTGGGAGCCCACATCACCCAGGACCTCAAGTGGGAACACACCATCACCCAGGACCTCAAGTGGGGGCCCACCATCAGCTTGTCATCAAGAAGGCCCAGCAAAAGATGTACTTCCTGCAGATCCTGAGATGATGATGTAGTTCTACACGGCCATCATTGAGTCCATCCTCACCTCCTCCATCACCGTGTGGTACGCTGGAGCCACAGTCAGGGACAACAGATATTAGAGCGCCCTCTGCTGAGAAGGTGATCGGCAGACTTCCATCTCTGCAGGAGGCCACTCCCCTCAAGCAGGAGGCTACGGTCCATTCGGACCAGAACCTCCCGCCACAAGAACAGTTTCTTTCCCTCATGAATACTTCCTAAGCACCTGTCACTTCTATTGCACTACACAACTTTGGATTTTATTATGTACAGATCATGCTGGTCAGTATTCAGTGTTCAATGTTTTGTTGTTTGTGTTGCATGAATCACCAGGACAAGTTCCTATGTCTGTAAATTTTGTTCATTGAGAAATGGCAACAAACCTTATTCTGAGGTAAACTGCCCCTTAGTGAGTGAGTGAAGCTCCAGTCACCCCGCAACCCCTAACGACCCCTAACAACCCCTAACAAAACCTAACAAGAACAAGCACTAGAAAATTAGAACTAGAATAGTTTTATTATTCACGGCTTCTATTTGAGTTGTTTATTTAAATCCACAAACTCAACACTTTTACAATTTTTTTTACTGAAATGTAAAAAGTGATTGTCCTGCTCCTGGTGTGGACTTTCAGCGTTGGTCCTCCTCCTTGTGTGGACCTTCAGCGCTCGTCCTGCTCCTGGTGTGGACCTTCAGCGCTCGTCCTGCTCCTGGTGTGGACCTTCAGCGCTCGTCCTGCTCCTGGTGTGGACCTTCAGCGCTTGTACTGCTCCTGGTGTGGACCTTCAGCGCTCGTCCTGCTCCTGGTGTGGACCTTCAGCGCTCGTCCTGCTCCTGGTGTGGACCTTCAGCGCTCGTCCTGCTCCTGGTGTGGACCTTCAGCGCTCGTCCTGCTCCTGGTGTGGACCTTCAGCGTTGGTGTTGGTCCTGGTGTGGACCTTCAGCGTTGGTGTTGGTCCTGGTGTGGACCTTCAGCGTTGGTCCTGGTGTGGACCTTCAGCGTTGGTCCTGGTGTGGACCTTCAGCGTTGGTCCTGGTGTGGACCTTCAGTGCTCGTCCTGCTCCTTGTGTGGACCTTCAGTGCTCGTCCTGCTCCTTGTGTGGACCTTCAGCGCTCGCCCTCCTCCTTGTGTGGACCTTCAGCGCTCATCCTGCTCCTGGTGTGGACCTTCAGCACTCATCCTGCTCCTGGTGTGGACCTTCAGCGTTGGTCCTGCTCCTGGTGTGGACCTTCAGTGCTCGTCCTGCTCCTTGTGTGGACCTTCAGCGCTCGTCCTCCTCCTTGTGTGGACCTTCAGCGCTCATCCTGCTCCTGGTGTGGACCTTCAGCACTCATCCTGCTCCTGGTGTGGACCTTCAGCGTTGGTCCTGCTCCTGGTGTGGACCTTCAGCGCTCGTCCTGCTCCTGGTGTGGACCTTCATGTGTCTCTGCAGGTCAAACTTCTGCGTGAAGCTCCTCTGGCAGAGCGAGCAGCTGAAAGGCTTCTCTCCGTCGTGACAGCACTTCATGTGTCTGTTCAGGTGCGGCTTCTTGGTGAACCTGCAGCGGTGGAGAAAGACAAAGCATCGGGTTTGTTACTCAAGTAAAAGTACAGATACAAGACACACTCGAGTAAATGTACAGATACAAGACATACTTGAGTAAAAGTATAAGTAACACAAATAATCTACTTCTTCTAATCGTGACATAGTTTGGTGGAATCGTCTCTGTGGGAAATATGTGTCAGACTCAAGAGTTTAAAATGACAGGAAGTGGAGCTGAATCCCTCTGTGATGTCGTCAGTGTGATGTCGTCAGTGTGATGTCGTCAGTGTGATGTCGTCAGTGTGATGTCGTCAGTGTGATGTCGTCAGTGTGATGTCGTCAGTGTGATGTCGTCAGTGTGCGACACATGGTTGGACTAAATAAAGGTGTTTTATGGTATTATTGTGTCGGATCAGAATTGTTGTGTCATTGATGTGGAGTTTGGCTCTTGTTTACAGTCTGGTTGCTAGGGTAACAGCTGTGGAATCACCTCTGTCACATGATCACAAAATTCTCAAACTGGGGGGGAAAAAGGAAAATGTAAAAGTTTTAAAGTACTGGTTTAGAAATATACTTTAAGAGTAAAAAGTATTTCACACAGAAAAATATTATTGTAGAGATTTAGATAAAGAATTCAGTTTTGGAAGAAGTTTGAATATATTTCATAATTTGGTTTTACTTGAATCACTTGTTCAAAAAATGCTGTAGTAAAAGTGTAGTGCTTTTTTTTTATGTTTTGTCCTTCTAAAACATAAACTTAAAGTGAAAGTCAGATGTTATGTCCAGAAAGTTTCTCTTAAACTCTCGTAAACTTTTCCCCAAATACTTTTTTACTTTTACTCGAGTCATTTGTTGGACACTACTTTGTACTTTTACTTGAGTAGTGTGCTTTCCCTCACTGACCTGGAGTGGCACAGGGAACAGCTGAAGGGTTTCTCGCCCGTGTGCGTGAGCATGTGCAGCTGGACCGAGTGTTTGTGCGAGAAGAGTTTCCCGCACGCCGGGCAGCCGTACGAGCGCTCGCCGCTGTGCGTGATCATGTGACGCACCAGGTTCTGCTTCTGGCTGAATCGGGCGTGGCACTCTGGACAACTGAAGGGTTTCTCGCCCGTGTGCGTGACCATGTGCGTGACCAGGTGGCTCTTCTGTGGAAACCTCTTGCTGCAGACGGGGCAGGTGTACGGGCTGGCGTCCGAGTGCGTGGTAATGTGCCGCCGCCACGTCGCGCGCCACCCGAACGTCTTCCCGCACTCCGCGCACACGTACTGTTTGGGTTTGGGGTGGTCTTTGGAGGCCTCGGCGGCATATTTCGTCTGAGCCGTGGTGTCGTTGGCACGCGTGGAGCTGCTGGCGGTGGATTCGGGCGTTTTGGACCAGCCTTCGCCGCTGAAGTCGACGGGAGCGGATTTGTCCTCGTTCTCGTCGTCACTGACTTGAATCACGACCGACGGGTAACCAAGTTCCTCCTCCTGTTTGATGCACACTTCCTCTTGTTCCAGTTTCACTTCCTGTGGCAGATTTGTGCAGGATTCAAACGCTGTGGACGCTTTAGGCTGGACATCTGCAAAAAAAGACAAAAATCATGTTGAATTATGATTTATGATGGACGGCCCGTTGTGTTAAAGACGAAGGTTGAACTCTGACCCTCTGAACACACTTCATGAACCTGACCGGTAACTTTATTACTTGTGCTGAAAAGTGGTTTATAAAAAGGCCAAATTCTTACATGTCATAATGTATAAATACAAGCAATAACAATGAAAAGCAAAAATAAGCTTGTTTTTGACATTTTTATATTGTTGTTTACAATTATTAAACATTTATCCTTGTTTAAATGCATTTACCTTAAATGAATATATATTTCAACATTTATCATTTCCTACATTTCTAACTGTATTATATTTTTCTATTTATTCCATTTTTTTTTTATTTACATGCTTTATCATAAAAAAGTTAAAAAATAAAGTGCATAAATCAGTGTGTGGGAATCCATGTATAGATGTATACATTTATTTACACATTTATATATTTGTATTTGCCTTTCTTTTATTTCCTTGTCATTTTATTTATGTATTATTGCTTATGTTTAATGACGTCATTGTTGGTCCTTATGATGACGTCATGATCGTGTGTGGACCGTGTAGTGACGTCACAACCCTCCCAGTAAAAAACAAGACTCCAGAACGCGCTCAGGGTCAAAGGTCACGGGCTAAACCTAAACTTGCATTCAAACAACAACAACAACAACAACACCACAACAACAACCACACCACCACACCACCACCAACAACACAACAACCACCACCACCACCACCACCACCAACACCAACAGATGAGTGAAGCCTTCCCAGACACGCACCGGGCCGGAAGCAGAGCGTTCTCCTCCTGTGGTTCCTCTGGTTCTCTTTGGAGCGACACAGTTCCTCCTCATACTCCGCTATCGTCCTCTCAAACAGCGCACAGATCTCCTCCGCGGCCGCAGTCAGACGCGCGTTCACCAGAGCTCTAACGATCTCCACCTTTTCAGACATGTCCCGCACAGACACGAGCCTCAGACCGGGTTCGAACGGAAACGGCGCGAGTCTGTCTTTCTGCGGCTGATGACGGGTATCACGAGTTTAAACGTGCGCGGAACTCGTCGAGGATGCTAAGCTAACGGCTAAAAACACTGAGAGAAACGGCGGGAAGATGAGTTTGCATTCTACGTCATTGTCAATAAAATAAAGCCGCGATGGGTCAATGTGTTTTGTCTTTTGGCCACGGAACGATCCGGAAGCTGCGGCAGTTTGAGCCACGCCCCCACGGTCACGCCCCGAGTCTAACGTATGCGCAGTCATAGCTCATTAGTCTGATTACACTTCTACTGCACCAAAAAATACATATATAAATAAATATGTACTAACAATAAACATAAGTGTCAAGAAGAAACCAGAAATGCAAATAGAAAAACAACAAAAAACGTTTAAATTGTTTTTATTAAAAAGATAAAGATTATCCATGTGTATTAATGTGTATTAATAGTTTAGACAAAAATGCGGTTATTGTTATTATTTGTCAAACAGGAAGTTGTAACTGTCCATTTCCGGCGCTGCTGCGGAAGTGTAGTCCTTGCGTTTTGTAGTCTCCGGAGACACACCGCAGCGCACGGACCGACGCTTCATTCAAACGCAGAGATGGGGCCGACAGGTGCGTCAAACTGCACTCTTTTCGCACACTTTTAGCGCTAAAACAGACACGTCACGTGCACCTTTAGCGCACATTACGAACACCGCCCGTCACGTTCAACAAACCTTCACCAAAGCGCGAGTTAGCGCCGCAGCTTTAGCACCGTTAGCTTAGCTGCTGTCACGCGAAGATAAGCGGCGCAGTAAAATGTGCAAATCCAGACAAATCGTGCAAATCGCGTCTTTAAAAGTGAGTCGCGGAGTGTTTGCGTCACGTGATTAAGTAATGATGGACATCGCGTTAAGCCTCTTGAGCTAACATCGTGCAAAGACGTTAGATTTAGCTCATTTATCCGACACATTTAAACGTTGTTTGTTGCCTATAGTTGTTATTATTGTGGTTATTATGATTGTCTTTGTTCTGCTCGTTTATTAAAGTTCAGAACATGAATAAAGCGGTGGTGGAACAGTCCTACACTTATTAAACGGTTATATTTCACACGTCATAAATCATTTCACGTCATAACCTCACTGTGTCTTCCAGGAGAGGTGGACCTGAATTCTTCGGGGCCTGCGAGTTCCCAGAACCGTATGCGCTGGGACCTGAGTCCGGAGCAGATCCTGGAGCTGTCGGAGAAGCTCATCGCCGACACGAAGCAGGTCTATGACGCGGTGGGCGCTCTGGACCTGGAGGACGTGGACTTCACCAACACGCTGAAGGCTCTGGCCGACGTGGAGGTGGAATACACAGGTCTGAGGCCCCGAAACGCACACGAGACGCTGCTTTAACGAGCAAATACCACCAAATGCACCAAAATTACTGCTCCAAGCTTATTTTTGATTTATTCCTGGGGCGGGGACGGGCGGGGCATCTGGGCGGGCATCTGTCTTCTTTTAAAGGCACAAACTAATCACACTTTCCTCCTTTAAACTTCCAAACTTCTCCGCTCGGTTCTGTGGTTATAAGATCTAAATGTCTCTGTTCTGAACATGTTGGTGGCCTCTGGGTTCGGCCGCTGCACTTGTGCCACGCCCTGGGCTTCAGCGTCAGGACTGAATGTCTCCGCTCTCTCTTCGCCCCCATGATTAAAGGCACCTCTCGTTCCGTGGGTGTTTTCAAAGCCTGTGTGAGGGGAAAAGGCCGTGGCGTTTCCTCTTTTGTGTAAATCGCTGATAGAGCCGCGCTGACTCAGGCCTGTGTCTGTCGGCTTTATCCACTGGACATTGCTGGACATCAACAACAAACCAGTGATATCTGCAGCTGCTGTACGTCCACGAGGTTTGAGCCGCTCGTATAGCGCCTCCCACAGGTTCTAAAGGGAGCGACATCACGACTTTCAGATCAGACGAGCGCCGACAGAACCTCCTTCATACTCGCATGTTCCAGATGTTTGTGGCTAAACTATAAACTAAACCACACAAAAAATGAGATACTGTAGCTTTATATTTCTGTTCCCAACTGGCCTGGCCATAAGCCATTTCAAAGAGGAACGTTTTAAGCCTGGTCTTAAATGAAGGGACTTTGTCGGCCTCTTTAACATGGACAGGAGCTGATTCCATAACACAGGAGTTCTACCTCCTACTGTGCTTTTAGAGACTCTAGGGACCACCAGAAGGCCAGCATTTTGAGAGTAAAGAGCTCTGTTTGGATGATATGGTTCTATAGCAGTGGTCCCCAAACTACGGCCCGCGGGCCACATCCGGCCCGTTGGGCCTTTCAATCCGGCCAGCTTGTCCAAGTTATATTAAAAATGTTATGTTTTTTTAATTGAAAAATAAAATAAAACAATTTTTAGATAGTATTTGGAATCAGAAAGAAAGAAGGGGGAATGAGAGAGAAAGGAGGACGCAGCAAATGTCGGAGTTGGGATTCAAACTCACGATACTGCAGCTGGCCGTTCATTTTATCTTTCGCCTGCAATGCCCACATTTCCCCAAGAGATGGCGCACTGTTCGCACATAGTGCGCGCACAAGAAAATCTATGGCGCGCAGAAAATAAAATTCACCACAAACGGCCACCGGGGCCAATCAAGCAGGAAGTGCAAGTGTTTGACACACTGAAGAAGACTCTTGTGGACAGTAGAAGCACTGTCCAGGGGACACATCGTGTTCTCTACATTTTTAGTTTCAAAACGCTGTATGTTTTATTACAATCAGAATCATATCCACTGAGAAATTAGTCTTTTTAGTCCCGCAGAGCGGACTGCGGCACGAGGCGCAGCGCGGACCGCGGGCACGTTCAATAGACAACTGGCGTGTCACTATTGTGTAAGTGAGACTTTCTTGGCCAGACCTGACTCACGAGTCAAAATCATTATCAGAATCATTATTTGGACCATATTTCTGTGTAAATATCTCATGTCACAACGTAACACTCACTCGATGAGTACGCGCTCCGGAGCAAATGATCCAGATGAGAAGACGCAGGTAAATTAGCTCGCACAGAGTCATCAAGGACAGAAGGGACACTAGAGACAGCTGTGATTTTTTTCTAAAGCAGGTCTAAAACAGGACTAAAGCGGACCGCGGGTGCTCCGGACAGTAGGTGCGCCCCGGGCACCCCGCCCCGGACAGCGGGTGCGCCCCGGACAGCGCGTGCGCCCCGGACAGAAGGATGCGCCGGGTGCGCCATGATACGCGCCGCGTGCGCCACGAGACCCCCGGTTTAAAACACGCATCACTACTGCGTTTATCTATGTGTAAATATCTCATGTTACAACGTGGGCACCTGCGGTTTAGGTGCGGCACCGTGAAGGTTTATTGACTAATATCATCCAGAAATGGTCTTGAAGTGGCACATTTTGGAGCAGTTGATGAGCATAAAGTCACAGCAAGAAGCAAACGAAGCATCAACCTGGACAAAGTGTCCAACCACTGGAGTGAGAAGGACGGGCGTGCAAAAAATCTAACAATAAAGTCAAAATGTTTGCATATTCTGGTGACATTTATTAAGATTTTTTATTTATGGATATTAATCATTCTATGCTGTTACTCCTAGATCATTTATGGGTAGAAGAAATGCTAATAAATAATGGTCCAACACTCTTAAACTTAACGACTTTTATGCTTCACTGAACGAAACCACGTTTCCAAACCTCCGGAGGACGGCACAGAAGAAGCTGGTCTTGTTTGGCTCGACCTCTACATATGTGACATTCAGTGTCATGAAGCCCGTCACAGATCCAGCTTAACTGATCAACACTAAAGGATCTATCCTGAATGCCTCAACAAAACTTACACCAGACTTTGATGCACTGCAAAACAGGGAGGTCAACAACACTTCCCACTTAAATAGAAGGTCAGTTTTCCTGCGATGTTTATTCAACTGAAATTTGATTAAATTAATCATTATTTAATGCATTTTGAAAAACAATTTGTACATTGAGCCTTGCATTTGTTTCTTTGATATAAGTTACAGGTCAAATCTTGCGTGTAATTTATAGTAATTCATTAGTTCACACAAACACACCATCCATATTTTCCTGGCCCGGCCCCTCGGTCAAATTTTAGAACCCAATGTGGGCCTCGAGTCACAGTTTGGGGACCACTGTTCTATAGCATCTTTGAGGTAGGATGGGGCCATGTCATTTATGGCTTTGTAAGTCGGGAGGAGGAGTTTAAATGTGATTCTAAACTGGACAGGAGCCAGTGAAGAGACTCCAGCCCCGGCGTAATGTGCTCTCTTCTTTTATTTCCTGTTCTTGCGGCTGCATTTTGAACCAGTTTAAAAGCTTTTCATGGAGCTTTCTAAACCTTGTCTCCAGTGCAGAGGAACATCCTGGACTTCCCTCAGCACGTGTCGCCCTCTAAAGACGTGAGAAGCTCCAGCACCGACGCCGACAAACTCCTCTCCGAGTTCGACGTGGAGATGAGCATGAGAGAAGACGTGTACCAGAGGATCGTGGCCCTGCAGGTCAGAGCGGGTCAGAGTGGGCGGGTCAGAGAGGGTCAAAGCGGTTCAGAGGGGGTCAAAGCGGGTCAGAGCGAGCGGGTCAGAACTGGTCGGAGCGGGTCAGAACTGGTCGGAGCGGGTCAGAACTGGTCGGAGCGGGTCAGAACTGGTCGGAGCGGGTCAGAGCGAGTCCGATCGGGTCAGAGCGAGTCCGATCGGGTCAGAGCGAGTTCGAGCGGGTCAGAGCGAGTTCGAGCGGGTCAGAGCGAGTTCGAGTGAGCGGGTCAGCGAGTCCAAGGGGGTCAGAGCGGACAAGTTGGAGTGGGTCAGAGCGGGTCCGAGCGAGCAGGTTGGAGCAGGTCCGGGTGTGGCCGAGCGGGTCAGAGGTCCATGATAGATCTGCAGATGGTTGAGGCTGTGGTCAGTGACGTGTCTGTGTTGCTCCTGCAGAAGAAGGTGGACGCTGAGACCTTGAGCCCAGAGTCCAGGCGATACATGGAGAGACTGATCAAACTGGGGAAGAGGAACGGCCTGCACCTGCCCAAGCACACGCAGGAGGTGAGATGTTCTCTGTGTCTGCCACACGCAGGAGGTCAGATGTTCTCTCTGTGTCTGCCACACGCAGGAGGTCAGATGTTCTCTCTGTTTCTGCCATATGCAGGAGGTCAGATGTTCTCTCTGTTTCTGCCACATGCAGGAGGTCAGATGTTCTCTCTGTGTCTGCCACACGCAGGAGGTCAGATGTTCTCTCTGTTTCTGCCACATGCAGGAGGTCAGATGTTCTCTCTGTGTCTGCCACACGCAGGAGGTCAGATGTTCTCTCTGTTTCTGCCACACGCAGGAGGTCAGATGTTCTCTCTGTGTCTGCCACACGCAGGAGGTCAGATGTTCTCTCTGTGTCTGCCACACACAGGAGGTCAGATGTTCTCTCTGTGTCTGCCACACGCAGGAGGTCAGATGTTCTCTGTCTGCTCACCGTCGGCCCCTTCACAGACCTGACTCGTAATCCTGAACGTCGAGCTGCAGTGGCACTCGAACCTTTATTTCTGTTCAAACACGTTTTAGAAATAAAGGTGTAAATCTGTGACTGAAGCTTCAGAGGGAGAATATTTATGAAGAAAGGGACATTTTTATTTAATGTCTCTGTCTTTAATTAATTAATTGAAAGAATCGTGATGAGTCGTTTGATCTTGTTTCTCTGGATGACTTAAAACACATTAGAATAAACTATATTCTTTGTTTTTCACGAAGGTTAGCAAGCCTCGAAATAACGGGCCGGACACGGTCAATGACCGGCGCAAAGACCAACTCCAAACTCTAGGTTCCGGACACAATGACCCACGCAAATTTTTCGCCGTAATATATATTTTTAATAGGCAAAAACAGCGCGGTGAACATGCCCAAAGCGATTCCTCTGCACAAACTCGGGCGCGCTGTACTACAGACCACGATTATTGCTGCAGTTATACAGCGGAGGAAGGCAGCGGAGCGCATGCAGGCATTTCCATCGCTTAAGTTTCGTTTTGACAGACATACCGCTTCGCAGTCTTCTCGCTTCTCATTGGCCGAGTGGTGTCCGTGATCTAATGTCGATGAAAGCGGGCATCTGATTGGCCGCTGCGTTCGGTTGTACTCGGAAATGCCCGGTCTAATTTTGCGCCACAAGTGATATCGAGGTTGGCGGGCGTCAATCTCCTCAGTTCGCAATTCAGTCTTTTTAGTTGTTTGCAACAAAAGCTGTAATTTTGCACATTAGGGACAATGTTAATTGTCCCTAATGTGCAAAATGTTTTTAGGTAGGGGGCCCCCCTGGCCTCTAACTTTGAAAATCTATTTCTCAGCGTGTAAATGATAACGAGACATGTTAATAAAAGTTCATTTTTCATTAATTATGTTATTCTGTTTTCCTTTCCTTGTGACCGATTCAGAATTAGCCATGACAGGTACCAAATGATCGGTACCTGTCATGTTGACAGGGACGTAAAAATAATTATTTCAAGGCTTGGTTAGAAATGAATATTCTGCTTATTTTGGTTTCTGTCTCTTCTCTTTTTAAATATATCGTTTTTAAAGTCTGTGTTTATTACAATAGACAGAATCATGAGTTGCAGCTCTTCTCGTCTCGTTTCCAGGAGATCAAGAGCATCAAGAAGAAGCTGAGTAATCTGAGCATCGACTTCAACAAGAACCTGAACGAGGACACGACGAGCCTGAGCTTCAGCCGCGCCCAGCTCGGTCTGACACTGACACACACACACACACACACACACACTGCTATAGTTTATGTAAATTGAAAATAGTAGTGGTCCAAGGACGGACCCTTGGGGAACACCTTTGTTAAGGTTTTAGTTCAATAAAGTTACAAACATGGGTCAATTTGGAAACAATGTATTAACAAATGAATTGTTAATTTAGTTTTATTATTGTTACACCAGTGTAACCTTTGTCGAATGCAATGATTTGTCATTGAAAAATGTTAACGATTTACTTACTAAAACAAAATATAAAAGCAATAAAAAGTCATTATAATTATTAAAACTTTGACTAAAAACTAAATACACAATTAAATATTTTTGTTCCAGTTGCATAAAGTAGTTTCAATATTATTGCTAATATAGATATTTTGTGTATGAATATATGGCACTTGTGATTGGTCTAAGTGTAGATGTAAACTGTCCCTACAGGTGCTCCTAAATGTAGATGTAAACTGACCCTTATGGTGGTCTAAGTGTAGATGTAAACTGTCCCTTCAGGTGGTCTCCCCGAGGACTTCCTGAGCTCTCTGGACAAAGACGGAGACTTACTCAAAGTGACTCTGAAATATCCACATTATTTCCCCACAATGAAGAAGTGTCATGTCCCCGAGACGCGACAGAAGCTGGAGGAAGCCTTCAACTCGCGCTGCAAACAGGTAAAAACACTTCAACTCAGGTAAAAACGCCTTAAGCTCGAGTAAAAACACCTTCAGCTCGGTTAAAAACAGGGAAACCTTTAGTGAAACTCATTCTCTTCACGCGTGATTGTTCTTGTTTTGCAGGAGAACTCTGAGATCCTGAAGGAGCTGGTGAAGCTTCGTGCTCAGAAATGTGCTCTGCTCGGGTTCAAGACTCACGCAGACTTTGTCCTGGAGATGAACATGGCCAAGAGCGGCCATAAGGTCGCCTCTTTCCTCGGTACAAACGACTGTAGTGTACTTCATGTCACCATCTTCTACTATGTTGAACTGTTAAAAACCTTTCAGGAGCTCTATGTGTCATCTCAGTTCAGTGTTCCTTTGTAGAAAGTTAAAAACCTTACAGTAGTTCTGTCTTTCCAGAGGAGCTGGCCTGTAAATTGAAGCTCATGTACAGTTTAAGCCTTACAGTTGTTCTCTCTTCAGAGGAGCTGGTCTGTAAACTGAAGCTTGTGTACAGTTTAAACCTTACAGTTGTTCTCTACAGAGGAGCTGGCCTGTAAACGGAAGCCCGTGTACAGTTTAAACCTTACAGTTGCTCTCTCCAGAGGAGCTGGCCTGTAAACCTTACAGTTGATCACTCTCCAGAGGAGCTGGCCTGTAAACCTTACATTTGATCTCTCTTCAGAGGAGCTGGCCTGTAAACTGAAGCTCGTGTACAGTTTAAACCTTACAGTTGATCTCTCTTCAGAGGAGCTGGCCTGTAAACTGAAGCTCGTGTACAGTTTAAACCTTACAGTTGCTCTCTCCAGAGGAGCTGGCCTGTAAACCTTACAGCTGATCTCTCTTCAGAGGAGCTGGCCTGTAAACTGAAGCTTGTGTACAGTTTAAACCTTACAGTTGATCTCTCTCTACAGAGGAGCTGGCCTGTAAACTAAAGCTTGTGTACAGTTCAAACCTTACAGTTGCTCTCTTCAGAGGAGCTGGCCTGTAAACTGAAGCTCGTGTACAGTTCAAACCTTACAGTTGCTCTCTTCAGAGGAGCTGGCCTGTAAACTGAAGCTCGTGTACAGTTTAAACCTTACAGTTGGTCTCTTCAGAGGAGCTGGCCTGTAAACTGAAGCTTGTGTACAGTTTAAACCTTACAGTTGGTCTCTACAGAGCTGGCCTGTAAACTGAAGCTCCTGTACAGTTTAAACCTTACAGTTGCTCTCTACAGAGGAGCTGGCCTGTAAACTGAAGCCCTTGGGTGAGGAGGAAAGGGCCGTTCTGCTCAAACTGAAGCAGAAAGAGTGCGAGAAGAGAAAGCTGGAGTTCGATGGAAAGCTCCACGCTTGGGACACGCGCTACTTCATGACACAGGTACGACTGAACATAATGTTTTTATTTTAAACTTTAAAGGGATAAACTCTGTCTTTTATCTCAGTGGTTATTCTGCCCTGGAGACTCAAGTGTTTGTTAAGCCCTGGTTCAGTCTGAGTTCAGTCTTGTTTTCTCCTGTTTCTCTTCTATCAGGCGGAGGAGCTTAAGTTCTAGTTTAGTCCTGGTTTAGCCCTGTTTTAATCCTGTTTTCTCCCTGTTTCTCCTCAGGTGGAGGAAACTCAGTACGCGGTGGACCAGAACCTGCTGAAAGAGTACTTTCCGATGGAAGTGGTCACTCGTGGGCTGCTGGACATCTATCAGGAGCTTCTGGGGCTTTCGTTTGAGCAGGTCCCGAACGCGGCCGTGTGGCATCCGGACGTCACTCTGTTCAGCGTGAAAGACCCGAGCAGCGGCATCGCCATGGGACAGTTCTACCTTGACCTGCACCCGAGGTAATGGCGGGGACTGACGTTCTCTCCGTGTGTGGCGTTCTCTCCATCTGTGGCGTTCTCTCCATCTGTAGCGTTCTCTCCATCTCTTATGTCATTCTCTGTGCAGCCAGTAGATGGAGTCCGAAGCCCAGTTCTTTTTGTGGGAAAAGCCAGAGATGTGACACTGCTTTGTTTTTTTTATTAAACTTTTTTTTCTAAAACATGAAATTATAATAATAATAATTCTGCCCGTGTTTGTTGGCTCCTCTCATTGGTCGAGCCTCTAATGACCCGGTGCCCGTGTGTGTTGGCTTCTCTCATTGGCTGACCCTCTAATGACCCGGTGCCCGTGTGTGTTGGCAGAGAGGGGAAGTACGGACACGCGGCGTGCTTCGGCCTTCAGCCCGGATGTCTTCTGCCCGACGGCTCCAGGCAGATGTCTGTGGCAGCGATGGTCGCCAACTTCAGCAAACCCACGGGCGACGCCCCGGCTCTGCTGCAGCACGACGAGGTGGAGACCTACTTCCATGAGTTTGGACACGTCATGCACCAGCTCTGTGCCCAGGTACTGCCCGCTCTGTGCCCGCTCTGTGCTCCGTCCTCTCAACTCTGCTCTAGTCAGCTCTGGTCCTTCAGCTCTGGTCTTGTGCTCCTCAGGCCGAGTATGCCATGTTCTCTGGGACTCACGTGGAGAGAGACTTCGTTGAAGCTCCGTCTCAGATGTTGGAGAACTGGGTTTGGGAGAAGGAGCCGCTGCAGAGAATGTCCAGACATTATAAAAGTGGAGCGGCCATTCCAGACGAGCTGCTGGACAAACTCATAAAGTCCAGGCTCGCCAACACCGGTCAGCAACTCTTATTAGTGTGTGTGTGTGTGTGTGTGTGTGTGTGTGTGTGTGTGTGTGTGTGTGTGTGTGTGTGTGTGTGTGTGTGTGTGTGTGTGTGTGTGTGTGTGTGTGTGTGTGTGTGTGTGTGTGTGTGTGTGTGTGTGTGTGTGTGTGTGTGTGTGTGTGTGTGTGTGTGTGTGTGTGTGTGTGTGTGTGTGTGTGTGTGTGTGTGTGTGTGTGTGTGTGTGTGTGTGTGTGTGTGTGTGTGTGTTGTGTGTGTTGTGTGTGTGTGTGTGTGTGTTGTGTGTGTGTTGTGTGTGTGTTGTGTGTGTGTGTTTGTGTGTGTGTGTGTGTGTGTGTGTGGTATGTATGTATAAATTATTGTTTTTATTCGTCTGACCCGCTTGTTTGTGCTCAGGTCTGTTTAACCTGCGTCAGATCGTTCTGGCCAAAGTGGACCAGGCCCTGCACACGAGGACCGGCCTGGACCCGGCCGAGGAGTACCAGAGGCTCTGTGTGGAGGTGCTCGGGATCCGCTCGTCTGCAGGTGAGCTGTCAGAACCCTCGGGATCCCAGGGACCCTCAATCATGTGTATGTGTATCGTATATCATGTGTGTTTTGCAGGCACAAACATGCCGGCCACGTTCGGACATCTGGCCGGAGGATACGACGCTCAGTATTACGGTTATCTGTGGAGCGAAGTGTTCTCCATGGACATGTTCTACGCTCGCTTCAAACAGGAGGGAATCATGAACCCAAAGGTAACCACGCCCACAGCAGAATCCCAAACAAATGACTATTTAGATATTATATATATCACAGGTGTCAAACTGGTGGCCTGCGGGGCCGATGCTTGCCCCCCAGGCGTTTCAATCCGGCCCGCCGACCATTTCTAATTTATATTAAATAATTTCCGATAGATATGAAGTATTTTTATCACTAGAACTACATGTCCCACAATCCTTAGCCAACGCCCCTCCCTCACGCTGCTCTGCACTGCTGTGTGTGCTGCTGGAGCGAGTGCTGAGGCCTGAGAAGTGCGTCGCACACTTAACTGAACTGAGCAGAGGTCTGAGCGAGGAAAGAGACGTATGGTTTTGGGAAACGCATGAAAGAAAGAAAGGAGACCATTTAGTGGACGTTAAAGCTGTTCTAAAAGTGGAGCTAACGACAAGAAAACAATCTTCTGTGAGGAAAACATCTAAACCTCTACAAACCTGGACAGATCAGGAGCCACAGGTAAAAACACAGGTCACACAGGTAATAAAGGGTTAGGGTGAGCATGACTGTGACCACACTAATGTGACCGTGAAACATTTCGACTCATCAGAGTCATTCTCAATCTGCGAATCTATACCGGGAACTCAGATATTTATTGAGCCTCATGATAAAAGGTCCCTGGCTCACTCTCTCTCCTCCCTGTTTAACTGATCATCATCAGAATGCCGTGGGCGTTGACCTCTCCAGGGATTAAAAATTCCATTGTAAACAACAAGAAGGTTGAATCTTAAACCACAGTTTCTATTTAAGCACAGATTGTCTCTTTAACTTCTTTCAAACCATCTTTTCATTTCTGAAGTCCATGTCCCGTGTTCACAAAGAACTATTACTCGTCTGTAAAGCCATTTATTTCTTATATTTGTTTTATGTTCTGTTCGGCCCACAGTGAGTTTGACACTGCTGATATATTTAATATATACATATATAATATGTATAATGTATACTATGAGCTTGTAGCAGACGTGCTGAGCATGTAATATATATATATATAATATATATAATGTATAATACAGTGGGTGTGGCCTCCCTCAGGTGGGGCGGGACTATCGCACCTTCATCTTGGGCCCTGGAGGGTCTCAGGACGCGTCTGAAATGCTGAGGAAGTTCCTCGGGCGAGAACCCAAACAAGAGGCGTTCCTCCTGAGCAAAGGATTAGCCGTTCACGAGGACACGCCCACGCCCTGCTGACCAATCACAGACGACCAGATGCCTGCGGCCAATCACGATGCGGCCCTGACCCGGCCGGCCAATCACAATGCGGCCCTGACCCGGGCGGCCAATCACGGCGCAGTTAAACGGACTGAGTTTTTCTAAAGTTCTGTAGAATTTGGGTTTAATGAAAATAAAAACCGGTTCAGATCAATCTTGTGTCAGGTCTGAATTCTGACTCTGTAAAGAAGCACTCGCCTCACAGCAAGAAGGTCCCAGGTTTGAGTCTTTCAGCGTGGAGTTTGCATGTTCTCCCCGTGTCCGAGTGGTTCTGATCCAAATGGGCCGTTGTGTGTCCCACGTCACAGGCAAATGAACCCGTTTAAGGCAGAATCTGGTGATGATTTTTCATATTAAATTGTGATTTAGTCTCAGTTTTGTCTCTTGTTTTTGTTTGGAGTTTGACAAACTCATCAACATATTTGTTTTAAAATGTCAAACTATTGGCTCAAAAAGTATATTCAAATAGAAATAAAACATTTCATTTAAGACCTTAACCCGTGTAAGATTTCCAATGTGCAGCTTCAAGTGAAAAGCAGGAAAAAAATAACTTTCTTCCGCTCGTGTTTTTGTCGTTCTACTCGGTGTTTTTGTCGTCCTCCCTGCAGATGTTCGGCGCTTCTCGTTCTCTTCGGGGACAGTTACATCAGACTCACCTGAGCCTCGCCCGCGGCAACAGCTGCAGGAAGAAAAGAAGAGCCAAGAAATCCAATGATGTCAAAATAAAACACGGCAAAGGGTCCAACATAAATCCAGAAATTAATGCAGTTATAAAGGTCATGACTTTGTTTCATGTCTTGGTTATAAAAGCTCTTTATTTGTAAAAACCTATAAAAGTCCTGTTTCTCTTCCAACATCTCAAAGCTTTTCATGTGATTCTCTTTTACAATCTGGTGAAAAACCTTTAGACCTTGTGTACTCCAGACCTTGAGTCTCAGGTCAGTTCTATTTGGTACAAAACCTTTGGTCATAAAGCTTTACCAGTTTAAGATTGTAACATCTTTGTTTAGTTTGTATGTTCTGATCAGCTCCTTCCATGTTGTATGCACAGATTTGAGCCAGGGATTCTTCACTTCCTCCGTCAGACTCAGGCGTCTGTCATCTGCCAGTAAGACCTGTACAGGAACCCCCGGCACCACATTACTCTCAGTATAAGGCCTGTACAGGAACCCCCGGCACCACATTACTCTCAGTATAAGGCCTGTACAGGAACTCCCGGCACCACATTACTCTCAGTATAAGGCCTGTACAGGAACCCCCGGCACTCTCAATATGAGACCATTGAGCACAACATTCTGGATCACACCAGCAACGCTCTCATTTCACCTGAAATAAAGGCATTTTACACACAAGGTAACCATGCCCCCTTTTTCTTATGATCATTGTAGAGTTTTAAATCAGATTCGAGGTTTCTTACTTTGTCGTATAAATCTAGAGATAGTTTGGAACAGAGAGAGAAATCTGGACAAAACATTAATTTAATCCTTTGACTTAAGTCTGGATCAGAGTCTATTTTTATCTTTTTTATAGTGGAGAAAAGAGGAGTAAGAGTTTTTCTCTAGGATTGTTGATAGTTCTTTATGAAGTGCCACACCTCGATATTCTGGAGATTCCGTTTTCCATTTAAATGTGTAAGTCTTTCTAAAGGACAGAGGGGGGAGCCAAGGATAATTTAATTTATTCAACACTCAGTTTGTTTCCAGACATTGGCCCAATATCATGAAGGAGAAGTACATTCGATTTGTACATTTCTGGTTTGGTTAAATATAGTAGAACTTCATCTGCAGCAGTTTTATGCTCGTCCCATCGAATGTTTTTGACTTTCTCGCTGCCACAGACTGTGAAGTTTGTGGTGAAATCAAACTTGGAACTTGGTTTTAAACGTCAGCTTTTCATACTTTTTCACAGTTCAACATTAAACGTCGCTTTCCCAGTTTCACGTTTTTGTTTTTCAGCTTCAAAGATGATGGACGTCCAGAAGGCGGCGCTCGCCCTCTAACGCAGGGCTCGTGGGTTCAGTTTGTGCTCAGCCTTTGAGCATGACAACTCTCACCGTGTCAAAGAGTTACAGCTGCTTTCATGATGAGGTCTTTAGAAACAAACCAGAGGGACCAGAGTCGCTCTGGAGACGAGTCCCGCAGGAATAAATCGAGCAGAGGAACCAAAAACAGAAAGAGAAGAAGGAAAAGTCCCAGTCACACGGCGACGGCAGAAGCACAAGCACGCTCTCAGGAACCAGGAGGAAACTGAACCTTTGTGAGGAACCTTCTGAGAGACCTTCTGAGGAACCTTCTGAGGGATTTTTGGAAGATCAATCACTTAATTTTTATACCGCGATAAGAACAAAAATCTTCAAACATTTTGGAACTGGAGCAGCTTTGTCTTTTTAGGTCCTTCTTTAGTTCTGGTCCTCATTTAGTTCTGGTCCTTCTGTAGTTCTGGTCCTTCTTTAGTTCTGATCCTTCTGTAGTTCTGGTCCTTCTTTAGTTCTGATCCTTCTGTAGTTCTGGTCCTTTAGTTCTAGTCCTTCTGTTTTTCTGGTCCTTCTTTAGTTCTGGTCCTCCTTTAGTTCTGGTCCTTCTGTAGTTCTAGTCCTTCTTTAGTTCTGGACCTTTAGTTCTGATCCTTCTTTAGTTCTGGTCCTTCTGTAGTTCTGGTCCTTCTTTAGTTCTGATCCTTCTGTAGTTCTGGTCCTTCTTTAGTTCTGGTCCTTCTGTAGTTCTGGTCCTTCTTTAGTTCTGATCCTTCTTTAGTTCTGATCCTTCTTTAGTTCTGGTCCTTCTGTAGTTCTGGTCCTTCTTTAGTTCTGATCCTTCTGTAGTTCTGGTCCTTCTTTAGTTCTGGTCCTTCTTTAATTCTGGTCCTTCTGTAGTTCTGGTCCTTCTGTAGTTCTGGTCCTTTAGTTCTAGTCCTTCTGTATTTCTGGTCCTTCTTTAGTTCTGGTCCTTCTTTAGTTCTGGTCCTTTAGTTCTAGTCCTTCTGTATTTCTGGTCCTTCTTTAGTTCTGGTCCTTCTTTAGTTCTGGTCCTCCTTTAGTTCTGATGCTTCTGTAGTTCTGGTCCTTCTGTAGTTCTGGTCCTTCTTTAGTTCTGATCCTTTAGTTCTGGTCCTTCTGTACTTCTGGTCCTTCTGTAGTTTTGGTCCTTCTTTAGTTCTGGTCCTTCTTTAGTTCTGGTCCTTCTGTAGTTCTGGTCCTTCTTTAGTCCCTCCTCACATTTTTGAAACAATATTGTACATTACAAATTGTGTACATTTTTTTCATATATTATTTTTAATGAAGATTTGACTCATTTTGAGAAGCACAATCGTGTTTAAGCTAAAACAAGAGGACGTGAAAAGTTCAAATGGAACAATTTTGCACAAAAAAAAACATGAAAATGTAGAAAATACAGATGAACTTTGAGGTGAAACTTTGAAGAGGAAAAATACTTTATTGGTGTAAAATGTCGACTGTTGGAGCGACAGGTGGAGGAGGAGCAGGGGGAGTGACAGAAAGAGGAGCAAGAGGAGCAGGAGCGACAGGAGGAGGAGCAGGAGCAACAGGAGGAGCAGCAGGAGGAGGAGCAGGAGCGATAGGAGGAGGAGGAGAAGCAGGAGGATTAGCAGCAGGAGGCGGAGCAGCAGCAGGAGGAGCAGGGGGAATGTCAGCAGGAGGAGCAGGGGCAGGGGGAATGTCAGCAGGAGGAGGAGCAGCAGCAGCAGGAGGAGGAGCAGGGGGAGTGTCAGCAGGAGGAGGAGCAGGAGCAGCAGGGGGAGTGTCAGCAGGAGGAGGCGCAGGAGCAGCAGGGGGAGTGTCAGCAGGAGGAGGAGCAGCAGGAGGAGGAGCAGGGGGAGTGTCAGCAGGAGCAGCAGGAGGAGGAGCAGGGGGAGTGTCAGCAGGAGGAGGAGCAGGAGCAGCAGGAGGAGGAGCGTGGAGTCTCCAGGAGCTTCTTCGGGGAAAACCTGTCCTGAATCCGTCCTCTGAGTCCAACATGATCCGAGTCTTCGTCTGCTCGACTTTCACTGGTGAGAACAATTTTAATCATGCCATATTTGATTTGATATTTTAGTCACATTTATAGATGTCAAAGTTATTTACATGATAAAGTTTGTATTATTCATATTGTGAAGTCAGTTTGGTGAGTTCGCTTGGTCAGGACTGAGGCTTTGGTGGGTTCTTCACAGTTTAATCACATTTGCACAAACTCCCGTAAACTCATCACAAAATATTTAATTTAATTTTATTCAGAATGTTTGTGATTCAGCTTTTTCTCGTGTTGATGATGATGTTTCACTAAAACATTAAAGAACTTTCAAAATTAAGCCCATCGAGGCTCTGCTGTTTCTCTTAATGAGGTAAATGAGCTTGTCTCTACAAGCTCATTTACCCTATTTTAATTAACTTTTTAAATAAAAAGAAATGTGAAAATCTATATTCACAATTGAAAAAGTTTGAATGTAACTGTTGTGTTTGTTGTTTCTTTGTGCAGACATGAGCAGTGAGAGGAAAGCTCTGCTGGAGAAAGCTTATCCTGAAGTCCTGACGTTCTGTCGCCGCCTCGGACTCGTGTTTGAGGTCAGACTCACAAAAGCTTTAATTCTGTCAAAGAACAGAATTCACAAACAGGAAGTTGTCCTGGTGATTCAGAACAACATAAAACAATGAACAATGAATAAGTCAAAAGAGAAACAATTAAAGTCTGCTGTAGGATAAAAAATACCAATGAGGGTGGTGTCGTCGTGGCTGGAGGTGCAGCAGTTTGTGTTCAGGGAGAAAAGCAGGGGAGAAAGTACACAGCTCTGTGGAGCTCCTGTGCTGAGGGTCCCAGTGTCTGAGACATTCTTCCCCAGCCGCACGGACTGCCTCTGATCCGTCAGGAAGTCAGCACTGCCCCTGGGGGATTCGGCGCTCCCCCAGGGGCTCCAGCAGGGGGTCCAGCAGGGGGTCCAACAGGGTGAAGGTGAGGGACTTGAGGTGGGGGAGGACCAGGCGCTCAAATGACTTCATGACTACAGACGTCAGTGCCACAGGTCTGTAGTCTTTTAGACCAGTGATCCGGGGCTTCTTGGGACATTATGCTGCACTCTTCAGTCCTTGAGTTTAAGATTGGCTGCAGCTTCAGCTCTGAGCAGTTCAGTTTTTGGAGTAAATATACACGTGTTTTCAGGTGGTGGATTTGCGCTGGGGCCTGAGAAACTCTCCTTCTGTCCAACACGACTCCTGTGAACTGTTCCTCCATGAGATCCAGACGTCCAGAAGGATCTCTGTCATTCCCGTGTTTGTCGTGAGTTTGTTGTGTTGTTTTATTGTGTTTTGGAGAGAAAAAAGAATTTTTAGTGTGATCTGAATGTTTAAAACTGATTTAAGCCTCTGTCAGAATGTGTCTGATTCTATCCTCACTCTTTTTCTCAGTCTTGTTATCTTGTCTTGTTGTTTTATTGTCTTGTTGTCTTGCTGTATTGTTGTCTTGTCTTGTTGTTGTCTTGTCTTGTTGTCTTCTCCTCAGGCTCTTCTGGGAAACCGTTACGGTCACCGTGCTCTGCCACGTCTCATCTCCCAAAAACACTTTGAGATGTTTTTATCCAAACTCGCCAAGAACACGGACGGCCTTAAACTGCTCAACCAATGGTATCTCAGAGACGCCAACTCGGTCCCGCCCACCTACGTCCTGCAGCCAATCACGACTCACCTGGTTCACTTCAGTGACTTCTCTCCAGAGAACGCTACAAAACGAGAAGGCGACGCAGCGAGATGGAAATCCACAGAGACTCAGCTCCTGCAGCTGCTCAGAAACACTGCGAGTTCAGCCCAAAGCTCCGGAGCGCTCCGCCTGGAGGAGAAGCAGCGCTACTACACCTCAGGTCAGAGCGTTTCGGGGATGAAACTTTCAATCAATAGCTCTTTATTTGTTCTCGAGGGGACATTCAAGCACAATGAGAAGTTCATTAATTCAACAATGATAGAAAAGCTGGACAAGTGAACGTGTCAGGGCAGGTTAGGGCAGGTCAGGTCAGACTGAGATCAGGGCAGGTCAGACTGAGGGCAGGTCAGGGCAGGGCAGGTCAGACTGAGGGCAGGTCAGGCCAGGGAAGGTCAGGTCAGGTCAGGGCAGACTGAGGTCAGGGCAGGGCAGGTCAGGTCAGGTCAAGGCAGACTGAGGGCAGGGCAGACTCAGGGCAGGGCAGGTCAGGGCAGGGCAGACTGAGGGCAGGTCAGGGCAGGTTAGGGCAGGTCAGACTTAGGTCAGGTCAGGGCAGGTCAGGTCAGAAGCAACCCTCGGCACAAAAGCTTATGCCGCTGGGTTAAACTTGCCCTCTTCAGCGCCTGGGGACAAATGTCCAGATCTTGGTCTAGTCCAGGCCTGGATTCGGGACCTTAGCTGGACCCATCTCCACATCTTGGTTTTGTTTTGGGCAGGACTTTAGCTGGAGGATTTGACCTGGAGATGTTCTTGTGGTAGAGTGCTCCTCTTCTTCTAGTCCAGACAAACATCATTGGAGAAACTACCAGCAGTTTTTATAGTCGACTCATCACGATTAGTCGATTAGTCGTTGCCGCTTTAGAAACACACTGCATATTTGTCACAGTTTTCTTCATCTTTCAGAGTGTTCTATGTCCTCCACAGTCACCGAGAGAGAATTTGAGCTGGGCTTATGGGCCAACGGAGGCGAATCTTCGTCTCTCATCTTTGTCCGGGAGATTCCTCGTCAGAAAGTCCGCGAGGGCCCCAAACGCTTCGGTAAGTTCCTGGACCTGGCGGTGGACGGTCTGCAGGACCCTGAGGCGCAGGGTCTGCTCTCGTCCCTCAAAGCGAGGCTCCTCTCTGGCCAGCAGAAGATCCTCAACCTGCACTGCGTCGAGCTGTCAAAGGGTGCTGTCGACCCCAAACGCAAGGAGCATGCGCAGTACCTGGAGGGCTTGTGCGAGCAGTTCGTGTCGCAGATGAAGTCTAGGGTCAGCGTTGCTTTGAACGAGAAACGGCGCAAGATCTGGGGCAGTGTCCAAGAAGAGAAGGTCGACTTGAGGGATTCACTCGCAGAGGAAGTTAGCTGTCACGTTAGCGCAAGTGCCGAGCTGTGCAGAGACGTCCAGGGGAGGGAGGGTCTGCTGGGGAAGCTCTGCCTGACGATGTGGGAGTCGACGAACCAATGCCACGCTCCGATCATCGTCCACGGAGATTTGGGGATGGGTAAAACGCTGCTCCTATGCAAACTGGCTCAGGAAATGCGAAGCGTGTTGGAAAACCGAGCCGCGGTCGTCGTTCGGCTGTTGTCTTTGCCGCACCCGCAAAAGTACAGCGTCGAGAACACGCTGCGAAGTCTGTGCGGCCAGATCTGTTTGGCGTTCGGGTTGGCGCCGCCAACTTCGCTCACGGCCGACGCGCACCTCGTCCGCTTTTTCTGGAACACGCTCGAACAAGTGTCGCAGCAGGGGAACAATTTACTGATAATCCTGGACGACATTGATCAGCTCGCGGATACGAAGGGCAAAGTGCGATGGCTGCCGTACGAGCTCCCGCCGAACGTGCACCTGGTCGTGTCCATGGAGACCAAATCGGAAGCGTTCGCAAGAATGCGACTGCGGCGGGAAACGCTGGAGAACTTCTTTGAGGTGGGGCGTTTGGGGCCGGACGACGGGAAGATGATCGCGGAGTCGTATCTGTGGTCGGCGAGTCGGACTCTGACGCCGGAACAGGAGGAGTTTGTGCTGAAAAGTTTGGAGAAGTCCGGAAGTCCACTGCACCTGAAGCTGATGCTGTCGCTGGGGAAACGCTGGAACTCGTTCACGCCGTTAGCCGAGCTGCGATTGGCCGCCAACGCACAGGAAATGATGTCACTGCTGCTGCACATGATGGAAGAACGACATGGACAAGAGCTGACAGCCGCAGCGCTCGGATACATCGCTCTGGCCAGGTTAGACCTCGGTATAGAGCTTGGTTAGACTTTCTGTAGTTGTACATCTTCTGTAGTTGGACGTCTTCTGTAGTTGTAGTTGTACGTCTTCTGCAGTTGTACGTCTTTTGTAGTTGTATGTCTTTTGTAGTTGTACGTCTTTTATAGTCGTATGTAATCAAGGGTTATTTGGTTTTGGTTTCTACTTGAAGGGAGGGGCTATTGGAGTGTGAGCTGCGTGACGTGCTGTCGCTGGATGATGATGTCATAAAAGAGGTCTACAGACACTCCCTGCCCCCGAGCCCCGCCCTCATCCGCCTGCCCCCCCTCCTGTGGGCGGGGCTAAAGTATGACCTCACAGAACACCTGACCGAGCGCTGGACCAACGGCATCGCCACGATCGTCTTCAAAAACAGGTCAAATGTGAATGTTTAAACTAGAAGAAACAGAAGGTGGTCACACGTGGTTTGTTGTGGTCTCCTCAGAAGGTGGTCACACGTGGTTTGTTGTGGTTTCCTCAGAAGGTGGTCACACGTGGTTTGTTGTGGTCTCCTCAGAAGGTGGTCACACGTGGTTTGTTGTGGTCTCCTCAGAAGGCGGTCACACGTGGTTTGTTGTGGTCTCCTCAGAAGGCGGTCACACGTGGTTTGTTGTGGTCTCCTCAGAAGGCGGTCACACGTGGTTTGTTGTGGTCTCCTCAGAACGTGGTCACATGGGGTTTGTTGTGGTCTCATCAGAAGGTAGTCACATGGTTTGTCGTGGTCTCCTCTTGTTTCCAGGCGTTTCTCTGAAGTCGTCACCTCGAGGTATCTCACTTCAGAGAGAAAAGGACGCGCTCTGAAGATTCTGGCTGAGTTCTTCCTCGGACGATGGAGCGGGAAACTCAAACCTGTTTCTCTGCCCAGACTCTCTCTGGTGCTCCCTGACAGAAAGGTACAGACTCTGCTCCTGTAGGGGGCGCTCTGATACAAGTGTGATGTCTGTTGTGCGTCAGGTGCTCCCTGACAGAAAGGTACTGACTCTGCTCCTGTAGGGGGCGCTCTGACTACAAGTGTGATGTCTGTTGTGCGTCAGGTGCTCCAGGATTATCTTATCTTATCTTATCTGACAGAAAGGTACAGACTCTGCTCCTGTGGGGGGCGCTCTGATACAAGTGTGATGTCTGTTGTGCGTCTGGTGCTCCCCGACAGAAAGGTACAGACTCTGCTCCTGTAGGGGGCGCTCTGATACAAGTGTGATGTCTGTTGTGCGTCTGGTGCTCCCCGACAGAAAGGTACAGACTCTGCTTCTGTAGGGGGCGCTCTGATACAAGTGTGATGTCTGTTGTGCGTCTGGTGCTCCCCGACAGAAAGGTACAGACTCTGCTCCTGTAGGGGGCGCTCTGATACAAGTGTGATGTCTGTTGTACATCAGGTGCCACCGCAGCCGCTGTGGTTCGGCGCAGGATTGGCAAATGTTAGAAAACTGCAGGAGCTGCCGTCTCACCTGCTGCAGGCCGGACTGTGGGAGGAGCTTAAACAGGAAGTCATTGGTAAGATTTGCACTCAAAATATTGATCTGTTGTATGTCGAGAGATGCGTGTACTTCTCTTATTGACCTGCTGATGCCGCTGTGTTCGAATGTTCAGGACATAAAAGTCCAAAGCATTTTGTTATTCTGCAGAATCAAAACAACATTTGAGTAAAGTCCAATTTTAAAGGTTTTCCATGTAGGCCAAGGCCCCTGGTCCCTTGGGCCCCTGGTCCCTTGGGCCCCTTGGGCCACTGGTCCCCTGGGCCGAGGTGCACAACACGCCACTAACAAAATGTTTTGAGTCACGAAAACTGTCCCCATCACAGAACCAGAATGAAACTAGGACTCAAACTGGGACTAAACCCACATGTCCCAGCGTCCTGTGTCCTTAGACAAATGTCCCAGAGTCCTGTGGTCTCGAAGTGAAGTGAAATTTTGAAAGACGACTCAGTAGCGCCACCTTAAAAATCGATGAACACGGGGCCAATGAGAGCCTGACGCAGTAAAAATATGACACTAACTCTAAAAACAACTCATGTTTCACACATGAACAATACGAGTCGACAGAACTGGACGTTTTAGGGCTCCTGGCGATGAGCGCTGTTGGCTCCTGGCGATGAGCGCTGTCGGCTCCTGAGCCTCGAGACTTTCATCTGTGAGATGGATTAGAATAATACTAAGAGTCAGAGGCTGGGGCACGATGTCACCAACGCTGATGTGTGTGACCTGGATGCCTGAATAGTGTAGCCGCAGAAAGGGGTGTGAAAGGGGCGTGACAGGGGTGTGAAAGGGGTGTGATCTGTCTCTGGCATGAGCTGTTCTATTTTCCGGCATTAATATTTGTTTTGTCAAGTCAAAAACATTACTTTTAGTTAGTTTATTTGTGGAGCACAATTCATACATAACAACAGCAACAGGAAAAATGCATTAAAATCACAAAGACAGAAATCACCAGTTTGAGACATAAAAGAGAAAAGTGCAATGAAAATCAAACGCCCGAGCGGGGACACGCCTCTGGTCTGGACCTGCCCTGGTCTGGACCCGCTCTGGTCTGGACCCGCCCTGGTCTGGACCCGCCCTGGTCTGGACCCGTCCTGTTCTGGACCCGCCCTGGTCTGGACCCGTCCTGGACTTGACCCGCTCTGGTCTGGACTCGCCCTGGTCTTGACCCGCTCTGGTCTGGACCCGCCCTAGTCTGGACCCGCCCTGGTCTGGACCCGCTCTGGTCTTGACCCGCTCTGGTCTTGATCCGCTCTGGTCTTGACCCGCTCTGGTCATCACGTTGGCCCTGTCCCCACACGGGGCTCTAAACGCTCGCTCTGGTCTTCATCTTGTCCCTGTGTTGTCTTATGTCCGTCCTTTGCGACTTGTTTAGCTTCTTTGTGGCTTCTATCTCTTTCTTGAAGTTGTCGTTTGAAAACTCGGTCAGTTTGTGGCTGTACACGGCGACAAACACGTCCTCGTACTGCTCCTGCAGCTGATTGTTCACGTACTGCAAATCTTTGATCTCATTCTTGAACCTTTTGTTTTGAGCCACACATTGGTCCACGAGCCGCTTTGTGGCTCCCACGTCCCACTCGGAGATGTCCCTCTTCAGGTCGTCCTGTCTTTGCATCAGAGACTTTTTCTCACTTTTAAGTGTCTTCAAATGGACTTTTAGCAGCTTCTTTTGAGCAACGCGATCGTCCAACGCTGCACATTCTTTACACAAGATGACATTTTCTTTTCTTAATTGACTTATATCATATGTGACTTGATGAATCTCGCCCTCAGACTCTTCAAACGTTTGTAATTTCTTCTCCAGTTTGAGTTTTTTCTTCTCTAGTTTCTTCTTCGTTGCCTGGAGATCAGCCGCTTCCTCGTCCACGTCCTTGTAACGCTCCGACTTGACTTTGAGCTCTATCGTTTTCTGCAGCATCTCGTCAATGTCCTGCTGGTTCCTTTCGTTGAGAACCTTCAGCTCCTGGATCTCGAAGCCTTTCTGCTTGTACGTAAACTCCTCCTTCTTTCTCTTGTCATACGCTTGCCTTACATTCCAGAGATATTCTGTCAGTTGCTTGTTCTCGTTTTCTAAGGCAGATTTGGACACTTCCATCGCTTCACATTTCTTCCTCCAACACGACTCTCGCGCCAGTTCCTTCAGCAGTTTGGAAATGTCGTCTCGTAGTTGTGCGTTTTCCTCGTAGAAACGATCTTTTTCCGACGTTAACTGAACATAGAGCTCTTCCGCGTCTTCTTGATGAGGTTTTGATTTCAAACGTTTCAACTCCTCGTGTAATTTGCCGTTCTGGACTCTCAATACTTCCATCTCCTCTTCCAGAGTCGTACATTCCTCTCGAACCTTCTCTAGATGATTCTCTTTCTCCCAAAGCTCTTTACACTCCTCATGAACCGCCTCGTTTTCCTCACGGATTCGACCGGTTTCCGCTTGTAACTGAAGGCGGCGCTCTTCTACCGATTTGAAACGCTCAAGTTCCTCTTTCAAGCTGAAGATCTGCTTTGTCAATCTTTCCATTTCCTCTTCCAGATTCCTCCGTTCTTTCGTACGTGGCTCGATAAAAGCCAGGAGAGCGTCATACTCTTCCTCGCAGACGCCGTCCTCGTCCTCATATCGCTCCTTCAGCAGTTCAGCTCGCGTCAGCTCCGATTGCACGCTCTGACGCAGCTCGTGTAAAGAACTCTTCTGGCGACTCAACAATGCAATCTTTTGCAGTCGCATGAGCGGTTCCATCGTCCTCTCCATCTCGGTTCTTCTCTGGATCTCGGTTCTTCTCTGGATCTCGGTTCTTCTCTGGATCTCGGTTCTTCTCTCAATCGATCTCAATTCTTCTCTTGATCTCAGTTCTTCTCTCGATCTCAGTTCTTCTCTCAATCGATCTCGGTTCTTCTCTCGATCTCGGTTCTTCTCTTCGATCTCGGTTCTTCTCTCAATCGATCTCAGTTCTTCTCTGGATTGACCTCGGTTCTTCTCTGGATCTCGGTTATTCACTTGATCTCGGTTCTTCTCTCTATCTCAGTTCTTCTCTCGATCTCAGTTCTTCTCTCAATCGATCTCGGTTCTTCTCTTCGATCTCGGTTCTTCTCTCGATCTCAGTTCTTCTCTCAATCTCAGTTCTTCTCTTCGATCTCGGTTCTTCTCTCAATCTCGGTTCTTCTCTCGATCTCAGTTCTTCTCTCAATCTCAGTTCTTCTCTCAATCGATCTCGGTTCTTCTCTCAATCTCGGTTCTTCTCTTCGATCTCGGTTCTTCTCTTCGATCTCGGTTCTTCTCTCGATCAATCTCAATTCTTCTCTCGATCTCAGTTCTTCTCTGGATCGATCTCGGTTCTTCTCTTGATCTCGGTTCTTCTCTTGATCTCGGTTCTTCTCGACCTCAGTTCTTCTCTCGATCTATCTCGGTTCTTCTCTTCGATCTCAGTTCTTCTCTGGATCGATCTTGGTTCTTCTCTGGATCTCGGTTCTTCTCTGGATTTCGGCTCTTCTCTTGATCTCGGTTCTTCTCTCCATCTCGGTTCTTCTCTCCATCTCGGTTCTTCTCTGGATCGATCTCAATTCTTCTCTCGATCTCAGTTCTTCTCTGGATCGATCTCAATTCTTCTCTCGATCTCAGTTCTTCTCTGGATCTCGGTTCTTCTCTGGATCTCGGTTCTTCTCTTGATCTTGGTTCTTCTCTCGATCTCAGTTCTTCTCTCGATCTCAGTTCTTCTCTCGATCCATCTCGGTTCTTCTCTTCGATCTCAGTTCTTCTCTCGATCTCGGTTCTTCTCTCGATCTCGGTTCTTCTCTCGATCTTGTGTTTTCTCTCGATCTCAGTTCTTCTCTGGATCGATCTCGGTTCTTCTCTGGATCGATCTTGGTTCTTCTCTGGATCGATCTCGGTTCTTCTCTGGATCTCTGTTCTTCTCTTGATCTCAGTTCTTCTCTCGATCTCGGTTCTTCTCTCTATCTCGGTTCTTCTCTCGATCGCGGTTCTTCTCTGGATCTCGGTTCTTCTCTGGATCTCGGTTCTTCTCTGGATCTCGGTTCTTCTCTGGATCTCGGTTCTTCTCTCGATCTCAGGCAGTCTGTGTTGAAGGTCTCGAGCTGCTTTTAGGCCAGAACCTTCTTATCCGTTAGCGCTCGTTCGTCTTGTAATCGCTCTTCTTTCCTAGTCATATCTTGATTTTTGATGCGTTCATTTTGGAGCTCTTGATTTTCTTGCAGAGTTGTTGTTGTTGTTGTTTTATGGCGGTTGGCATCCGAGTGTTGCATTACCGCCAGACTTTAGTCCTCAGACTTTGTCGTAGTCACCGCCAGACTTTATTGTTGTTGTTGTTGTTGTTTTATGGCGGTTGGCAGAGAACTGAATAAATGGAAGAAAGTCTCAAGAAGAAAGTCTAAAGAAGAAAGTCTAAGTTCTACCTGGTTTTCAGGCAACCAGCATTCTTTGTGATGTCATCATTTAATAAAGTCTACATCTATGGTTGCTATGGTAACCTGCTGTGATTGGTCGTCATCTTCCTTAACCTGCTGTGATTGGTCGTCAGCTTCCTTAACCTGATGTGATTGGTCGTCAGCTTCCTTAACCTGCTGTGAATTAACCAATAAACAATTTATGTGTAATATTTGGAAGATGGGTTGTGGGCCGTTTTTAAATGCTTGGAGGGCCTGAATTGTCCCCCGGGCCTTATGTTGAATAGCCCTGAACTAGACAATACCCAGGGCCGTACACAGACCTGTGAACCCGGGGCAAGGACCCAAAAGGGGCTCAGATACCTTCAGCCTCCTCTGGACCTGCTGTCAATCAGAGACATGCAGAGGCTCTGATGTGGTTGCTCCGTAGCTAACTCCGAGTGGCTGTTCTTCCTGTGTTCACTTCCTCTGTGGTTGCTCTGTAGCTAACTCCGAGTGGCTGTTCTTCCTGTGTTCACTTCCTCTGTGGTTGCTCTGTAGCTAACTCCGAGTGGCTGTTCTTCCTGTGTTCACTCCCTCTGTGGTTGCTCCGTAGCTAACTCGGAGTGGCTGTTCTTCCCCGTGTTCACTCCCTCTGTGGTTTCTCCGTAGCTAACTCCGAGTGGCTGTTCTTTCCTGTGTTCACTCCCTCTGAGGTTGCTCCGTAGCAAACTCCGAGTTGCTGTTCTTCCCTGTATTCACTCCCTCTGTGGTTGCTCCGTAGCAAACTCTGAGTGGCTGTTCTGTAAGAGCCGGGTGTGTGGAATCCAGGCCGTGATCCTGGACTTGGACCGGAGCTGGAGGATCATGGACTGTATTGAGACCAAACTGATCCGAGACACGATGGTCCTCATCAAGCCCAGTCTGGATTTCCTGGACGGGATCATGGGTCAGTCAGATGCCCTGCCATCCTCTGGTTTCAGACATGACTCTGTGTTTCAGACATGACTCTGTGTGTTTCAGAATTGACTCTGTGTTTCAGACATGACTCTGTGTGTTTCAGACTTGACTCTGTGTTTCAGACATGACTGTGTGTTTCAGACATGACTCTGTGTTTCAGACATGACTCTGTGTGTTTCAGACATGACTGTGTGTGTTTCAGACATGACTGTGTGTTTCAGACATGACTGTGTGTTTCAGACATGACTGTGTTTCAGACATGACTCTGTGTTTCAGACATGACTCTTTGTTTCAAACATGACTCTGTGTGTTTCAGACTTGACTCTGTGTTTCAGACATGACTCTGTGTGTTTCAAACTTGACTCTGTGTGTTTCAGACTTGACTCTGTGTTTCAGACATGACTCTGTGTGTTTCAAACTTGACTCTGTGTGTTTCAGACTTGACTCTGTGTGTTTCAGACATGACTCTGTGTGTTTCAGACATGACTCTGTGTGTTTCAGACATGACTCTGTGTTTCAGACATGGCTCTTTGTGTTTCAAAATGACTGTGTGTTTCAGACATGACTCTGTGTTTCAGACATGACTCTGTTCTACTCGGAGCTTCTGTCGCGGCTCTGTTCTCTCTCGCAGCCGTACCCTGCTCTGATTGGACAGATCTGCTCTCAGTGTGAGGCGTGGCTTCTCTCCTGCACTGAGCCCATTCTCATCCCACAGAGCAGCTTCCTGCAGCCTCCAGGGGGCGCTCTGACCTACACGCTCACAGGCCTGCAGGGAGGTCAGTCACCAAGACCTTTACACATTTATTTATTTATTTAGACCAGCATTTTTAGGACTATTAGAGAAAACCACTGTTAAAACCGGTTTTGACCCAGTTTGTTCCTTCGGCTGTTCTGCCCCTGCAGGTGTCCTCTGTTTGGACGTGTGTCTGGAGGAGGAGTTGGTCGTTGCTGGTTCTGAAGATGGAGTCGTTGGTGTTTGGAGCGTTCCAGACGCTCAGTTGCTGCACACGCTGCTCGGACACACAGGTTCAGCCTGAAGTTGTCGCATTATAACGTTTAATAAGTTCAGCTGAAAACATTAGCTTTTTTCTTGTTTTTTCTTGGTAATCCATTTTCACCTGTTGCTTTATTGTCACGGTTAATCATAAAGTCCATTTTCTTCACAAAGTTGTTGCACGGCAGACACTTTATGGTGGAAACCAAAAGACGGCAAAGGGACCAGAAGTAGGTGTGGTCAGAGCGCGACTGACCTGAGTGACATCAGCGACCAATCAAAAACCAGCATGTTTAAGTGGCAGAGCCACAATATCTTATATATGCTGCCCACATGCTTAGCAAAGCACAGCTAGCAAAGCACAGCTAGCAAAGCACAGCTAGCAAAGCACAACTAGCAAAGCACAACTAGCAAAGCACAACTAGCAAAGCACAGCTAGCAAAGCACATTAGCTGTGACGAGCTAAGGCCCAAAGTCACTGGGACAGGTTCCAGTCGCCTGCGACCCTGAACCGGAAACAAGCGCTACAGAGGAATGTTTATGGCACTCGCTTTGTCAAGAGCCACAATCTGATATTTCCAGGTCATAAAGTGTCTGACAATGATCCAAAGCTAAAGCATGACATAAAGAGAGGTTCAAACGCCACGCCCATCACATGCAGAGAAGTCAAAGAAATGAGGCAAAACTGTTCCTGTGCACGCTAGCTTTAGCCACGCCCCTCACACACACACACACTGGAATAAACATCTCTTTGTGACTCGCTCAGATCGACCTCAGGAGGATTTAGATCATATTTATGAAGAACATTCCAGGAGTAAAAGAACGGCGCTGAAAGGTTCCTGGGTGAACCTGGGGGACGGGAACAGTCAGAACTTTAGTCTTTCTCTCTGCTTCAGCTGCAGTTCTGGAGGTGCGCGTTACTGGCTCCGCCCTCTGCGTCTCATTGGCTGCAGACGGCTCCATGAGGAAGTGGAGTTTGCTTCGTGGGAAACAGGAAGTGTGCGTGGACGAGGCATTTGCACCGGACGACGGGCGTGTGCGTCTGAGCGTGTGCGAGAGGAGGGGCCTGCTCACAGTGCAGACAAACACGCAGGTAACCACGGCAACCACGGCACACCTATATTCTGTTATGCACTTTGCACTCTTCCTCTTGCCATAAATAAAGTAGCATTTTCCTGTAGAACTGGTCAATTGGCCAGGGGAGTAGCTCGCCTAGGGCACCAAATGTGCTGGGTCCTCCTGATAAAGGGAGGTTTTAGGTTTCACTTGGGACTTGGCTCTACATCTACATCCTATTGTCCTCATCACTAAGAACCTGAAGAGCATCAGAATGCACTGGGCGTCGCCCACTCCAGGGTTTCAACACACTGTTATATACAGAGTCCAGATGATGCAATGGAACCCTCCTGGACGAATGAGGAATTACACCCACGTGTTCTTTATATCATGAATGTTCTTCTATTCACCTCATTCTAGAAGCTCGTCTGAGCCGCCGGGAGACATCATCCTTCTTCTGGTCGTATTAGTAACCTCAGGACCTCAGGGCTGTGATCTCAGAGCTGTGACTTCAGAGCTGTGACTTCAGAGCTGTGACTTCAGAGCTGTGACCTCAGGGCTGTGACCTCAGGGCTGTGACCTCAGAGCTGTGACCTCAGGGCTGTGACCTCAGGGCTGTGACCTCAGAGCTGTGACCTCAGGGCTGTGACCTCAGGGCTGTGACCTCAGGGCTGTGACCTCAGAGCTGTGACCTCAGGACTGTGACCTCAGGGCTGTGACCTCAGAGCTGTGACCTCAGAGCTGTGACCTCAGGGCTGTGACCTCAGGGCTGTGACCTCAGAGCTGTGACCTCAGAGCTGTGACCTCAGGGCTGTGACCTCAGGGCTGTGACCTCAGGGCTGTGACCTCAGAGCTGTGACCTCAGGACTGTGACCTCAGGGCTGTGACCTCAGAGCTGTGACCACAGGACCTCAGGACTGTGACCTCAGGGCTGTGAACTCAGGTAATAATAAGTTCTACACAGATTAAAAAGTTTTCAAGTCCAGGGACATTTTACACAAATATATCGACTTTTCTTCATTTAAACCAACGGAATTCCCGCTGGACTGGAAGTGTCATTACAGAGGAAGTGTCATTACAGAGGAAGTGTCATTACAGAGGAAGTGCCATTACAGAGGAAGTGTCATTACAGAGGAAGTGTCATTACAGAGGAAGTGTCATTACAGAGGAAGTGCCATTACAGAGGAAGTGTCATTACAGAGGAAGTGTCATTACAGAGGAAGTGTCATTACAGAGGAAGTGCCATTACAGAGGAAGTGCCATTACAGAGGAAGTGTCATTACAGAGGAAGTGTCATTACAGAGGAAGTGTCATTACAGAGGAAGTGTCATTACAGAGGAAGTGCCATTACAGAGGAAGTGCCATTACAGAGGAAGTGCCATCACAGAGGAAGTGTCAATACGCGGGAAAAGTGGGCGGAGCGGAATAAGGTCAATAGCCATTTTCCCATCTGATGAGTACGACAGTGGGTTTGAATGATCTTATCCTCTAACCCGACGACACTCTGAGGCCCCTCTCGGTTCTCTGAGGCCCCTCTCGGTTCTCTGAGGCCCCTCTCGGTTCTCTGAGGCCCCTCTCGGTTCTCTGAGGCACCTCTCGGTTCTCTGAGGCCCCTGGGTTCTCTCCTCTCACTGATTGGTTGTAAATCTGCCGCTGTGTGTTCTCCAGGTCAAGTTCTTCGGTCTGGACGGTTCCACGCTCCTGTCCTCGCTCTCGGACCCGGACTCTCAGATCCTCGGGGTTCTGGAGGACTCTGTGGTCTCTCTGTGTGGACCGGGTTTAGTCCGGATCACCCAGGCCTTTGACCCGAGCAAAGAAGCCATCCAAGTCCGGCTCCAAGAACAGGACCAGAGCCGGGACCAGGACCAGAGCTGGGACCAGAGCCAGAGCCGGGACCAGAACCAGAACCAGAACCAGAGCCAGAGCCAGAGCCAGAGCCAGGACCAGGACCAGAACCAGAGCCAGGCCCGTCCGCAGGCCCCGATCAGGACCCAGACGTTCTGCTGTTCTGTGGCTCTGGGTCGGAAACAGAAAGTTCTGGTGGTTTTTAAAGAAGGAGTTCTCTTCCAGGTAATCTCTCTTCTGGATCATTCTTATATTTAATCCAAAACCAGAATGTGTCAATCTGACTAAAACATCAAGATCTCACCTCTGCTCCATCTTGTGACGCAGCAGCTGTTGTTTTAGCCTCATTTAAACTGCTTCATGGGATTAATTAATTTGACTTTTTGTATTTTGACTCTAAATCTTATTTTGTCTTTTTTAGATCTCTAAAGATGGAGGCCAAACATCCATGAAGTTTCCTCTGAGTCCATCTCTGTTCTCAGTGTCCAACGACGAGAAGATCCTAATGGCAGGTACCTGGTTTAGTCCTGGTTTAGTCCTGGTTTAATCATGGTTTAGACCTGGTTTAGCCCTGGTTTAGTCCTGCTTTCGTCCTGGTTTAGTCCTGGTTTAGACCTGGTTTAATCATGGTTTAGACCTGGTTTAGTCCTGCTTTCGTCCTGGTTTAGTCCTGGTTTAGACCTGGTTTAGTCCTGGTTTAGACCTGGTTTAGTCCTGGTTTAGTCCTGATTTAGTCCCTGTTCTCTGTCTTTAGGCTCAGACCTGGTCCTCGCCTTGTTCCGTCTCGATCTGGATCACGTGCAGCGTTTTCTGGAGCTGGTTCACGATGACGAGGTTCTGACGGCGACAGTTTCATCCGACTCGAGGTTCGTCTTCAGCGGCGCCAAGGACCAGGTCATCAGGGTCAGTCCCTCTCACCGTCTGCTCTCAGGTTCTACTCCCACAGGTCATCGGGGTCAGTCCCTCTCACCGTCTGCTCTCAGGTTCTACTCCCACAGGTCATCGGGGTCAGTCCCTCTCACCGTCTGCTCTCAGGTTCTACTCCCACAGGTCATAGGGGTCAGTCCCTCTCACCGTCTGCTCTCAGGTTCACCAGGTTGACCTTCTGTCCCTCAGGTGTGGTCCATCACGACAGGTGCGCTCCTGGACTCGCTCTGTGGTCTGGACGCTCCGGTCTCTCGTCTCTCGCTCCTGTCGGACTTCATCGTGTCGGCGTCGTGTTCGTCAACGGCGGTGAAGCTCTGGACGCTTCGCTACGACACGCGGCACAAGCCCTCGGCCCACATCCCGACCGGCTCGCCACACTGCGCCCTGACACGGGACTTTGACCAGATCTTCTACGTCCAGGACCAGGGCCACCACGAGGTCTTCAGCTGGAGCCAGCAGACCGGTACTAAACCAGGACTAAACCAGGACTAAACCAGGACTAAACCAGGTCTAAACCAGGTTTAAACCAGGTCTAAACCAGGTCTAAACCAGGACTAAACCAGAACTAAACCAGGACTAAACCAGGACTAAACCAGGTCTAAACCAGGTGTAACCCTCTGTCCTCTCAGGCAGCATCAGTGAGCGCATGGCCGTGTCGGTGCAGGTCTCGTGTCTGGAGGTGGCTCAGACCAAACGCTTGCTCCTTTGTGGTCTGGTCAGTGGGACGATCTTCATCTACCCTCTGTCCCAGCCTCAGGAGACCCTCTGCATCCCGCCTCCCGAGAGTCTGACCCCGGTCCGGACTCTGGCCCTCAGCCCCAGCGAGAGGTTCCTGTGTGTGGCCTACGAGGACCAGGTCTGTCTGTTCCAGCTCACGTCCAGAGACTGTTTCCCCGCCGTGGAAGGTCCAGAGAACAGGCTGGTGCTGGGGCTTCTGCACGGCCCGCTGTCCTGCTGCGGACTGCTCAACGACCAGAGGTACTGGACCGGGACCGGACCGGGACCGGACCAGGACTGGACAGGGACCGGACCGGGACCTAAACAGGACAATCAATGAATCAAACTGTATTCATAAAGTGCTTTTCATACCTAGAGTGTAACTCAAGTGCATTAAAAACAATGCATGAGGCTGAGTACAGATAAGTTTAGGAAGCACCATCAGAGAAGGCCCCAAACCTCCACCAGGGGCCCATAGAAGAGACCCAAAACCTCCACCAGGGGCCCAGAGAAGAGACCCAAAACCTCCACCAGGGGCTCAGAGAAGAGTCCCTGAACCTCTATCAGGGGCCCAGAGAAGAGACCCTAAACCTGCACCAGGGGCCCAGAGAAGAGATCCAAAACCTCCACCCGGGGCCCAGAGAAGAGACCCAAAACCTCCGCCAGGGGCCCAGAGAAGAGACCCCAAACCTCCACCTAAAATGGATATAATTATTAAAATAAGTAAAGACAAAATGTAAACGTTGAAGCTAAGAACAAAATATTCTCAATAAAATGTGTGGTGGAAATAGAATAAAACTAAGACATAAATATTGTATATATACATATATAATAAAGGAAGACTGGACCAGGTCTAACCACGGTCTCTGCCCCTCAGGTTCATCTATGGGACCAGGACAAGATCAGGTCTAACCCCGGTCTCTGGTCCTCAGGTTCATCTATGGGACCAGCTGTGGTGAGGTCCGGCTACATGACTTCAGGTCCGGCTCCGGCTCGGCTCTGGAGTCTCATCGCAGTCGAGTTTCATGTGTGACTGTGAGTAACTGGGAAAGTCACGTCCTGATTGGGTCTGAAGACACAACGCAGAGACTTTACTCCCTCAGACCGGCCCGGCTCCAGCACACCATGGACTACAAGGTACAAGGGACCAGGGACTGGACCGGGGACTGGACCAGGGGCTAGACCGGGGACTGGACCAGGGGCTAGACCGGGGACTGGACCGGGGACTAGACCGGGGACTGGACCGGGGACTAGACCGGGGACTGGACCGGGGGCTAGACTGGGGGCTAGACCGGGGACTAGACCGGGTTTGGACCGGGGACTGGACCAGGGGCTAGACCGGGGACTGGACCGGGGGCTAGACCGGGGACTGGACCGGGGACTAGACCGGGGACTGGACCAGGGGCTAGACTGGGGGCTAGACCGGGGACTAGACCGGGTTTGGACCGGGGACTGGACCAGGGTTTGGACCGGGGACTGGACCAGGGGCTAGACCGGGGACTGGACTAGGGGCTAGACCGGGGACTGGACCGGGGACTGGACCGGGGACTAGACCGGGGACTAGACCGGGGGCTGGACCGGGGACTGGACCAGGGACTAGACCGGGGACTAGACCAGGGACTAGACCGGGGAATGTTCAGTGCGTTGGTCTCCGCCCCCTGGTGGTCAGTAGTGATATATGTTGTGTTTGTCAGGGTTTCTTCTTCGAGGGCGTGCTCTGCGCCGCCTTCTCCGACAGCGATCAGTTTGTTTTCACCGGCTCCAGAGACAGAACCATCAAAGTGTGGGGCGTGGCCACAGGTAAGGAACCAGGAGAACCCAGAACCATGTGTGGATCATCTGTCCTCCCTCTCCGTCCGTAGGGAAGCTGCTCCTGGTGCAGTTTGTGTACTTTCCCGTCGTCAGGATGATTTCCTACAAAAATGGCTTCGTGGCTTTGTCCAAACAGGGAACGATCATCAGAGAGACTTTCAGGTGTCCAGACCACATCAGCCCAGACTACAACCCGCTCAGGACGGTCCGAGCGCAGTACAGGGTCACATCCAATCCCTGTGACCCCCGTGACCTCGAGGAGCAGGGGCAGAGCCAGCAGGGGGCGGAGCTGCAGGAGTTTAACCCCGCCCACATCAGCCTCATGGACGTTATCAAGTCCAAACCGTCGCCCACCTGTGTCCTTCTGTAGCACGCTAAAGGCTAAGAGCTAATACTTACACTAAAGCTAATGCTGAAGCTAATGCTAATGCTAATGCACGTCCACGATTCCTACATTTCAGAATCCCGAGTTTATCCGAGTTAGAAAAATGTTTGCGTTTGGATAAACTTTAATATCCGACTGTGAAATTATTGCTCGTTCTTGTGTTTCATATTTAGTTTCTCTCAACGTGTGTGAAACCGCTGCCGCTGAGCTTCTGCTGGTGTAAAGCTGCCGCTATGCTAATGTCGCTAACCCAGAGTTATAACTTGTGTCATAAAACTAGTTTAATAAATGAACCTTTGATTGATTTGAGCTATTTCCTGGTTTATATTATTTGATTTCAGTCGTTTACTGTTGAAAGTTCTTTTTTTTAAAGCTCTGGCCCTTTAAAGAGCAGAAATATGAACACTTTGATCAAACTTAGAACAGGTAACATGCATTGAACGACAATAAAATTTTAAATTAACATTCTAAATCAAACTGGGAAATACTAATTATTAGACACAACAGTAACAACTGAGAAGAAATTACACGTAAGCTAACCAAAGCTAACCTAAGCTAACTCTGCAACATTAATATGGCAATACAGTTTTAGAGTAACTGAATATTAACTGTTTGCCGTTTGTCGTTTGCCATTTGCCGTTTGTCGTTTGCACATGGACATACCTGGCGCGTCCAGCAGAGAGCGCAGTCCCGGGCGCAGTTCCGGCTCCACAACGGAAGTGACAGAGACAAAGGCAGGGCTGCGGCGGTGTTAGCTCCGGGCTAAAGCTAAGACACGTTTGGGCAGAAAATGTCTGAAAAGGGCCACGTTTTCCGCGCTCTGGTGAACGCGCGTCTGACCGCGGCCGCGGAGGAAATCTTTGCGCTGTTCGAGAAGACGATAGTGGAATATGAGGAGGAACTGCGCCACTTTAAAGAGAAGGAGAAGCGGAGGAAACGGCAGCTCCTAGAGGAGAAGAGCGCGACGCACGGTTCAGGTCAAACATCAGCTTCAGCTTCACAAACGTCAGCTCCAGCTTCAGCTTCACAAACATCAGCTTCACAAACGTCAGCTCCAGCTTCAGCTTCACAAACATCAGCTTCACAAACATCAGCTCCAGCTTCAGCTTCACACAAACATCAGCTTCACACAAACATCAGCTTCACACGAACATCAGCTTCACACGAACATCAGCTTCACACGAACATCAGCTTCACACGAACATCAGCTTCACACGAACATCAGCTTCACACGAACATCAGCTTCACACAAACATCAGCTTCACACAAACATCAGCTTCACACAAACATCAGCTTCACACAAACATCAGCTTCACACAAACATCAGCTTCACAAACATCAGCTTCACACGAACATCAGCTTCACACAAACATCAGCTTCACACAAACATCAGCTTCACACAAACATCAGCTTCACACAAACATCAGCTTCACACAAACATCAGCTTCACAAACATCAGCTTCACACAAACATCAGCTTCACACGAACATCAGCTTCACACGAACATCAGCTTCACACGAACATCAGCTTCACACAAACATCAGCTTCACACACACATCAGCTTCACAAACATCAGCTTCACACAAACATCAGCTTCACACGAACATCAGCTTCACACGAACATCAGCTTCACACGAACATCAGCTTCACACAAACATCAGCTTCACACACACATCAGCTTCACACACACATCAGCTTCACACAAACATCAGCTTCACACACACATCAGCTTCACACACACATCAGCTTCACACAAACATCAGCTTCACACAAACATCAGCTTCACACGAACATCAGCTTCACACGAACATCAGCTTCACACGAACATCAGCTTCACACAAACATCAGCTTCACACAAACATCAGCTTCACACAAACATCAGCTTCACACAAACATCAGCTTCACACAAACATCAGCTTCACACAAACATCAGCATCACACAAACATCAGCATCACACAAACATGAACTTGCTGTGCAGATTGAGTGAAACAAAATAAAACAACATGTATAAGTCAAAAAGATAAAATATTTAAATCTTTAGGATGAAAATAACGATAGACACAATGTTCAGTTCAATGTATTTGTTACTGACAGCTGCAGGAGCTGGTTTATTCATATATTATATTAATAATAATGTAATGTATAAATATGTTATGTTCTCTCTTTTTTTACCCGGTTTATGCAAAAACAGTGTTATGAATTATTATTTTCATCTATATATATAAGTGACGTCCTGATCCAATACTTAATTAAAAAAATGCACAAATGCAACATAAACAGGTTTTCCCCAGTTTCCCCAAATTTTATTTCTTAACACTTCAACTGTGCACCTTTTCTTTGAGCTTGGATAAGAAAAAATAGTGCAAAATTTAAATTAAATAAAAGTAGCAGGTCAACTCAAAATACCCAGCAGCCATGTAAACAAATAAGCAAAGTGCAACAGTGTCATAAAGTAAGACATAATGTGCTTTTCAGAACTGCACTCATAATACTCTTCTGGTGACAAATAATAAAACATGTTTTTCTTGATGAAATCCGTCTGAATGTCTTTGAGTAAGCCAGGGGCCAGTGTTCTGCTCCTCACGGTCGCCACGGTGACGTATCACGCCGCGCTCCGCCCAAACCACACACCCCTGTCTGTGCTCAGCCCAAACCACACCCCCTTGTCTGTGCACCTAGATTTGGTGACCTCGCCCAAACCACACCCCCGTCTCGCCCATGGCTTTCTTCACATTAGCAACGTTTGTCGCACAAAATTACATGGACCCGCTGCTTGTCGATGCCAGAGTTATTGAACATTTTTCCTTCATCTGTTTGATATAATCACACTCCACCACTTATGAGCGGCGCTCGGTGCACGCAAGCGAGCGCAGCAGCACCCTAAAATGCACGGCACGCGCACACGGTTATCTTAAAAGCTGGCGGTATCTTTTCAGCGTGGCGGGTGCCGGCGGCAGCATGGCGAGCCGCTAAAAGCCCTCAGCGAGAACACTGTACATTATATTTCTACAGCCTAAACCAAAAAGTCTAAATACTTTGACCTTTGACCCTTTCTCCGTTAGCGTCTGCTCCTTGTAAACATGCTAACGCTGAAGTTGAGGCCAACACGCTTCAGTCTGTGTTCTGTCGCCGTGTTCTGTCGCCGTGTTCTGTCGCCGTGGTGTTTGATTGTCGTTTGTCATTGCAGACGTGAAGGTGAAATCTCCTGACGACTATGAGGAACAGGAAGAAGAAGAAGAAGCGTGCGGCGATGACGATGAGAACGACCTCAACACGCAGACGACCATCATCAAAGAGGAGTTCATCAAACAGGAAGAGGACGATGAGTGCCCGCCCGACTTCAGCTTCTACTCCGGGAAGAACGAGGACGACGGCGAGCAGACGGACCATGACGAGGACTGGGCGGCGCCGTGCAGCAGCTCGTTCCAGCGGCACGCCGACGCTGAGCCGGACGTGGACTACTTCAGCCAGGTGTACATGCAGGCGCTGGACAGGAACGAGCAGAACGCCAACAGGAAGCCCGCCGCCCGCCAGCCCAAGTGTCCTGAGTGCGACCAGGAGTTCGACGGGAAAGAGGAGCTGCAGCGCCACATGCTGGACGTCCACGGCGGAGACAAACCCATCAGCTGTCCCGTCTGCACCAGGACGTTCACGCGGAACGGCTCGCTCAAGCTGCACATGGCCATGCACATGCACGAGAAGCCGTACAGCTGCCCGGTGTGCAGCCGAGGCTTCACGCAGAAGGGGAACCTGAGGTCGCACATGGCGCAGCACACGGGCGAGAAACCTTTCAGCTGCTCCCAGTGCGACGCCCGCTTCCCCATCAAGCGGACGCTGCTGCGCCACATGAAGCTGCACACGGGCGAGCGGCCGTACAGCTGCCCGTATTGCGACAAGAGCTTCACGCGCAAGGAGCACGTCCGGCTGCACATGGCGGTGCACACGGGACAGACCACGCCCAAGAAACGCCGCGCCACGCCCACCAGGAGCGAGCGCGACGGCGCCGACGAGTCCAACGACTCCAGCGGCCCCGGGTTCTACGGCAGCGGCTCCAACGAGTGACGTTTGTGTCTGCGGGACACGTCTGTGTGACTGCGGGAGATGTTTGTGTGACGGCGGGAGACGTTTGTGTGTTTCCAGTAACTCGACCGACCTGAATTTCAAAACACGACCTTAAACATTTTATTGCATATTTACTGGCCGTACGTTTTAGAGAATGTCAAATTGTGAGAACGCAAAAGGATCGTAAGTTATGAAAATTGTCGCATTTTTTATAGGTTTCGTTTTATCTACGGGTGCATAGATGATCTATGTTTGCAGATGCTCAGACTGGCTGGGTTGGCACTAGATCATACACTTCTAACTCACGGAAGTCAGAATGAGTTAGGAGTGTATGATCTAGTGCCAAGCCGCTGGCTGCCATGGCGACAGACACGCCCGGGGCATCAGAGCTGAAGATATTTTGCATGACTGTCAAAGTGCTCACATCATGTAGTGAGCGCGGGCCCGCAACAGACCATCGCCCGCCCGGTTGTTGTCTGCTAATGTCTCTTTTCCTGTGGTTGGACTAGTTTTGATGTAGAGAGCTATTTTATTCAATATCTGCACCAATAAGACCACTTCAATGTGAAGCGCTTCTGAGAAAAGAAAACTGCAAAACCTGTGCCAGGATTTTAAATATATTAATAAATAATAAAATGTTAAAAGTTCGATGTTACCAGAAACACACTTTATTTTATTTGGCCTGTCGGGGCCAGAACCCGTTGGGCGTGGCTTTAGTGACCTCACTACAAGAGGATGGAAGGGCATCTGACTCGGTGAATGTTTGAAAATCACAGGTTATTTAAAGGTCCCATAACATGCAAAATCGACTTTTCAGAACTTTTAACCTTCTTACATTGCTATTTGTGCTTCATATATGTCCCCAGAGTGTTTTTTTGATTGATTCCCGCAGTGTTTAGCTATATTACAGACTATCTCCTTTCCTCGAATCTCCAAACTGACGGGTGGTGGGGCAAGACCGCGTCATTATCCATATCCAAAAAGCATATTATGGCACCTTTTTTAAAGAATCAAACTTTATTGTGAAAAGGGGCGTGTTTCTGACTCCTGCAGGGGGCGTTGGCTTTAGTGCTCGTTTAGCGTGTTTTGACCGACAGGAAACATGTCACTTCAGACAAACCGGTCATTTTAGTTCGGGCTGAAGTCGAACAATCGCTTGACTTTTTAGACAGAGGTCAGAGGTATTGGATCCGTCACATTCATGAAGATCAGATATTTAGAATTCTGCCTGTTTTTTGTCTGGTTTTGGGGTAAATCGTAAAAGCCAAAAATCACGTCACGATTCGACGTCAAAGAAAAAGGTACAAATAAAAACTGCAAACGACTCATTTTGATGCTCGATTCGTTTAAAATTGCTCTGAAGTACTTTACCGTGTCATACTTGTACTTTTACCTGAGTATTTTTACTGCTTCTGCATCTGTAAGTCTCCCAAATACTTTTACTGCAACCAAAGTCATTTGTTTGACCTCTTGTTTGTACTTTTACTTCTTGGTTTGTACTTTTACCTCTTTTTTTGTACTTTTACCTCTTGGTTTGTACTTTTACTTCTTGGTTTGTACTTTTACCTCTTTTTTTGTACTTTTACCTCTTGGTTTGTACTTTTACCTCTTGGTTTGTACTTTTACCTCTTGTTTGTACTTTTACTTCTTGGTTTGTATTTTTACCTCTTGGTTTGTACTTTTACCTCTTGTTTCTAACACCTTCAGCTACATGACGCACAGACAGAACTGTGGTAAGTCTGGTATGTTAACGTAACATTAACAGTTATTCAGATAACTATAGCATAAAGAACATGTTAACAAGTTTACTGATGCGTCGCTCAGAGTGTGGAGCGCCCTTTTTTGATCGTCAGGGTGAAAATAACAATATCACATAAGTCGCTCCTGCCAAAACTGAAAAAAGGTGCGACTTATAGTCCAGAAAATACGGTACTTTTACCTCTTGTGTGTACTTTACTTTGGTGATATTGGCGGCTGAACTTTGACGGACTCTCCTGTCGGGGACTTGTCGTTTGAACTCTTGCAGTTGTAAATTCCGGAGTCGTTTCCCTGGACTGGACAGTTGCCCTGGAAACGTTTGAGTGTTTTAACGTGTTGCATGTTTAGACGTGTTTAGAAGGATTTATATCTGTGAATATGATTATTAGAACTGCAGATGAAGTGCAAATCTGTGACTGAAGCTTCAGAGAATATTTATGAATAAAGTGTTTTTTTGATGAAAAACAACGTTTATTCTTATGACATTTCACTGTAATTTTGTCTTTAATATTGTTTTAGAGTTTATTTAAAGTTTAGAGCTGACAAACTTTTCCTTCAGGGAAATACGATCACTCCCGTGTCCTTAGAGACTCATTTTTTGTTTGTATGTTCTGCTCGTGTCTGGGTGAGTTTGCATGTTCTGCTCACACAAACATGCACCAGGTCAAATCCTGACTCAGACTCACACTTGAGTGATTAAGCCCCTCCCCCAGGCCCAGTTACAGGTCAGATCAGTGGAGAGGTGACCTTAGGGTGTCAGAGGTGAAAGCTTTAATGCCACAGTGGAACCTGAAGAGCATTTGTTTTCTCACCCTCTGCCCTCGTCCTGCGCTGACTTTTGGACGGGTCAAATGCAGACAACAATAAAGCAAAGCACTGAATTGACCACTTGAATGACCACCTGAACTGACCAACACGAGATTCTGAGGCTGATTTATCACAGTATATTTTAAAATTTTCTCTGTACATTTTGTATTTAATGTTACAAATAAAATGTCTTATTTTTACATGAAAACTTTATACTTTTTTCATTTTATTTTAAAACGTAGTATTAAAATTACAGAAGTTTCTATTTTATTTTTTAAATATTTGTTTTCCTGTTCGCGCGAGATCTGTTCTTCCCACGAGATTCCGCGGGATCTGACCCACACCACGTGACGCTCCTGTTTGTCTCAAACTAAAGACACAAAATCTTCTTTTCGGCTCATTTTACACGAGTTTAACGTTAAAAACACAGCGCGTCGAAACGTCTGCGCCGCGTGAACGTTTCAGTAAAACAACGCGTCGAAATACGGTCTATGACGTCACATATCCGCGCCACAGCTAAAGCTAAAAACAGTGTTTAAAATGTGTGAAAGGAGTTTGGCGCTGAGAGCTCTGGTGAACGCGCGTCTGACTGCGGCTGCGGAAGAGATCTTTGCGCTGGTTGAAAGAACAATAGCGGAGTATGAGGAGGAACTGTGTCGCTCCAAAGAGGAGAACCAGAGGAACCAGCAGCTCCTGGACTCGGTTCTGAGCCTCAGAGCAGAAGGTGTCACTTTCATCACACAAACACTAAAGACAAACTTTAATCTGTCAAACTGTGATTTTAGATCCATAAATGTGACTAACTGTGACGTTTAACTTGAAGAAAAAATAAAATTCACAAGCAGGAAACGACAATTATAGAAAAATGTCACAAAGTAATTTTTACTTTGTGACATTTTTCTATAATTGTCTTTTCCTGTTTGTGAATTTTATTTTTTAAGTTAAGTTGCATAACTTTTTTAAGTTATGAATAAAAAACGTTGTGAACTAAATAATCTCAACATAAACGTTAAGTTAAAGAAGTTCACGTGTCCAGTTTATTATGACGTCATGTGAAGGTTCTGGTCAGTGAAGGCTCTGGTCTGTTATGTCATATATTTGTACTTTATGTTGTTGTTGTTGTTGTTTTATGGCGGTTGGCATCCGAGTGTTGCATTACCGCCAGACTTTATTCCTCAGACGTTTCGTAGTCCTCAGACTCTGTCGTAGTCCGTAAAAGTACTCCTCCCATCGCTTTGGCGTTACAAAGCCCATGAGGTCATGATGTGTTTTTGTGACTAGAATAGTTGTTGTGTCAGAGACCAACCGGCTTTATTCCAGGGAGACTCTTCTTCACCTTCCTCGCCCTCTTTGACGTTCGGTGCTTTGGAAGTACAAAGCCCATGAGATCATGGGACGTCTTTGTTGTTTTACAAAGCCCATGAGGTCATGGGACGTCTTTGTCGTTTTATCCTTTAGAAGTCCTTCTTCCATCACTTTGGCGTTTCTAGGCCCATGAAGTCCAAGCGCGTTAGAACATCCTCTTGCTCCTCATCCTCGGCTCAGTCTCCAACACCCCCCACCTCTATAAACGTTTACCCAGCCCTGTGCTACATAAGTAAGCAACCACAGCCTGACACAAACCCTGTGACTGGATCGCCAGAACGTTCCGCAGATTGAACTCCCGCCCATTATTCCGAAACCACAAGGCCAACCCGGCCCTTTCCCTATCATAAGCCTCACAGCAAATCAGCACATGCTCGACAGTCTCTGGCACCCGACAGTGACCACACAGACCGGTCGGATGTTTGCCTATCCTACTCAGTGACCTTTAACAATCTTCTCTGAGGGTGAGACACTAGGCAATCAGTGGGCGGGGCTTGGGTTCGAGTCCGGCTCTTTCTGTGGAGTTCATGTGTTTGACTCTTAAAGCTCGATTATGTAACATTTCCTCTCCCTCTCCACAGACCTGAATTGTACTCCTGTTCGTTTCCATGGATATTTGTTTGTTCTGTTTACAGTTTCACCTGAAACTAATCTTCTTTGTTCCCCCAACACTCATGTAACGGGCCATATAATCTTATTGTTAGCTCCTCATGAGTAACTTAGAGCTTGTCCTTAGAGCCTTAGAAGGTTTGAGGAGATGAATCAGAGTTTTGTGTTCGTGATTCTGAAATAAAATCCATGCATCGTCTTCAGATCCGAGCACCGAGTCAACGAGTTCGTCCTGGAGGCGGAGCCTTTGTGACTTTCCCCAAATCAAAGAAGAGCGAGGTCCAGATGTCGAGTGCAAAGAGGAAAGACCCGAGTCGTGTGTCGTCGCCCAGGAGCAAACGCACGACTTCACTGAGCACGTCCAGAAGGTTCTGCAGAGCTGGGGGATTCCACAAAGCGGGACAGGCCTGGACCACCTCCGGAGCGGGACGGGCCCGGACCACCTCCACCTCCGGAGCGGGACGGGCCCGGACCACCTCCACCTCCGGAGCGGGACGGGCCCGGACCACCTCCGGAGCGGGACGGGCCCGGACCACCTCCACCTCCGGAGCGGGACGGGCCCGGACCACCTCCACCTCCGGAGCGGGACGGGCCCGGACCACCTCCGAAGCGGGACTGGCCCGGACCACCTCCACCTCAGGAGTTTCACTTTTCCTCATGTGAATCCAGGTGAGCAGAAACACAGTGGTTTGAGTTGATCCTGTTTGTTCTGCGTCTGAAGCTCGAGTTCTCCTCAAAATATAGATGAGAACGACGAGACGTGGACAGAGAACGGAAACGACGGCAGAAACGACGGCGGAAACGTGGCCCGGAGGAGAAACTGTGGAGCTCAAATCCTCTTCTGCTCAGTCTGTGACAAGAGGTTCAGGAGGACGCACGAGTTACGGCGACACGAGCTCACGCACGAGGCCAAACCTTACAGCTGTTCACTCTGCAAGAAGAGCTTTGCCCGCGAGGACTCGGTGCAGTTCCACATGGCGCTGCACACGGGCACACAGCTCTTCCACTGCCAGCTGTGCCACAAGCCCTTCACCCGCAGCAACGGGCTCAGGAACCACATGCTGACCATCCACGCCCAGCGCAAACCCTTCAGCTGTTCCTTCTGCCAGAGAGAGTTCTCCACCAAAGACAGTCTGAAGAAGCACGTGTTCCTGCACACGGGCAACAAACCCTTCAGGTGAGCCACGGGCAACAAACCCTTCAGGTGAGCCACGGGCAACAGACCCTTCAGGTGAGCCACGGGCAACAGACCCTTCAGGTGAGCCACGGGCAACAGACCCTTCAGGTGAGCCACGGACAACAGATCCTTCAGGTGACACATGGCAACAACCGACCCTTCAAGTGAGCCACGGGCAATGGACCCTTCAGGTGAGCCACGGCAACAACCGACCCTTCAGGTGAGCCACTGCAACTGACCCTTCAGGTGAGCCACTGCAACTGACCCTTCAGGTGAGCCATGGCAACTGACCCTGCAGGTGAGCCACGGGCAACAGACCCTGCAGGTGAGCCACGGGCAACAGACCCTTCAGATGAGCCACGGGCAACAGACCCTTCAGATGAGCCACGGGCAACAGACCCTTCAGATGAGCCACGGGCAACAGACTCTTCAGGTGAGCCACGGGCAACAGACCCTTCAGGTGAGCCACGGGTAACCGACCCTTCAGGTGAGCCACGGCAACAGACCCTTCAGGTGAGCCTCGGGCTTGAGTTGTGAGACTGAGACCAGGAGGACCTGGAGCTCCTGCAGGAGAACAGAGCTCCTGCAGCTGTTTACTGAGTGGGTGTTTTCAAAGAACAGACACAAAAATGACTAACAAATCCAAAGAAACAGTTTATTCTTTCACATTTGCCTTTGTCACATTTAGTTTGTACTTTCAGGTGTTCGTTCTGCGACAAGAGCTACACGAGGAGACAACAACTGAAGCTCCACATGTCTGACCACCACGGAGAAGGAACGAGCAGAAAGTGAGGAGCAGAACATGAGAAGGAGAGGAGCGGAATGCGAGGAGCGGAACGCAAGGAGCGGCGGGAAGATCACGCAGCGCTCACAGGTCACTAGACGTTGGATCAGGAGAAAAGGGTGTAAATGAAGCTCAGATCTCACTTGATCTTCTGTTGAATGCCGTTGGATTGAATGAAAGCAAAATCTAAAGCCTTTATTTGTCTTTTTTGTAATAATGTGTTTTTTTTATTATCATTTTAGGTCATATTCCAGAAAAATAAATGGTTTTAAAGGTTAAAATCCATCTGAAGGTGTTTTTATCATTCTGATAAAATGGTTTGGTGGGAGGGCATCTGTGGAGGGCATCTGTGGTAAATATTTATCAGTTTTACTACAGTGAAGTTCCAGTTTGTAAAGACATTTAGAATTTTTTTTAAAATGAGAGTTTAAATTGACAGGAAGTCGAGCTGAGTCCCTCTGTGACGTCATCAGTGTGACGTCATCAGTGTGCGACACATGGTTGGACTAAATAAAGGTGTTTAATGGTGTTATTGTGTCAGATCAGATCATGTTGTGTCGTTTATGTGGAGTTTGGTATGTTTACAGTCTGGTTGCTATGTAACAGTTGTGGAATGACCTCTACCTGTGTTATATCTGTGCTCACGTCCAACCAGGAAGTACAACTATAAACTTTACACAGACGAGCAAAATGTTGAGTCAAATCTGAAATATACTCGTGTCTGAGCCGTCACAGACTTTACGGCTCACTCTTCTGTCCTTAAAGGAAGAAAAGAGGATTTTTTTGCTGATTTGAGAACTGAAACGACTGTTCTTTTTTTTTTTTTTTTAAATGTGCATGCGCACACTCACCCCCACACTCACCCCCACCCTCCTGTTGTTTCCAAGAGGCTGCCTCCCATCACACGTCAACAGCCCCGCCTCTACACGTGTGTTTGTTTATTAGCACGACAGATCGCATCATCTCTCACCACACATGTGCCATGGAAACGTGCTGCTATGGGAACGAGGCTGCAGGTGTGCAGTAGCACGCAGGGAATGATTGACATGTGGGAGAACTACTCGGCTGTCCACACCACCAGGAAATGAGACTCAGATTGCACGTCAAAAATCCTCTATTATTCTTTTAAGTCCCAGGTCCTGGTCCAGGTCCTTCTCGCTGTGAGGCGAGAGTGCTCGTCACCAAAAATATGTAAAAGTTGGAAACTGATGAAATGTACTTAAAGGTGGTATGGACGATTTTTTTTTATCATATTTCCTCGTGGCGTGGATAAATCATTTGTCCTGCCACGTATCAATCATAAAACGCACCTACCACCTGCAGCCGCGTCAGGCTCGTCCCCACGTTTCCGCGTGCCTAAGCGCATGGATCTATCACAATATAGTTCTCTCAGTGTACGGGGCAAAATGAAGACGGAGAAAGACAGTTCGAGCTGACACAGAAGTGGACAGAAATCTACGGGAGACGAGCGATGCGCTCCGTTGCGCTAGTAAACAAACGCACGTGTGTGTTGTATCAGTCCGCACGGGGGAGTGCGCGTGCGCACTTCCGCCTGCGTTCTCAAATCGCCGAAAAATCGTCCATACCGCCTTTAAGTCACATCGACTCTAAAGTGACATGTCAGATAAAATGTCAGATAAAAGTTATTTTCCTCTGTATCTACCTGCGTTGCAACAATGCAATTTCCCCATGTGTGGACAATAAAGGATTATCTTATCTTAAACTTGTTCCATCCACGTGGGGGCGCTGTGACGCAACTGCCGTGGTTTTACTGATGATAATAATAAACATATTAAAACTAAAAAGACAGATAAAGAAACGTCTCGGTTCTAATAAACAACAAATGCCAGTGAACAATATCCCGTAAAACAACAGAAAAGACTAAAATAAAGTCAGAATAATAAGAACAACCTTCTGGAACGTAAACCGCACCTCGTTTACGATGCCTCACGACAGTTCAAAGCGTTTTACGTGTGTCGTGTCTCCACAGCGGCGCTAACAGTTAGCTCGGTGCTAAAGCTAAAAAAACTTACCAAAAACACGTATAAAAATGTCTAAAAGTGTCGCGCTGAGAGCTCTGGTGAACGCGCGTCTGACTGCGGCTGCGGAAGAGATCTTTGCGCTGGTTGAAAGAACAATAGCGGAGTATGAGGAGGAACTGTGTCGCTCCAAAGAGGAGAACCAGAGGAACCAGCAGCTCCTGGACTCGGTTCTGAGCTCGCAGAACTCTCACGGAGCAGGTTTGTGGAGCTCGGGTCACTCCGAGTCCAGATGTTTGTCCAGGGTCCGTTTCTATGGCGACACAACAGGGAAAACACGGACAGTTGTAAAAGACAAAAGGACCAGCTCTGGGCAGATCCTGAATGTCGTTATGAAATGTCGAGTTTATCGTGAGAAAATGATACAAAAAGAGCAAATTAAAAAATATAAAGAATAAAAGGAGTTGTAAAGAGTGAAGGTGCTATTTCTGCATTTTGGGGATTAGTTTGACAGACATTTCATTGCATGATGTGGCACTTTTAAACCACATTTCTGTTGAACAGAACTGAAAAGGCCCTTTTCACCAAACAAGTCTTAAAAACACGGAGCTCCACCTTTGTTTAATTCTTCAGTGGGATTATCAGAATTGACTGGAGACAAAGAGTTCTAGAGTGATAATCCCAGTCAGATCAGACCTTTACGTCCCATGTAAACACTTCACCTGGAGACATGCTAATGCTAACATACAATAATGTTCAAATAACAACACAAACTGAACTAACCTTTTATCAAGTTTGTGTGTTTTATATTTAAGATAATGTGTGTTAGCCTTTAGCTCTGAGACATAAACACTTCATAAACACAGAGGTTTCCTCACTTATTTACAGGATGTAAAAGTCTGTGGCTGCTGCAGCGATTATCACTCTAGAACTCGCTCTGTCACTGCTTTTATTTTACTTTATTTGAGCGTAGTAGTAGTAGTAGTAGTAGTCGTAGTAATAGTAGTAATAAGATATAAATAAATAAATAACGATTATATATATATATATAAAATAAATAATGAAATTTCCCCATGTGGGACAATAAAGCAATATCTTACCTTAATAGTAATAGTAGTAGTAGTATCAATAGTAGATAGAAAGCATCACAATCAGATTCACATTGGAGTTGGTGCAGTTTTCTTATCAATGAACATAGAGTGATCAAGTGGCTGGACTCTGGAGCGACCTGTCACCAGCCGGTTCCTCTTTCACTTAACGGAAAAGAACATTTAAATGAGATGAAAGTAGTGACAGAAACTTGACTGTTGCTTGTGTGATGTTCCTGCAGGTGTCCAGTTTGAGCCGCCTCGCGGAGAAGACTTTGTTCCCTCGTCAGACGCAGAGGAAGAGCAAAGCAGCCGACGCCGTGACGACCGAGAAGATCTGACCTTCATCCCCAACATTCTGGTGAAAGACGAGGAGAACCTGTCCTCGCTGTTTGGACAGAGTGAGACGGCGCCGCGGGGACACGCCAACAAAACGCAGCAGTTCCTCTTGAAACACTTCGGCGAGAAACGGACGGACTACGACTCGGACATCGAGGACGGCTGGACGCCCCGCGGCAGCGGCGCCGACAAACTGCAGAAGGACGAAGGTCGCGAGGATCACAAAGACGACTCTCTGGAGACGATGCTCAGTGAGAGTTTATCCGACAACGACGGCGGCGGCGAGCACAAAGTGCAGAGCCACGAGTGTCTGGCTTGCGGCGAGGCGTTCAAGGGCGACGCCGAGCTTCACAAACACATGGACTCGCACGTGAGCTTTAACTGTCCCATCTGCGGACAGGACTTCCCCCTGGAGGACGAGTTCAAGGCGCATTTGGCCGTCCACGGAGTGAACGCGAGCTTCAGCTGCTCCGAGTGCGACGCCCAGTTCGCTCTCCAGACTCACCTGGAGCGTCACCTGAAGATCCATGCGTCCCACACCACCTTCAGCTGTCCCGTGTGCAGCAAGAGCTTCACCCGGAAGTACCGTCTGCGCTCGCACATGTCGTCGCACACGGGCGAGAAACCCTTTAGCTGTCCAGTGTGCGGCCGAGGGTTCACGCGCAAAGACAACCTGGGCGCGCACATGGCGACGCACACGGGCCAGAAGCCGTTCATCTGCGCCGTGTGCAACAAGTGCTTCATGAGGAAGGATCGGCTCACGGCGCACATGAGCTCACACACGGGGGAGGGCTTCTGCCTCAAGAAGAAGTAAAGAACCGGTTAGCTCCTCGTCTGAAGCTGCTGCTGCTGGTGTTTGTGGTGAACACCATCGAGCACCAGGCGAGCGTCACCAGCAATCGCCAAACTTTCTCTGGGCCAAATGTTGTTCTGAGCCACGTTTGACCCAATCATAGCGGTTTTGACCACACAAGCCCCTCCTCCAAAACCACACAAGCCCCTCCTCCAGAACCACACAACCCCCTCCTCCAGAACCACACAACCCCCTCCTCCAGAACCACACAACCCCCTCCTCCAGAACCACACAAACTCCTCCTCCAGAACCACACAACCCCCTCCTCCAGAACCACACAACCCCCTCCTCCAGAACCACACAAACTCCTCCTCCAGAACCACACAAACTCCTCCTCCAGAACCACACAAACTCCTCCTCCAGAACCACACAAGCTCCTCCTCCAGAACCACACAAGCTCCTCCTCCAGAAGCACACAAACTCCTCCTCCAGAACCATACAAAGCCCCTCTTCCAGAAGCACACAAACTCCTCCTCCAAAACCACACAAACTTCTGCAGAACCACACTAGCCCATCCTCCAGAACCACACAAACTCCTCCTCCAGAACCCAGAACCACACAAGCCCCTCCTCCAGAACCACACAAGCCCCTCCTCCTTTCAGTATTAGTTTTCCAGAATAAACTTTGACTTCAATCATTGAATGTGATAAAAGTCTGACAGAGAAAGGAAAAGCAGGAATAACAGTTCAAATGAGTCGTCGTTACAAACTTCTGCTTCAATGTTCAGCAGTTTTGGGGATAAAGAAAAAAAAGCCAGATCTTTGTATCTCTATTTTAGATTTAAAGCTTAAATATTGAGGTTTGGTTCAAATCTCTTCTGCGATCAGTTTAATTCTAATGTTTGACACTTTCTTGGAGACGATGCGTTTTTAAAAAAGTGTCACGTTTGAGAGAAAAGCGAGCGTTTTGAACTTTGCAGTTTATCTGGACCAGAACTTTCTTCTCACGACGGATTTAAACTTGTACAAAATGTGTGAAACTTGTAAATCTGTATTTTTGAATCCTTTGTTTTCAGACTTTGTGAAATGCAGTAACGGAAACAAATATTTGAAAACGCTGTGTCTTTTTTGAGGTAAATAAAACTTACAATACGACAACTAAAGGTGCACTGTGTAACTTTTGTGTTTGAAGGTTCACCACCTGCTAGTTTCCATGGAGATGTTCTTGTTTTGCCTTGTTCCCACTTGTAAGATAGGCAAGAATGATGTTTAGACTAACTTTGATTCACCAGAGGCCGATTTGTTTGGGCAAAGTTCAGGTTTAGTTTGAGCTCCAGTCGGGGGCGGTAATGTAACACTTGGACACCATAAAACACCAAAGACGAACAAATTAAATGACAGAATAAACTGTTTTTTTAGTCGCCAACACTTTATATTGTTTTGTTCTTCTTCTCTCTCTCTTGTGTAAGTTCTATTCACTCCCATTTACGAGGGCGTGTCCAGTGTGGTGAGGGCGTGGTCAATGTGGTGAGGGCGTGACCAGAGGGCGTGGTCAATGTGGTGAGGGTGTGGCCAGAGGGCGTGGTCAATGTGGTGAGGGCGTGACCAGAGGGCGTGGTCAATGTGGTGAGGGCATGGCCAGTGTGGCGAGTGCGTGGTCAATGTGGTGAGGGCGAGGCCAGAGTGGCGAGTGCGTGCCCAGTGTGATCAGTGACACTCTTGTGTAGAGCTTCAGGGCAGTGGTCCCCAAACTGTGGTTCAGGCCCAGAATATTAAAAAAAAAGCCAGATTTACCTTAAACTTTACATTTATTCCAAAATACAAAACACACAATATTTTATACATTTTATCACAGAAGAACTTTAGTTACAGTTTTGTTTCAGATTAGGACAGTTTTTAATTTGAAAGTGTCACTAACTGAACAGCTGAATAGTTGCAAATTATTACCGGAAAATGTGCGTCTGTAAAGAGAACAGCTGTAAGGTGTCTGTCTGGTGTCTTTTCGTATGCGACTCTAACGTTCGCTTTGTTGTAAAAGATTTTTGACAAACTGAACAGCTGTAAGGTTTCTCACCTCTGTGGATTCTCATATGAACCTCGAGGTTTCCCTTTTTGGCAAAAGCTTTTCTACAGAATAAACAGCTGAAAGGTTTCTCCCCGTTGTGCGTCATCATGTGAGTGTTGAGGTTGTACCTTTGAGCAAACGCTTTGTTACAGACTGGACAGCTGTAAGGTTTTTCTCCTGTGTGAACTCGGATGTGTTTTTCTAAGTTATGTTTACTCATTACTCTCTTCTGACAAACAAAGCACTCATATTTCCCTCCTCCTCCTCCAGTCCCTGAGCCGTGTCCCTCTGTGACAGTGGCTCTGCTCTCTGCTCCACACTTGTATTTGCTGAATAGACCCGAGTTGTGTGCAGCTGTACTTGTGTCTTTTATCTGGACTTGGTTGTAGTGGTCTCCATCAGCCTCTGTCTCCATCTGTGCAGTTGAACTGCTGGCTGGAGGTTCCCAGTCTTCATCATTGTCAGTTTGTTCCTCAGTCTGTGAGTGTAAATGTCCATGTGGGTCTAAGCTGATGTCTGCTCCTGCTCCTTCACAGTGCTCTCCCTGTGTCAACTCTCTGTGCTCAGTTTGTCTTTGTTGAAGCAGTGAGGACTGCTCTTCACTCTTCACACACACAGCAGTGAACTCTGGGAGCTGCTCTTCCTCCTGTTTCAGAAAATGTTCCTCTGGTTCCTCTTTAATCTGTGCAGTCTCTGGGGTTTCCTGGTTGTGACTCGCATCATTAATGAACCAGTGACTCTGATCACCTGCAGGAGAGAAGAAGAAAGATGTTCATGACAATAATTTAAGAATGAGCTCGGCAGCTATTTTAAGAGTTTCCTTTATTTAACAGGTGTGAAATGGAGAGAGACATTCAGCAAATGGCTGAGAGCTGGAATCAAACCCACGCCGCTGCGACCACGGCAACATCGGCGAGCACAGGTAGATTTAATTTGCTTTAGATATGACATTAAAACAGTATTTTGTTTGTTTTCGACTGGTCAACTACATTTTGAGGCCTGAAGGTCATTTGAGGTCACGGACAATCTCTCAAACACTAGATTAGTGTCAATCATGAAAATATAGCAACAGCGCCGCCCGGTGGTCGAGCGTTGTTGTTATTTTCACACTTGCAACGGCATTTCATACTCCAGTGCAACTTATATATGTTTATTTATTCTTTATTATGCAGTTTTTGGCTGGTGCGACTTATACAAACTCGCCAAGCGAGCTAACCGCATCCAGGTCCAAAGCGAGCTAACCGCATCCGGGTCGCAGGTTCAGGACCCCTGAAGGTGGCGTAAAGAAACAAGAAGCAGTCGCTCACGTCTCAGTGTTTTAATGACAAACATTAATCATAACACAACTTTTATACATCACGTGACCGACTAAACTACACATTTCACATGATTATTTTTCCCCCTTTTGACCATTTTGGTGAGGTTCACATTGTTACTTCTTAGTTTGACATGAGCCAATGTGACAGAGGTGATTCCACAGCTGTCACCTAGCAACCAGACTGTAAACAAGAGCCAAACTCCACATCAATGACACAACAGTTCTGACCTGACACAGTAAGACCATAAACCACCTTTATTTAGTCCAACCACGTGTTGCACACTGATGACATCACACTGATGACATCACATCATTTGACAAACCAGGTCCTGACTGTGGCGGGGATCAGCTCGACTTCCAGTAATTTTAAACTTTCTTCAAATTTTCTTCACAAAAGCTGCTTGACTGATATAAAACTATGATAAATATTTATCACACTGTCTCTTTTACCAAACTAAATAATAATTATAAAACATGAACGCACAGCTCCCCCTAGTGTCCACTTGACCTGATGCACCTTCAAAACTAAATGTTTCACAATAACAGAACGTAATGAGGTACAATCACATAATAATACATTAAATATTCGACCATTAGCACTATGTGGGTGTAATTCCTCATTCGTCCAGCAGGGTTCCACTGTAGAACAGATTCAGTCGTTTCTTCCGTTTTTAGAAAAACAAGATGTTTCGAGTCTCATCCAAGAGTCATTCTCAATCTGCAGCTCGAGTCCGAGTACTCAGCTATTTATCCTACTCCGAGTACGCCCCGCCCACTGGGCGGAGCCTCCTGATTTAAAGGCGTCTCCTGTAAACAGTCTTTGTTCTTGCACCTTGAGCCGACGGCTCCTGTTCTGTAGATCTTGAAGTTTGTGCTCGACACATCAGCCGAGCAGAAAGACAACTGCGCTGTGATTGGTTAGCTTTTCAATGTGGGCGTGGTTTTAAATTATGTCTCTTTTGTGGAAATTATAATTTCAGCCATTTTGTTGAGCACACAACAGTTCTCTTTATTGACCAGAGACAAAACACTGTTGTAAACAGATGGTAAGTTGAACCTTAAACATTAGTGTTTAAAGAGGATTCTCTGTTTTAACAAAGATCATCTCTTTAACTCTTTCTCTTCATCTTTTGTCCTGCTCAGAATCTTCTCCTCACTGTCTTTGATCAAGTGGTTTGTGTCTTTAAGATGAAGATGCACAACACTCTGTGGTCCTGAACTCCAGTGTCTGACGTGCTGAGAAAGTGTCTGGTGCAGTGGCTCTTTAGTCTCACTATGTGGCGCTCTTTAGTCTCACTATGTGGCGCTCTTTAGTCTCACTATGTGGCGCTCTTTAGTCTCACTATGTGGCGCTCTTTAGTCTCACTATGTGGCGCTCTTTAGTCTCACTATGTGGCGCTCTTTAGTCTCACTATGTGGCGCTCTTTCCTTAGCATTGCTCTGTTTTTGAGGCATTTTGTCTTTGTTTTAAGAAAACGTACAAAACTAATTTTCAAACTGGTCCGATGACTCCAATCAAAGCTTTTTCTTCATGGAACCCTGCTGGACGAATGAGGGATTACACTGACTTTCCTTGAGAGTCATGTTTGGCTGCGCCCTCTTCGGACCTCTGTAAAATCACATTCATAATTTCAGTTTCAGATTATGCGTTTTTACAAACTGAACAGCTGTAAAGTCTCTCTCCTGTGGGTTCTCATGTGTGTATTGAGGTTACATTTGTGAGTAAATGTTTTCCTACATATCAAACAGCTGTAAGGTCTCTCTCCAGTGTGGATTCTCACATGAATATTGAGATTCCCCTTTTGGGCAAATGTTTTGTTACACACTGGGCAGCTGTAAGGTCTTTCTCCTGTGTGAACTCTCACATGATAATCCAAAGAGGTTTGTTGAGTAAATGTTTTGTTACAAACTAAACAACTGTAAGGTTTCTCTCCTGTGTGAGATCTGATGTGTATTTCTAAAGTCTGTTTAGCTCTATATTTCTTCTTACAAACGACGCACTCATATTTACGCCCCCATTCTGCAGCTCCTCTTGCTCCTCCTCCTCCTCCTCCAGTCCCTGAGCCGTGTCCCTCTGTGACAGTGGCTCTGCTCTCTGCTCCACACTTGTATTTGCTGAATAGACCCGAGTTGTGTGCAGCTGTACTTGTGTCTTTTATCTGGACTTGGTTGTAGTGGTCTCCATCAGCCGCTGTCTCCATCTGTGCAGTTGAACTGCTGGCTGGAGGTTCCCAGTCTTCATCATTGTCAGTTTGTTCCTCAGTCTGTGAGTGTAAATGTCCATGTGGGTCTAAGCTGATGTCTGCTCCTGCTCCTCCACAGTGCTCTTCCTGTGTCAACTCTCTGTGCTCAGTTTGTCTTTGTTGAAGCAGTGAGGACTGCTCTTCACTCTTCACACACACAGCAGTGAACTCTGGGAGCTGCTCTTCCTCCTGTTTCAGCAAATGTTCCTCTGGTTCCTCTTTAATCTGTGCAGGCTCTGGAGTTTCCTCATTTGCACTGTGATCAGGACTGAATGTGTCTGTCTGAACACCTGCAGGAGAGAAGGAGAAATATCTTTATAACAGTCATTTTAGATGAGCTTGACTTCCGGGATGACTTTGATGATGATTGACTTTCTAGCTCAGTCACGTCTGTCGGGCTGCGGTCGAATCAGTTGGATTGATCCGTTTATATTACGAGTTCACCTGGGGAGATTCTTCAGTTCTGCGTGTGAGACGTATAATGAAGAAACTGAACAAGAACAACGTCACCGAGAGCCAGAAATGCAACAGCTAAGTTAACAGCCCCCGCTCCAGCCCCCACCTCCACACTGCCCGCAAATACTCTGAACATCGCTCCAGAGGAGAACGAGATAGATAGTGATTATGGTGGCTCTGCAGGAGAAAACTGAAAATATTACAAAGATACAAAGATAAATGGCGGGAATGTGTGGTTGGAAATCCAGAACTGATGAACTGGACAAGACGCAGCATCGAGCCGCAGCCGAAAGCGAAATCTCTGATGTGAAAGCCGCGGTCTCAGCGTTGAAAGCCGACGTGGCAGATTTGGACCCAAACGGCCCCGAACCAGCGCCCAAGACCCATTATACTGAAGTTCCACCACTTCAGTGATAAACGTATCATGGCTTCAATCAGACGTCTCGCCGGCAAACCAGATCAACCAAGACCCAAGTCTCTTTCTTTAACGACTTCTCATAAAGCGTAAAGCTTCTTTTGAAGTGAAATCTCATCTGACAAAAGAACGTGGAATACGCTCTGCTTTATCCGGCAATGCTGAGGATCAACGAGAATGGAAAAATAAAAAGATTAATTTCAGTAGAGGAGGCATCGGCTTTCACAGATATGTTGACAGATCCATGAGCAGTTTGACATTCTCCTCATTATCTCAATGAAAAGATCCTGGACTGTCCCGGAGACATGCGAGTATGTGATCAATGTGGGTCAGTGTGAGACAGAGTGGTCCAACTTTACTTTGTAAATGTCCAGTTGAAAGAGTTATATTAACCGTACCAGAGGGCCTGGTTTTCCCTCCACCCTCTGATCTTTTTTGGATCAGTCTGTGGGCTCTTTTTTCCAGTTTGTTCTATTACTGTAGTTCCTGTGTTTGACCAGAGAGCTGTGCAACAAAAGCAGATTTACAAGAATGGTTTATAGAATGGCATCTGAAAGGTTAAGAATAACATCTTTTAGTGTTAATGACATATTGAGTCCAATTGAACGGTCAAAGATACTGACAAAGATGATAAAAGAGAAAATGTATATTATATACTTACAGAAACCCATTTAAATGACTTAGAAAATCAAACATTCTAACACATTCTTCCTCGCACAGGGTAAACAAAAGAGGGGCGTGGCCTTTGAACAGGGGTGTGGCCTTTGAACAGAGGTTTGAACACAAAGATAAAGATGGCAGGAACTATTCATAGAAGTGTGTTTACTGTGATAAATGTATTTGCTCCACCAGGAGGCGCTCTCACTTTCTAAACTGAAGCTGTGGATCTGATGCAAACCACTCTGAGAGAACCCTTGTGGTTGAGACTGAAACTGACATGTTCAAAGTCCTGATAAATCTATAAATACCGCATGTAGTACATGAATACATCATAAATAATCCTGCCAGTTTCAGGCAGTGAAGGCGACACTATTGTATCTTTGCTAAATTAGCCACATGAATTAAAATTGCAATTTTACTGCACGCAAATAACAAATCACAAATACTGCGAGTTTCGAAGAACCATAATTCACAAAAAACAAAACATCCTGCATAAAAACAGTAGTTTAGATTTGTACAAAGATGTTCTGGATTCTTAGTTCACAGTTCTGTTTCTGTCAAATCGCACGTCGAGCAGAATCTTATTATTAAAACCTTAAAATTATTATATTATTATTTAACCTTAAAACGCATTTCTGGTCAGAAAAGCCTCGTGTCCGGGGTCGTGTCCGGCGTCGCGTCCGCCCTCGCGTCCTTTGTCACGTCCGGCCTCGCGTCCTTTGTCACGTCCGGCCTCGCGTCCGGCGTCGTGTCGAGCGTCACGTCCGGCGTCGTGTCGAGCGTCACGTCCGGCCTCGCGTCCGGCGTCGTGTCGAGCGTCACGTCCGGCATCGCGTCCTTTGTCACGTCCGGCATCGCGTCCTTTGTCACGTCCGGCATCGCGTCCTTTGTCACGTCCGGCATCGCGTCCTTTGTCACGTCCGGCATCGCGTCCTTTGTCACGTCCGGCATCGCGTCCTTTGTCACGTCCGGCATCGCGTCCTTTGTCACGTCCTTTGTCACGTCCTTTGTCACGTCCGGCGCGTGTTTGGAATCTCCACAGAGACTGATTCACTCAAAGTCTCTTGACACAGAGTTTTCAGCTTTGGAGGATTTTGTGCCAAAATGAAATGATTAAATGCACAATTATGAATTATAAATGTCATGAATTAATACAAATTGTGCAATTGAATGCGTCGATAAATAATTTAAAGCTTAACATGAAAAAGATCTCTTGAATTATTTCCTGATTTCAAATTTAAAATAATCTGTCAGACTCACTCGTCAAACTCAAGAGGGCGGAATTTAGGCTGCTCTAGTCCAGTTCATTTCAGATGGGTCAAAGGTCAGGGGCCCCTGCAGTTACGGTCACTCAGATTAGCAGGAAATCACTTCTGCGGCACAAACGTGAGTGGGAGTTTAACCACCTCCGTAACCTCTGTCTCCACGGTAACGATAAAGACAATATTGAGTTCTTTCTCAGTCAAAAAACTACAATGTTTTTCACTGCTCACCCCTCCCCCGCCCCTGGAGCAACCTCCCTCCCCCGCCCCTGGAGCCCCCCGTGTGACCAATCTAAGGGATAAAAACCGCCATGATCTGAGACTCACCTTCTGCTCTGAGGTTCAGAACCGAGTCCAGGAGCTGCTGGTTCCTCTGATTCTCCTCTTTGGAGCGACACAGTTCCTCCTCATACTCCGCTATTGTTCTTTCAACCAGCGCAAAGATCTCTTCCGCAGCCGCAGTCAGACGCGCGTTCACCAGAGCTCTCAGCGCCAAACTCCTTTCACACATTTTACTGCTTCTTCTTCTTCTTCTTCTTCTTCTTCGTTTGGTTTGAAGTTGGTGGATCTCAGTACATTAGTTCCATTCCTTTCACACACTTTACAAACAGTTTTTAGCTCGAGCTCCTGTGGCGGCACGAGCTGCGGAGGGAGCAGTACGTCACTTCCGCCGTAAAAACATCACCTTCTGATAGAACACGCGCTGATATATTGAACAATATTAATAACATTAAAACATTACATTTTTCAACAAAATATCAAGAAAAGCCCTTCTCACGAAGTCTTTAAAAAATATATTTTTGTTTATTGAAAAAGTACAATCCAAAAGTCTGAGACGAAAACACGTCAGCGCCATCACGTGACGTGACGTCAAAAAAGCACACAATGTTTGTATTTCCAAAGAACGTGATATGTACCCATAAATCATACTCAGTTTAAAGTTCTCTTATGGAATATTTTTTCCTAACTATAAGAATATCTTGTGAAATAATATAAACGTTGTTTCTGTGAGTAACATGTTCAAACCTTTGCATTTCTTTTACTTTTGTTTATTTTATACATTTCCAGCATTTTTCAAATTTATCTCAGTTGTCATTTTGTAATTCATCTTTTTTATAATAATCATGATTGAGTTTAGCTTGAAATCATTTGTTTACTTATTTATTTTTTGCATTTTTTTATCTGTAATTATGAAAACTTAGATTGAACAGTTTGAACCGTCGTGGGAAAAGTTCCATAATATGAATATTAAATCCTCCAAATGTATAATTTAACCATTTGGATCCATAACATCATCTACAAATATAATATTATATATATATATATATACATATATATATATATATATATATATATATATATATACATATATATACACATATATATATATATACACATATACACATATATATATATATACACATATACACATATATATATATATACACATATACACATATATATATATATATATATATATATATATATATATATATATATATATATATATATATATATATATATATATATATATATATTTTGATCAAACCACAATTACACTGTTTTTCCACCAAGCGGCACAACGAGGGCTAAATATGACACTAAATATAAAAGTCACATTTGAACCATCTGAAAAAAGAAAATCATTCATCATCAATATTTATATAGATATAATATATATATATATATATACATATACGAGAGAGGAGAGAGAGTTTTTGAGTTTCATGGACACGCCTCCAGGAGGAACATCTCAGATCTGGATCCACAGATTGAAAATTACTTTTGGATGATCTTAAATGTTACGTTGAACATCAATTTTAGAATGAAAAGTGTCGGTATGAAAAAGGTTTGAGAAGACGACGAGTCGTTCCATTTTTCTTACAGAGTTCACTGTAAAACAAAGACTGAGCCAAAGCTTCAGAAGACCATAGTGGGCAGCTGAATGGTTTCAGGGGAAACTCGTCGGTTGTGAATTATTTCATAAAATGTGGTCCTGGAAGTAGAACTGCTGTAAGGTTTCTGTCTGGTGTGTTTTCAAATGTGACTCTAAGTTACCTTTTTTGGTAAAAGATTTGTGACAAACAAAACAGCTGTAAGGTTTCTCGCCTCTGTGGATTCTCAGATGAACATCAAGGTTTCCCTTTTTGGCAAAAGCTTTTCTACAGAATAAACAACTGAAAGGTCTCTCCCCAGTGTGCGTCATCATGTGAGCGTTGAGGTTGTACCTTTGAGCAAACGCTTTGTTACAGACTGGACAGCTGTAAGGTTTTTCTCCTGTGTGAACTCTGATGTGTTTTTCTAAGTTATGTTTATTTGTAACTCTCTTCTGACAAACAAAGCACTCATATTTTCCTCCTCCTCCTCCTCCTCCTCCTCCTCCTCCTCCTCCTCCTCCTCCTCCTCCTCCTCCTCCTCCTCCTCCTCCTCTCCCTGAGCCGTGTCCCTCTGTGACAGTGGCTCTGCTTTCTGCTCCACACTTGTATTTGCTGAATAGACCTGAGTTGTGTGCAGCTGTACTTGTGTCTTTTATCTGGACTTGGTTGTAGTGGTCTCCATCAGCCTCTGTCTCCATCTGTGCAGTTGAACTGCTGGCTGGAGGTTCCCAGTCTTCATCATTGTCAGTTTGTTCCTCAGTCTGTGAGTGTAAATGTCCATGTGGGTCTAAGCTGATGTCTGCTCCTGCTCCTCCACAGTGCTCTCCCTGTGTCAACTCTCTGTGCTCAGTTTGTCTTTGTTGAAGCAGTGAGGACTGCTCTTCACTCTTCACACACACAGCAGTGAACTCTGGGAGCTGCTCTTCCTCCTGTTTCAGCAAATGTTCCTCTGGTTCCTCTTTAATCTGTGCAGTCTCTGGAGTTTCCTCACTCACAAGATCAGGACTGCACCAGTCGGTCTGAGCATCTGCAAGAGAGAAGGAGAAAAATACACAATTAAACTTTCAAAAGAATGATGTGGTGATAAAGATAAAGATTCTGCATCAAACACAATATTCAGTCTGAGCAGCTTTAAGAGAGTGAGAGAATAAATCCTGGTTCCATTTGGCAGAGGAGTTAAGTAAAGTACAAAAGTAAAAGTACTATACTTTAGTACTATACACTTGACTACGCTGGAAGCAGCATCGACCTCAGAGCAGGAGGCGGATCGTTTGAGAAAACACTTGCACAAGAGGCATTCTTCACAGACTAAATGCATATTTTCTCTGTAATTATCAAAACTCATGTCAAATCTCTACCAAAAATCTAAATAATTGGATTTTTTTTTATATTAACCAGAATAAAGCTTTATTTTAATTTCAAAATCATTTGGAGATGAGTTTGGAATATGGGCAGGTTTCCTCAGATATCAGTTGGATAGATATGTGTGTAAAAAACAAAAATAAAAGAACAATTATAAAAATCCCAGATAAATACATTTTTTTAATTGTTTTTACCAAAGTGAAGTGAGTCTTTAGAACCATGCAGCTGTTTGTGCCTCAATCATGTTTCATAAAAGTTACTTTCCTGGTTTCTGAGCGAGGGAAACCAGTGCCATAGCAAAGAACAATAAAAATAAAAAATACTTTTGACCATTCAAAAGGAATCAAACTTTATTAATTTTCCTTTAAACAGAAAACAAACTCATGAATTGTTTTACAGACTTGTTTAGAGATGCTTTTGAACTTTGTATCCAATGTATCGATTGTCACATCAGCTCCGCCCACAACAAACGATGTCATCATCCAGACGACGCAAACAGAAACGCTCTGTTTGAGACGCTCGGAGCGTAAAGGGAAAAACAATGAGATTATTTCAGCATAAAATGATCAAGAGGAGGAACAAATGTCATTATTTTTATGGGGGTTTTTTTCAAACTTTTTTGTTCAAAACTCTGGAGCAGATTGAAATCACCAACTGACATTTTAATGATTGAGACTGAACAAGGAAGTAAGAGCGATGACATCATCACTTTGCAAAGAAATAATTTACTTGCCAAATCAAAAACTTGACAAAATTGTGAACTGGATTGAACAATATATTTATAATAAATGGAGATAAATTGAACTGGCCTGAAGTTAGAAAACACTTAAAGCTCAATTTGAACCTTTTAATTTAAAAAGGAACAGCAAAAAACAGAACTAGTTTGAGGTGAAACCAGATCATGAACAGGTTTCTAAATCAGTTTAAATTACATAATTTATTTTAATATTAAATGAGCCAAAACTAGAGATGCACCGATCAATCGGCCGCGATTAAAAAAGCCGGTTTTATATCCAATCGGCCCCAATCGGTGACCGGCTGGTCAGTGTCGTAATTTCCGGTTTTCGGCCGATCAAACTGACTTGCATGCGCGGTTTGTAGCAGCTCAACGCACCCAGAGCAAAAACAGCTAAAAACTAGCAAGACTCAGGAAGAAAACATGCCGCTGATTTGGACTTATTTCACTTTGTGCCAGGACGACCCAAAACACGCTGTTTGTAATGCTTGCAAGTCAAAAGTAAGCCGTGGAGGATCAACGCCTAACGCCTGTTGGAACAACAAACTTAATACACCACTTGGAAAAGAAGCACCCAGGTTTGTTTAGCAAATATAAAGACACTGCTGCTAAGAGGAGGGATGCAGCAGAGTCGCAGCAACCACAACAACCCTTCACCGTGGCTGCTATGTTCCACATCAACACTGAAAAGTCCAACGCCACCACTAGGAAAATAATGGAGTTCATGGCTCTGGACGACCAGCAGTTTAGCGTAGTACAGCATAAAGGCTTCGTAAACCTGATGAAACACCCAAGTCCACGGTACAAATGATCAAGTAGGCGGTACTTTTCTGACACAGCGCTGCCAGAGTTGTTTGAGAGAGTTTCAAGCCATATACACAAATTGCTGGACAGCACTAAATCCCCGGCCAGTTTCACAATGGACATTCGGACTTCCAACGTGAGCTCAATGTCAATGTTGAGCCTGACTGCTTGGTGGCTGGATTATGAAAATATTAAAGTATATGCTGCACCTTTTATTTTGAAATATAAAAAGAGGTGATGCAATTTACTTTGAGCACCAGCTTTAATTTTCAAGTACAAAGATTTCATTGCACTTTATTTTTTTAGATGGACTTAAAGTTCTCTTTTGTCTTATAACTGCTGCTTGTGTTGAGGTGTTGTTGAAAGCCTCAAATGGCGGTATGAGTCCCCCGAGGTGTACCCAGAGGTACTGGAGGGGTAGTCAATAAATTACATTGTATAAGACAACTGCTGGGATGTTTTTGAATGTTGTTGTTTGAATGTAAGTTAGTTATTGACCTGTAAACTGGACTGAATGTTATAGTCAGTGAAAATAAATCTGCTCAGGAGGCACAGTTGAAAAACTCTAGCCTACCACTAGTTGTGGTTTTAATTGCAGTTATATCAGCAAAATGTTGTCTGGGAGAAGGGTACTCAAGTCAAATAAATATGGTGTCCATTATATGATTATAATTATTTCTTAGATAGAAAATCGGTATTGGAAAAAACAGTTTTGGCAGGTCATACCTCCTTAAAAAACGGAAATCGGTATCGGCCAAGAATTTTGCAATCAGTGCATCTTTGGCAGAGCTCATCAAAAACAGATCTTATAATAAATGATGTCAAATGGGTGTAATCCCTCATTCATCCAGTAGTGTTCCATAAGAAAAAGAGATTCAGATTTAGTCAGAGCGCCTTCATTATCATCATCATCATCATCATCATCATCATCTTTAAACCACAAACCACTGGCTGAAGATCCTGAGCAGAAGAAGAGACGTCTGAAAGTTCAAAGAGAGAATCCTCTTTAAACACACAGTTTGCCCGCTGTTTACAACAGTGTGTTGAGGCCCTGGTAAATAAAGATAACAGATGATCAGGTACTAATCAGTGATGAGGAGCTGCGGCAGCTAACAATAGGATGTCTATGGCCCATGACAGGGCTGTTAGGGGAACGGTGTAAACAAATAGATGAATAGGATACACCCAGTGGGCGGGGCTTAATTAGAGTTGGATAAATATCTGAGCTTTCAGACGCGATCCACAAATTGAGAATTACTCTTGGATGAGAGTTGAAACACGGTGTCCAGACGAGCACATTTTGAATCTATTTTCTAAAATGTGTCAAATGTCAGTTGAGTGTTTTACTGCAGCAGTTTGTGAAGAAACAGTGTAAAGCAAGAGAACAAATAATGCGTCCTTTAAGTTAATTGTTCTTACACTCAATAATGACAAAGTATAACATGTTTGAATATTATATTTTTCTGAGTTTAAGTCTGATCTGATCCCAACCGGGTTCAATCTTCAAAGCCGTGACTTTTCATGTGTTCCACAAGCTCCAGCTTCTGCAGAAACATCTGCTCACAGGTGGGACAGCTGAAAGGTGTGTGTGTCTTCAGGTGCGTCTCCAGGTGACCTTTTCTCATAAACTTCTTGTTGCAGACGGAGCAGCTGTAAGGTTTGTCTCCGGTGTGAGTTCTGATGTGAACATTGAGCGCAGAGCGACACACAAATGCCTTGACGCAGGTGGGACAGCTGTAAGGTTTCTCTCCAGTGTGAGTCCTCATGTGAACACTGAGGGCGGAACTAACGGCAAAGGCCTTGTCACACACTGAACAGCTGTAAGGTTTCTCTCCTCTGTGTCGTCTCATGTGTGAGTCACAGTTTCCCTTTTTGGTGAATTCTTTCTTACAGATGGAGCAGCTATAAGGTTTGTCTCCAGTGTGCGTTCTCATGTGGTCGTTCAAAGCAGTTTTATGACCAAAGGTTTTGTCGCACATGGAACAGCTGTAAGGTCTCTCGCCAGTGTGACATCTCATGTGCACTTTGAGCGCTGAGCTTGACGTAAACGCTCGAACGCAGATCAAACAGCTGTGAGGTCTCTCTCCGCGGTGGATTTTCATGTGAGTGTGACGATTCCCTTTTGTACTGAAGGTTTTGTCACAAACTGAACAACTGTAAGGTTTCACACCGGTGTGAACACCAATGTGTGTTTCGTAGCTCTGTTCACTTGTAAAACTCTTTAGACAAAATGGACACTGCATCTCCTCCCTTCCCTCTTCTTCATCATCATTGTCATCATCATCATCATCATCCGCATCGTCATCTGAGCCGTGTCCCTCTGTGACAGTGGCTCTGTTCTCTGCTCCACACTTGTATTTGCTGAATAGACCCGAGTTGTGTGCAGCTGTACTTGTGTCTTTTATCTGGACTTGGTTGTAGTGGTCTCCATCAGCCTCTGTCTCCATCTGTGCAGTTGAACTGCTGGCTGGAGGTTCCCAGTCTTCATCATTGTCAGTTTGTTCCTCAGTCTGTGAGTGTAAATGTCCATGTGGGTCAAAGCTGATGTCTACTCCTGCTCCTCCACAGTGCTCTCCCTGTGTCAACTCTCTGTGCTCAGTTTGTCTTTGTTGAAGCAGTGAGGACTGCTCTTCACTCTTCACACACACAGCAGTGAACTCTGGGAGCTGCTCTTCCTCCTGTTTCAGCAAATGTTCCTCTGGTTCCTCTTTAATCTGTGCAAGCTCTGGAGTTTCCTGCTTCATACTGGGATCAGGGCTGAAGTCCATCTGAACACCTGCAGGAGAAAAGGAGAAAAAGGTAATTAAATAAATATAATAAATAAACGATGATACCAAAAATATGCGTTTACCTTGTGCCTAAAGTCGACTCAGTGTCACTGAATCTTGCTTTTTCTGCTAAACACTGAACCATATGAATATGTTGTGCCTCAAACACATTGAGTTTTCATTTGTTTCATTCAAAAAAAAATGTTAGTCTTCATTTTTCTCGTGCTCTGCAGATCTTTTGCAGTCGTGTCCTTCATGTTTCTGCCCTGACGTGTGGCTGCAGGCAGTGGGGCGCTGGACGGACATCGTGGAGATCATGTTCCACAAAAGGGTCCGAGCTGCTCAAGTGAAGCTAACGTGCTTTATTCATTTACACGACCGTCAGATTCAAATTCCACCAAGAACAAGTCTCAATATTTGGCACAGATATTTTGTCTGTCTTTCCCAGTTAGAGGCATTTGGCTAAAGTATGGCTGATGTTTAGCCAGGCCGGGCGGGCAGGACTTGGCTGGGACAAGTGTGAATCTGGTGTGTAGTTTATTTTGTCTGGTCCAGAATCTACAAGTTCAGTTGAGGTCATTCTTAACCTGATTGAGAATGACTTTTGGAATGGAACGATGGAACGATGGAACACTGCTGGACGAATGAGGGATTGAAAGAATTGATTGAAAATCAATCAAACAGCATCGGAAAAATTACAGGTAACATCCTTTAACGTTAACATATTTAACCCAATCAAACGATCAAAAATATCAAAGAAAAGAAAATATATATTAAATATTTACAAGAGACACAATCAAGTCATATAGAACATCAAAAAACAAAGGAAAACATTGTAAAATGTAAATGTGTCGCTCCACCAGGGGGCGATGTCACTTTCTCTGCTGATCTCATGGAGCTGATTGTGAACCACTCTGAGGGAACCCTGATCTGTGGAGAGAAAGTCCTCAAGTGTCATAGAACCTGACCTCACAGGGGGCCTGGTTAGGTGGTACCACAGGGGGGCGCTAGATGAAATGCTGTGTCCTTCAGGAGCTTCACCCACATGGTCTAGTGTGGCTCAGGTGTGTGTGAACGGCTGGTGGTGGTCAGAGGGTCAGAGGGCGTCGATCAGCAACAACATCGACCCAAAGACAAAGTCGCCTCAGAAACCTCTTTATATTTAACAATGTGAAATGTTTTAGTGAGTGATTATACGTCTTATGCTAAGGAAAGAAAAATGGGAAGAAAACAAGACCATCTTTACACAGAATGAGCCAAATACAAACACAACTAAACAAAAATGCAGTGGTGGGCCTTCAGGGCCAGCAAGGCCTTCTCTGCTGGCCTAAGCATAATCAGAATAGTTATGAATATAATTAAAAAATATGTATATTTTCCCACAAATATTTATTAAATTATTCCCCAGAGTAAGAGTTATACTCTTTATTTCATTGCTTTCCTCTTGGTAGCACTACTTCTAGCCCCAGGTTGAGATTTGGAGAGCTGGTCTTTATGTTAGATCTTTTATCCAATCATATTCCGCCTCATCATGTGTTGCCAAGGGTCTAAAACAGGGGTGTCAAACAGCCGGATCCGGCCTGCCAAACGTTTTAATCCGGCCCGCCGAACGTTTTGAATTAATATTTAAAAAAAAAAAAAAACTTTTTTTTTTCTTTTTCTATTCATAAAACCGTAGTTACATCCGTAACCGTTGTTGGCGCTAAAACTACACGTCCCACAATGCCGCTGGTGGCCGCCTCTCCACCGTGCGGCTTTTCACTGCCGTGTGTACTGCGAGGGAGAAGTGCTAAGAGAAGTAAGACACGCGATTGCGCACTTTACAGCACTTACGCACCTCAGAGCAGAGGTCTGAGTGAGGACAGAGACGTGTGGCTTTAGGGAACGTGGAAGAAAGAAAGAAGACGGTTTTGTGGATGTTAGAGTTGTGCTAAAAGTGGAGCTAACAACAAGAAAAGTAACTTCTGTGATGATGCTCTGTGAGGAAAACATCCAAACCTCTACAAACCTGGACAGATCAGGAGCCACAGGTAAAAACACAGGTCAGAGTGTAAAAGTCTGAACATGACTGTGTCCACACTAATGTGACTGAACACAAATACAATGACCTCATTTGAGTCACTACATGAATCATTTGTCACTAAGATCAGCTTAAACTATGAAAATATTGAGCTCATATTGAGTTTGAGCAGAAACATGTCTGTGATATGAACATTTCACATCAGAAATCACATCAAAAGTCCATGTTCCTGTTCCTGCTGCTGCATGAATATGGACCCAGTCTTTCACCTGCTGCACATTTGCGCAACAGTCTCCACAACTATTACTAGGCTGTAAAAAAGCTATTTCTTATATATTTTTATTGTTTTATGTATTACGTTATGTTCAGCCCGCGACCCAGCATGAGCGTCAAAATTCGGCCCGCGGCCCAAAATGAGTTTGACACCCCTGGTCTAAAATCTGAAATCTGCCCTCAGGCCTTCAGACTAAGCCCCCAGCAGCCAAGATGGCGGCCCATTCAAGTCAATGAGAGCTGCTCAGTAGCGCATGTCGCCAGTTAGCCTTTAAAACTCTTTGGACACTGCAGCCCAGAAGTGACGTAGGTCTGCGTCCGGTTAGCGTACCATGTGATCGTACTGACCAATCAGAGAGTTACTAGAGCAGCGCAGAGCACAGTGTGAGATAAAGCGAAATATTAAACAACTGGTTTTAAGAAAACTGAAGGATTTTTAACAGGAAAAAAGTAAATCTATTTATAGTCATGGCTCAATATTTTAGTGTTATTATTCAGTGTTTTGTGGTTTATCGCAAATAAAATATAAAACCATAAAAAATGTCTAGTTAGTAAACTTTTTCACTGTCAATGGAAATAATTCTGGTCCTTATTAAGTACATGGAATGTATGATCTAAAATTGATTTCTTAAATTAAGGATTTTTAATCATATCATTCTACAACATGTCAAATGTATTCAAAGGACATGTTTATCTACATGCAAAACATGCTAAAGTCATGATTAAGTCCGTATTTAGGTTTCTTGTCTGTGTAATACAGATAACAACACTGATGGACACGAAACGTAACATCGATTAGTTTATGCCTGGCAAAACATTCTATTTCCATAGCATTTATTACGTGATTTAGTTTTTCAGGCAGAAACATTTCAAGACATCACTTCTGAGCAGTAGATCCGCGGCCCTCAGACCCGTGGTGGTCACTAGTTCCATGATTTGTTCAGTTATTAAACTCATAGATTCATATTTTTACGCCTGTAGCTCAGTCGTGGCATTTGGGCTATTTCAAGGCATCTCGGCCCGTTCACTTCGCCTACACGCGCTCTGATTAGTCTAGACGGTCACGAGCTGGGCTAGAGCGGCGCGCTAGAGCGTAGCCGAAGCTAACAGCTTAAAAAGCGTTTTAAAGACAACTGAAGAATCTTAAAATTGCCGACATATCCGACTTTTTTGAAAGCTCTAGGGAAAAAAAGCTTTCTGGACGCACGATGCAGTACCAATGGAGTGGCCACTGGGTAGTCTGCGACATGCTGCAGCTAGCCATACCCTATCCAGATATTATAATAGATCCATGCTGCAGACTCAACAGGAAAGGCACTTGTAGCATAAAGTGAATGGAAATGAAAATTATATGTTAACCAATCAGCTTTAGAGTTGGCTATTGTACGTCTGCTGGCTGTTACACAGGAGCCAGCAGCAGGTGTAGGGTCAGTATCAGATCAACCCTCCGCTGCCTCACGGAAGTCAGAATTTGCTCCAATATGGCGGCCCTCATGGGAGCCCAAAAACACAATAATTATATGGCGGCCCTCGATACACTTCAGACACTGGGTTAGGATTTGGATTAGGGTTAGGGTTAGGGACAAGAGAGTGGATTTGGTCCCAAGAGAGAAAATTACTGCCTGAGCTGAATCTTTTGATTGGATTACCAATATTGAGAGGCAGGTCCTATGAGCGGGTCTATGCAGAACCTCAGAATGAGGAGACTGAATTTGATAAACAAATTAATCCGCCTACTACTAAGATGTTTTTTCAACCCACAATGGCGGAAGGAGGAAAAGATTTCGAATTGGTCGAGGATATAATTATAACGTCTTTCTCAAGATGAACTTTTCAAGAAAAGTTAGACATTGTAAGGAGAGGTCGTCCGACGCCGATGTTACAAAGCCTGTCACAGGCGGTTCGTTCCCCACTTTCAAAATTCCAACGCGGGCAACGGTGCAGACAACGCGCGGACAAGGTGACGTAACGCCTGGTTAAACTGCATTTCGGTCTAAATGTATAGTGCCTAGAGCCATGGCATCATAATGATGGTAATTAGAGGTGGATTCATTCGGGTGGGACTGTGTAGGACCTCACTGAAGGCCCAGGTCCCAGACCCACGGCCCGCCACTGCAAAAATGGAATAATAAGTCTGGACGCTGAGAAGAATTTGATTCTGTAGCTGGACTTATTTATCTAAAGTGATAAACACATTTATAATAGACTACTTAGGCCAAAAAATAATAATTGTGTGTTTCCTGTAACCAGACCGACCTGAATTTCAAAATAAAGAAAACCCAACCTAAAACATTTTATCGCATATTTACTGGCCGTACTTTTCGAGAATGTCAAATTGTGAGAGCAAATCCAAAAGCTGCGGGAAAAAAAATCACCTGTGGGGATCGTAAGATGTTGCAGATGCTCATATTTGGGCAGCGTGCAGACCGGCTGCCATGGCGAGGGCGATATGCACGCCCGGGGCAGCAGCGGTCAAGATTTGGCGTGACTGTCGAAAAGTGCTCACATCATCAAGTGACAATAAGAAAAATTGTGAACGTAGAAGTCTGTAAGATATTTTTCATCATGTTGAGGTATCAGATGATCTCGTTGTAACTGCACAGTGCGCCCCGGACTACAACAACAACAACTCTCACGCTGTCACAAAGTGCTCACTTCTGAGAAAAGAAAACTGTCGGCAAAATCTGTGCCAGAATTTTTAAATATTAAAAAATAAAAATAAAATAAAAATTCCCCAATGTTACCGGAAACACACCATTTATTTTATTTGGCCATAATTACAAAAAATATTGGGGCTTTTTACAATGGTCCAAAATAAAGAATTAAAATCAATGGTCCACTGACTCTGGAAAGAGGAGTGAGACAGGGCTGTGCTTGGCCTCTCCTGTTTGCTTTGAACTTCCATTGACCCTTTATCAGACAATCAAAGCAATTCATGGTGTTACAATCGATGGAACGGAACATAAAAAATTGCTACAGTGCAGACGATGACATCTGGATACAAAGTAAAAGTACAAAAAAAATTTAATTGTCCCTCACTGGCGCCCCCCTCTGTCCTTTAGAAAGACTCAACCATTTAAATGGCAAACGAAATCTCTTAAATATTTAGGGTTGTCCTCCATAAAGACCAATGAGCAACTTGGGAAAATAAACCCCACTTTTCTCTACTATTAAAAAAGACCTTGAAAAATTTGATTAAGTCCACGTCAAAGGATTGAAACTATGAAGTGCAACTCATGACTCTGGACTCCCCAGGAACCTATGCCAGGTTCCACCTTCAGGGGGAGCGCCGACTCCACCTGCAGGTGGAGCACTGACGACCTGATAGATCAGAGGCAGTGCGTGCGGCTGGGGAAGAATGTCTCAGACACTGGGACTATCAGCACAGGAGCTCCACAGGGCTGTGTACTTTCTCCCCTTCTCTTCTCCCTGTACACAAACTGCTGCACCTCCAGCCATGACAACGCCACCCTCATCACCACGACTCCGTAAAACGAATTAAGTTTGTGGACGACATCACCCTCATCGCCATGACAACACCACCCTCATCGGGCTGATGAGTCTGTCAACAGAATGAGGTGGACCAGCTGGTGTCCTGGCCCAGACACTGGAGTCATTTGGAGGAAGTGAAGAATCTCTGGGTCAAATCTGTGCTAACAACATGGAAGGAGCTGATCAGAACATACAAACAAAGATGTTACAATCTTAAACTGGTAAAGCTTTATGACCAAAGGTTTTGTACCAAATAGAACTGACCTGAGACTCAAGGTCTGGAGTACAAAAGGTCTAAAGGTTTTTCACCAGATTGTAAAAGAGAATCACATGAAAAGCTTTGATATGTTGAAAGAGAAACAGGACTTTTATAGGTTTTTACAAATAAAGAGTTATTATAACCAAGACATTAAACAAAGTCCTGACCTTTATAACCTCTAACTGAGATGTTTATCAAGGCTTATAAAGCAGAACTTTAAAGAGGAATAATATCTAAAGTCTATAAATCTATGTCCAATCTGGCCAACTACTAAATATATTTAGCGCCTGTTGCAATTTTCATACACCTGCAAATCAACCACGGTCAAAAACTGTATGCCTCCATCACCACACGGCCTCCACCACCACACGGCCTCCACCCTGTAGCCCTGAGGCCAGGATAATTAGGCCTTAAATAGGAACACCTGCCCACAACCAGACAAGACCCAACAAGCTACACTGTGTGGCCACCGATGTACAAGGCCTCAATATGGCTCTTACAGATACCTTGGTTGTGGATAGAGTCTAAAGAATAAAGTCTTGTGGTAATGCAACACTTGGATACCAGCCGCCATAAAACACCAAAGAAGGAAGAAGAAGAGAGGATCACTCTCTTTATGGTGAATGTTATAAACTGAGCTGCTCAAACTCAAAAGAACTGAAAGGATAAGGATCATTGCGAAAGCTGAAGATTCCTCTGAACAAAAGAGCTTGAATGGGCAGAAATAGAAAACAGGCAAAAGGCTCTAAACAGGAGTCAGAATGACGGGAGTCAGAGTGACGGGAGTCTACTTTTGGAGAGTCAGAGTAAAGACATGGAGGCGTGGCTGGTCTGTCCTCAGTAGATGCAGAGCAACAAACACGTAAGTAACTCCAGAAATCACAATTACACTGGGTGAATGCACTGGGAAGAAGGCGAGGAAGAAGAAGAACCAAAAGAGGAGGAAGAAGAACAGGAAGAGGAAGAAAAAGAGGAAGAAGAAGCAAAAGAAAAAGAAAAAGAAGAAGAAGAACTCATGTGCTTTGAACTGAAGAATAAAGTCTGGCGGTAAGGTAACACTTAAAACACCAAAGAAGAAGATGTGACTAAAGTTCACGACGCTCTGCAGACTGTTTTTGACATTTCCGTCTGAACTTTAGAACTATGAACTTGGACCTCAGAACTCCTGCCATGGATACAATACATCACCAAGGATCAAGGACTGAGAGAGGGACAGACATCAGGCAAATTAATTAACTAAATTAATAAACTTTGGACTAAATGGAACGATGTCATGATCAAAAACTGTTATTATTCGGGACACGACATCGTAAGAACCGAATAATAATTGTGACAATTTTAGAAGCAAAATTACGTATTTTTGTTGAATTCAGCCCAAAAAATAACCTGAATATGAATAACTTTTTTGTTGTCACATTAAAATTGATTTTATCGTTTAGAAAGTTCATTTTCATAAAACCGAGGAACCATCAGAACATGGGAACATCAGAACCTCAGACCATAAGAACCTCAGACCATCAGAACATCAACCTCCAGAACCTCAGACCATAAGAACCTCAGACCATCAGAACATGAAACCATAACATCAGAACCTCAGACCATAATCGTGACTCTACATTTCATATCGTGACATCACTTCCTGTGTTCAAACCCTTACTCTGAGAACGATGCTACTTCTAAATAATATTCGTGTACAATTACAAAAGTATAAAAGTGTTCGTAATGACGTCAGAGGAACTGCAGTGACAGTGTGGGATCTGAAAACTGCTTCAACAAGAACAGTTTCTTCAGCAAAAAGTTACTCAAGTAAAAGTAACGGAGACGCGCGTGCGGTAACGCGACAGCGCCACCGCGCGGCCGGTTCAGACACACGTGTCCAGAGTGTTCAGGTTCAGCAGAAACTCACCTGCTTCAGTTTGGAGCTGCGGGCTCAGAACCGAGTCCAGGAGCTGCTGGTTCCTCTGGTTCTCCTCTTTGGAGCGACACAGTTCCTCCTCATACTCCGCTATTGTTCTTTCAACCAGCGCAAAGATCTCTTCCGCAGCCGCAGTCAGACGCGCGTTCACCAGAACTCTCAGCGCCACGACTTTAGACATTTAGATTTGACGCAGACGCAGTTCAAAGAGACAAATAGAGACAGAGAAGGTGATAAAAGAGGCACAAATGTGACACAACAGTTTTTGCTGTTCGGCCGCTGTACTTCCGGTCCCGCGTGTGCGCATGCGTGTTGAGCCCGGGCTGGTCCAGCTGAAAGTGTCAGATCTGAAACGTGTTTTTCACACTTTGTTCATCTTTGTTCTCCAGAGAAACGCTCTACGAGCAGAAGCTTTAACGTGGGACCTTCTCTCACTGGACAGGGTCGAGTAAAGCTAGAGGGATCGCGAGGCTGTTGCTATGGCAACTGCGGCCGCCATCTTGTGATTGTAAGAGCAAAGAAGAGCCAATGTCAGTGTCTTAATAATGCAGAACTCTACTTGTCTCTGTCAGGACATTTTTCTTTGCATTTTGAAAGCGAATGTTCCTAAATCACGTAATATTTTACTGTAAGTATTAAACAAAGAGGAACCTTTTAAAACCTTAAAGAAGTTTGAGCCCTCAAAATATCCTGGGAAACAAAACAGGCACATTATTTGATTTATGATCATCATCATTATTATCATATTTTCAACTTATGTGTCGTTTTATCATTGTTTATTGTTTTATGTTGAATCACTTAAACAACTTCCTGTTTGTGAATTCCTCTGGTGTTATTCCTCCCTCTCGCCACCTGCTGCGGTAGAGAGCCGCTCCCCCGCGCACCGCCATTACGTCTCACTTCCGGCAGGACAGCGACATCGCACGCGCTCGGGGCTCGCGCTCTTTCGGTTTCACGTGTTTTTGTTGGATTTGTGAGCCGAAGAACATGTCGAAAGTCCCGATCCTCCGCGCGCTCGTGAACGCGCGTCTGACTGCGGCTGCGGAGGAGATCTGTGCACTGTTTGAGAGGACCATAGCGGAGTATGAGGAGGAATTGCGCCAGTCCAGAGAGGAGAAGCAGGAGAACCAGAGGAACCAGCAGCTCCGGAGCGGCGCAGGTCAGTCTCACTCTGTGCCCACGCACGATCACGCAGATGTCACATGCACGAGCCCCATGTCTTCTGCGCACGGGACAAAGACGTTCCCTTCACTTTGACTGTTTCGATTAATCGTGCCGAGTCGACTATAACGACCCTGTAGTTGTATTTCTCTAAAGTGAAAGTTTGTCTGGACTAAACTGACTCTAAAACGCATAAAAAGCAAAGATGACAAAGTATTTCTGATTTTCATCCATAAGACATAAGCTTCTAAAATTCTCTGAATTATTTCATGTGTGACTTTCATAATTCCAACACTTTATTCACTGGTGAAAACATGAAACGTGTCATTCAGGGCGTTTACACCGTAGAATGGAGACAAGAGAGGGAAGGACATGCAGCAGACACACACCCCAGTGCACCTTCAAACCACGCCCCCAGTGCACCTTCCAACCACGCCCCCAGTGCACCTTCCAACCACGCCCCCAGTGCACCTTCCAACCACGCCCAGAAGGATAAACATAACTCAAATCTGAACTGATAATAATGCAATAATATCACAATGTGTCTATAATAATCATAATCTGAATCATATACATGTAATGCACATGTTCTGAGATATATCACTGTTTTTAAAGCACTAAATACATTTTAACATTTGTTTAATTGTCTAATTAAACTATTAAATTGAACTCAAATCTCCCAAAAAAGAATAAAGTGCTGCTTCTGCTTCTGAACATCCTTCATTTTTGTTGCAGGCGTCCAGAGTCCACGCGCCAAAGCAAAAAGCTCTTTGTCTGATCCACAAATCCAATCTGAGCCGGTCTGCACTGAGGCTGAGGCTGAAGATGAAGATGAGGCCGAAGATGCAGGAGGAACCGTGGAAACAGGACTCATCTCTGACACTGAGGCATTAGAGAATCCATACAGCTGTTCACCGGTCGGGATGGAAACCCAGGAAGAAGAAGACGACGATTCCAAACAAATCCACGACAAATCTGCAGACGCCCAACTGGGCAGCGTTTCGCCCAAGCCGAAGCAGAAGAAGAGGAGAGGTCGTCACAAGAGGAGCGGCTCCGCCCTCGGCACGATGAGGCGTAAACACCAGTGCACCGTGTGCCAGAAGATCCTGAAAGGTCCTCAGTCCAACCTACAGCGACACATGGTGATCCACACAGGAGAGCGACCCTTTGGCTGCTCCTTCTGCGACAAGGCGTTTACGCAGCAGTATCTTTTCAAGAGACACATGGAGATGCATCAAAACAAGGACAAGGAGCAGGAGGAGGACAAGCTGGAGGAGGTGCCAAGTCAAGCCGAGCAGGTGAAGGGAACGCAGACCGGCGCCAACCAAACACTCAAGACGGAGTCAGAAGACGGCGCCGTGGAGACATTCCCGTGCTCCCTCTGCGAGAAAAAGTTTAAGAGACAAGTCGCTTTAAAGAAACATTTAGAAAGTCATGAAGTTACGAAGGAGCAATTGAAGAAACTCAGGAAGGAAGCACAAGTGGCGCAGTCTGAGCCTCAAGTGCACGTGAAGGAGCAAGAGGAGGTCCTGGCCTTGGACTCTGAGAACGGAAAAGACGTCACGCCGGCAACGCTGATGAAAAGCATGCACGCGGCAAGCGCCGGCGAAGCGTGCCACCGCTGCTCCATCTGTCACAGAGCGTTCACCACCAGGACGCGGCTCAAGCGCCACATGATTGTCCACACCGGCGACAAACCCTTCAGCTGCCCAGTTTGCAACAAATGCTTCTCGCAGAAATACAACGTGCGCTTGCACATGGCCGTGCACACCGACGAGAGGCCGTTCAGCTGCGACCTCTGCCTGAAGAGCTACCGGCGAAACGACGACCTGCGCACGCACATGTCCACGCACACGGGCCAGGTCCTGTTCAGCTGCGTGGTCTGCAACATGGCGTTCAAGCAGAGGAACTGTCTGGCGACGCACATGCGGCTGCACACGGGGGACAGGCCTTACAGGTGTCCCATGTGCACCAAGACCTTCATCCAGAAGTCCAACCTGAACCGCCACGTGCGCAGCCACACGGGCGAGAAGCCGTTCCGCTGCCCCGTGTGTCCGCAGCGCTTCGTCCAGAGGAGCGATATCCGCAAACACATGGCCATCCACGCTTAGCCCGGGCCACTTATCTCCATGGCGACGACATTGTTTAGCCTCGAGTGTTCTTCATCAGGGAGTTTGACTTGCACTTAAAGTTGTAGTTTTGACGAGTTCAAACTGTATTTAGTGTATGACGGCCGAATGTTTCTAATGTTACTCTTTGGGCCACTTTAGCAAACATCGGCCCGGCCCGTCGTTTGGGCCGGTGACGAGGCCTCGTGTGTCTCCATGGAGATGGAAAATGACAGGTGGATGAGCCAATCAGTGACGAGGATGGGCCGTCAGAACAAATATGGCGTCTTACGAGGAAAAGACATGAAAAGTGACTGAAACACAAAAATCTGTTTGACCCGATGCATCGAGGAAGTGATGACGTCTCCATGGCAACCCGGAAAGCTACACAGTGTATCTTTTATTATCTGAGTTGTTTAAGTCCGTCTCCTCGTTCAGAGCGCCCTGCTCCAAGTGTGAGTAAGCACCACCTGCTGATGTTACCAGGTGGTGCTTATTCGCACTTACTGGACTCTGTAAATACTTTTCTAAATAAATGAGGCATGTTTTTAGCCTCATTTAAACTGCACTTTCAGATACAAAACAGAAAATGATTAAAATAATACAACTGTTTAATAATTTAAAGTCATTTGGTGATATTTGTTGGTGTAAAAGGGCTCGTTTTCCTCTTATAAACGTCGAGTTTCAACATTTAAATGTTTCTTTAAACGTTCAAAATCTTTTTAGGGTTTAGAGTTTTATTTCATGCTTTTGACTTGATCTTTCTGGACTCTGCTCTTTTGTAAATCTTATGGGAATATTCATCATGGGTTTTGGATAATCCGTGTCGCTCTTAAGTTTGTTCATATGTTGTTGTTTTTAGTTTCTGAATCTCACAGAAAGATGAGTAAATATTCTTTTTGGTTTTAGATTAACATTCGTTCTGTTTGACGTGTTTTTGTTGTCGTGACATTTACCATTAAACACTTTTGACCAAACGATTGTTGCACTTTTGATTGATTTATTTATATCACAATCACGTCGACTTTAGACTTAACGACTTGTTTGAGAATCCTGCGTTTACTCTGGACAACGGGACATTCGGGTGTCCAGCGCAGGCCATTCGGGTGACCAGCTTGTATGATGTTAAAAGCGGTTATTTTGTGTTCCAGTCTGATCTTTAATAGTCAAGTGTTGACTTTATCTGGTGTATTTATTTATACATGTTGTACCTTATAAATTATAGTTTTACACCGATCGAGCAGGTATTTGTGGAGAAGACGTAGAAACATCAGTAGAAAATGACAGGAAGTGACATCACACCAGGGACACTCATACAGGAAGTGACATCACACCAGGGACACTCATACTGAAAGTGACATCGCACCAGGGACACTCATGCAGGAAGTGACATCACACATGGGACACTCATGCAGGAAGAGACATCACACCAGGGACACTCATGCAGGAAGTGACATCACATCAGGGACACTCATACAGGAAGTGACATCACACCAGGGACACTCATACAGGAAGTTACATCACACCAGGGACACTCATACAGGAAGTGACATCACACCAAGGACAAGGAAGTGACATCACAGCAGGGACACTCATACAGGAAGTGACATCACACCAGGAACACTCATACAGGAAGTGACATCACACCAGGGACAAGGAAGTGACATCACAGCAGGGACACTCATACAGGAAGTGACATCACAGCAGGGACACTCATACAGGAAGTGACATCACACCAGGGACAATCGGACACAAAAAAACAACTTTTTCAAGTCTATGAATGTTATTTTGTGTTTTTATCACCTAAAACCCCTGAATCTATGTAATTTTTTTTTAATCTGAATTATGCAAACAGTTTTTTTTTTTACATCAAATCAAGTAAAAATATTAATCAAATATAAATATGATTCAAAGAAAAATAATACAATGCTTAAATATTCCGTTTGTAACTGTATTTTAAATTACAGTGAAATGAAAATACAATGTTTAAAAAAACACTTTGTTAAAATACAGTTACAAACGGAATATTAAAGCATTGTATTAGTTTCTTTGAATCATATTTATATTCAATTAATATTTTTACATGATTTGATGTAAAAAGTCAGTTTATATAATTCAGATGCAAAAAATGCAATAACATAAATTCCGTATGAAATAAAATCTTTGGTAATAAAAACACAAAAATAACCTTATTATTTAACCTAAAAACAAGTCTTAATAAATATAATATGACCTTAGCTGAGTTTTGTCCCAGTGTTGTCTGGGTAATTTCTATCCTCCATTTCTATTTCTAATCCTAAAAATGTGCTATTCTGTGATAATATTTTAAAATATGTTATTATTAACTGTGTTTTATGTCAATGACTCGTCTGACCTGTAGACGAGCTTTAGGTTAGTCGACTCTAAAATACCCTGGTCGTTTCAATAATATTAATGTTCGACTAAACCGACTCTAAAACACAAATGTCTAAATATTTCATCATTAACACACTTTGTTTGTTTGTGGAGACTTCCATCGTCATTGTTCAACCTTTATTTGGTTAAAAAAGTCTTTCAAAAGTACAAAAGAAAGGCCGCCCTCACAGCAGCTCATGCGTTTCCCTGTTGCCATGGTGACAGCACGGCGCAGTAATACAGGATGTGATTCACTCTTGCCGGAAGTACCCGCGTGTGAGGGTCAAAGTACGAACATAATACAACAAATACATTAGAGTATTTTCTTTTTTGTAATATTTGTTTGGGCACAGTGCGCATGCGTACGACCAACGTATTTCCGGGTTCCTCCGTTCACATCCGGTTCGTTTAGAAACGACACGTGTGAAGCTGAAAACTCTCCGTTTAACAACATTAAGAAGAAGAAAAGATAGTGTAAAATGTGTGAAAGGAGTTTGGCGCTGAGAGCTCTGGTGAACGCGCGTCTGACTGCGGCTGCGGAAGAGATCTTTGCGCTGGTTGAAAGAACAATAGCGGAGTATGAGGAGGAACTGTGTCGCTCCAAAGAGGAGAACCAGAGGAACCAGCAGCTCCTGGAGGAGGTTCTGAGCCCGCAGCTCCGGCTCCACAGAGCAGAAGGTCAGCAGGGGCGGGGCTAGGGGGGCCGGGGAGGGGGGCCGAGGAGGGGGGCCGGGGAGGGGGGTCGGGGCTTCTTCCAAGTCTCCGCAGTGCATTGCTATTTTACTGATATCACTAAGAAGCAATTACGTCTTGAATGTTTCTGTATTTGAGTGCTTTTTAAATGGCTCCAGTTAGTTTGCCAAACAAACAGTTTCATATTAAAGCTGTTCTAGTCATTCTCAATCTGTGGATCTGAGACTGAGCTGCTCGAGGGAAACATGAAGAAGAAGACCTACAAAAAAGGATGGACTAAAGATAAAAACACACTTATACTAAATATGTTGACTTAATATACACACAATTTACAGCTTGGTCAAAGTTTAGACAAAACTAGCAGTGCAAATGGAGAAGATGTGGAGATGAATATATATTAAAGTGTTTAAGTGTTCGTGAGTCCAACGGACGAGGGAAAGGGGTGTGGCTGAGATCTCAGTTTGCAGTGATGTAATTAAATGTAAAGCTGAAAGATCCCATATCATGCTTTTTTTCCCCGCTTCGTAGTCTATCCTAAGGGTATATCTGATAATAATAAGGGTTGTGCAAAACCCATAACATAATAGTTATGAAATATCACCCATACCTTGGACCCCGCTCACAAACCGGAAATGTAAACGGCTTAGTTTGAGATTTGCCCCCACCCTTGCGAAGAGAGATCTGGCTCCCCCGCCCAACCCGTGATGTAGTCTCAGCGAGAGCGTGTGTCCCCCGCCCACCCCGTGACGTAGTCTCAGTGTGGAGACTGTGTATGTACAGCTCCCGCGCTCCATCGTCTGTGCCAACACTCAAATGTAGCTTTGATGTAAGTTCTACAACACAAGTCTAAAGATTCACAGCGCAGCACACTCGGAGCAAGAGAGACTCGCGGCAGCACTCCCCCTTTCTCCCCCTTTCCGCCTCCGCACAGCCGGAAGAGGAGGGAGGGAGAGGATGAAGGGAGAAGAGGGAGGGAGAGGAGGGAGGGAGAGGAGGTATCTTAAAGGAGCTAAAATTATAGTAAAACAGTTTGGCACAGTTGGCACATATGTATGTATATATATATATATATATATTATATATATATAATATACTTTTTGATAACAAGGTCACAGCACCAAAATGCCTGTTCCTAGATATTTGGGTTAGAGGTAAGAGGTTTTAACTGTATTTATTCAACACTGAGAGGAGGGTGTTCCTGTTTCACTTTATCTGTTTTTTATTCTCAGACATTTTGTTTCAGAGACTAATTCATTCATATCAGACACTGTTCACCACCTCAACACAAACCATGACTAAATGACTAACATATGAAGTCTAACAAACACAATGAATAAACGTTTACGGATCCGCCACACTTAGATTATTGATTTCTACAATATAAATAAAATAAACTGTTATCAATATTTTTTTAATAAAGTACCGCCGACAACGCTAAATAGTATTAAATTAAACGTAAAAAGCGGTATTAAGTCAAAAAATAAGAGTGTTTGAAGCAATTTCTTGCCAAACTCCTGCAGAAGTCTGACGAGGCTGCTCCGAGCTGCTCTGTGCCTGTCTCTCTGTCTGCTGTTAGCCTTTATATCGCAAATACACATGTTAAACCCGTTTGCCACATTTTCTTCTGCGCTTTTTGCCGTGACTGGGTGGGTGGGGGAGGGTGCACACTTAAGCGTCTAAAACACGCTATTTCTACTGTTACACGCTGTGTGGAGTTATGGAGCATGTCTTCAACATGAGCCTGAAGCTGAGGGTGGTACCACAGGTCTGGAAGACCTCCTGTCTGGTACCTGTGCCTAAGACACCGCGCCCCAAAGACTTCAACAGCTTCAGGCCAGTGGCTCTCACGTCCCACCTGATGAAGACACTGGAGCGGCTGGTCCTGGACCACCTCCGCTCCACCGTGAGCTCAGCCATGGACCCGCTGCAGTTTGCATATCGGCCTGGCATCGGAGTGGAGGACGCCGTTATTTCCCTGCTGCACCGCTCTTTCTCTCACCTGGAAAAGCCTGGCAGCTCTGTGAGGATTCTGTTCTTCGATCTTTCCAGCGCCTTCAACACCATCAGCCGCTGCTCCTGAGGGACAAGCTGGAGACGGCTGGTGTGGCGTATGACCTGGCAGAGTGGATCCTGGACTACCTCACAGACCGACCCCAGTTTGTGAGAGCACGGGATTGTGTGTCTGACACTCGGAACTGCAGTGTGGGGGCGCCCCAGGGCACTGTCCTCGCGCCCTTTCTCTTCACCCTTTACACTGCAGACTTCAGACATGACACGGACAGCTGTGTCCTGCAGAAGTTCTCTGATGACTCTGCCATTATCGGACTCATCACGGACGACGATGACGCGGAGTACAGAGGACTGGCGCAGGACTTTGTGGACTGGTGTCAGCGGAACCACCTCCTCATCAACGCGGGGAAGACCAAGGAGATGGTGGTGGATTTCCGCAGACGCCACCCCACTGCCCCCTTACCAGTGAACATCCAGGGACGGGACATTGAGAGAGTGGACACATACAAGTACCTGGGTGTTCATCTGAACCACAAACTGGACTGGACTCATAACACAGACGCACTGTACAGGAAGAGCCAGAGTGGGCTCTACCTTCTGAGGAGACTCAGGTCTTTTGGAGTGACAGGGCCACTCCTGAAGACCTTCTACGACTCTGTGGTGGTATCAGCCCTCCGGTACGGTGTGGCCTGCTGGAGCAGCAGCATCACAGAGAGGGAGAGGAAGAGGCTGGACAAAGTCATCAAGGAGTCCAGCTCCGTCCTGGGCTGTGCTCTGGACTCGGTGCAGGAGGTGGGGGACAGGAGGGTCCTGGCTAGATTCACATCTATGCTGGACCATGAGTGTCACCCCCTGCAGGACACTCTGTCCGCTCTGGAGAGCAGCTTCAGTGAGAGACTGATCCACCCTCGCTGTGTGAAGGAAAGGTTTCGCAGGTCTTTCCTTCCTGCTGCTGTCAGACTTTATAACAAACACTGTTAGTCCTGAACACTCGCAATACTGACCTAACCTAATACTGATGTGCAATTCCGTCATATGTGCAATTGCTGTTGGAATTCATGTGCAATTCATGTGCAATTACTGTGAAATTCATGTGCAATCTATGTGCCGTCGTGACACATATTCATGTGCAATTACTGTCGTGATCACATGCAATGGTATTGATGTATTTATTTATTTATTTGTCTATGGGAGTTTTTATTTATAGGAGATCTTCTACTGAAAGTGTTTTTCAGACTTCCTATAAGTGATCTGTTCTTCTGTATCTACCTCTGTATCTACCTGCGTTGCACCAATGAAATTTCCCCATGTGGGACAATAAAGGAATATCTTATCTTATCCTGTGCGCCGCGTCTCTCCCCCCCCTCTCCTCCTGTGGTGCATTTTGGGCAAACCCGGAAGAAAACATATTTTGAAATTGAAATTATATTTATATTTATATTCCGCCCGCCTGTGCAATATATTTTATAAAAAAAATCCGTAAACCAAGTAATAAAATAACTATGGCCTAAATGTGGCATCGAACAATCACAAGACCAGCCGTCTGCATCAGGCTCTGATCTGCCAAATACAATCATTAAAATGCTGGGCTCATCTAAAATGATTGTTAAAGTATTTCTCCTTCTCTCCTGCAGGTGTTCAGACCGACTGGTGCGGTCCTGACATTGTGAGTGATGAAACTCCAGAGACTGCACGGATTAAAGAGGAACCAGAGGAACATTTGCTGAAACAGGAGGAAGAGCAGCTCCCAGAGTTCACTGCTGTGTGTGTGAAGAGTGAAGAGCAGTTCTCACTGCTTCAACAAAGACAAACTGAGCACAGAGAGTTGACACAGGGAGTGCACTGTGGAGGAGCAGGAGCAGACATCAGCTTAGACCCACATGGACATTTACACTCACAGACTGAGGAACAAACTGACAATGATGAAGACTGGGAACCTCCAGCCAGCAGTTCAACTGCACAGATGGAGACAGAGGCTGATGGAGACCACTACAACCAAGTCCAGATAAAAGACACAAGTACAGCTGCACACAACTCAAGTCTATTCAGCAAATACAAGTGTGGAGCAGAGAGCAGAGCCACTGTCACAGAGGGACACGGCTCAGGGACTGGAGCAGGAGGAGGAGGAGGAGCAGCAGGAGGAAGAGGTGGAAGAGGAAGAGGAGCAGCAGCAGGAGGCCACAAGAAACATGTGTGCTTTGTTTGCAAGAAGAGCTACTTGAATAAACACCACTTACAAAGACACATCAGAATTCACACAGGAGAGAAACCTTACAGTTGCTCATATTGTGAGAAATGTTTTGCTGACCGCTCTGTCCTCAGGACACACACGAGAATACACACTGGAGACAAATCAGTGAACAGTTGTTCAGTTTGTCACAAAACATTTTCTACACAAACTAATTTAAATAATCATGCGAGAGTTCACACAGGCGAGAAACCTTACAGCTGCCCAGTCTGTAACAAAACATTTGGCCGTAAATGGAATCTCAATATACACCTCAGAATTCACACTGGAGAGAAACCTTACAGCTGCCCAGTTTGTGACAGAATGTTTACATTCAGCTCTGACATGAGAAGACACATGAAGATCCACTCAAGGGACAGACCTTACAGCTGACCAGTCTGCAAGAAACACTTAAAACACTCTAAAGTTGCATTTATAAGTTCACATGAGAAGCTTGGAGGGAGCGGGGCCGGGAGGGGGCAGGGCTTGGTGGTTTGGGGGTGTGACTCTAGAACAAAACTACCATTTGAAGACATAAATAATAAGCATTTATATCATAAATATTGCCATAAATTAACCTATATCATAAAGTTACAGTTTCAAGGCACTTTTCAGACTTAAAAATAAAAACACAATTTATTACAGAAAAAACCCTCAGTTTGTCTGAAAAGTGAGTCAACATTTCATTTTGTCTGTTTAGTTTTCACTGTGTCTTATTTGTTTTTATCTTAAAGCGTATTGTTATTTTTTATCCTACAGCAGGTTTAAATAGTTTTTCTTTTTGTCTTATACAGGTTGTTTTTATAATTGTTAGTCGTTTTATGTTAATTACCAAAACTTCCCGTTTGTGAATTCTGAGTTTGTTCAGTTTGGAGAATAAACGTTGACGCGTCTGAAGCGAGATTTCTTTTATCTTCAGATTACTTTATAGATCTAGACAAACAAGAGTGCATGTTCAAACTGGCTCACGGTGGTCGGGTGCGGCTCACGAGGGTCGGGTGCGGCTCACGGCTGTCGGGTGCGTCTCACGGCGGTCGGGTGCGTCTCACGGCGGTCGGGTGCGTCTCACGGCGGTCGGGTGCGTCTCACGGCGGTCGGGTGCGGTCATGAGGATAGCACTCGCTAGCGGGAGTCACTGCTCACGCCTCCTTCAGCTGTTCCTGGGCGGCGCAGTGAAGCGAGCGAGAGGAGGACATTCAGCAAATGGTCGCAGTGGGACTCAGAGCGGCGCTTGAGCCACCGAGTGCAGCTGCTCTTTTAATGTTGTTCAGAGCTCAAGCGGGGAGTGTTATGAAGGAAGAGGGCGCCATAAGCCCTGCTCATTCAGGTGACGAGTAGCTGCAGCAGCTAACATTAGGATTAAGGGCTCATTGCAGGGCTGTTAGGGGAACAAAGAAGATTTGTTCAGGGGAAACTTAAAACGGTGCAAACAAATGTGGGCGGGGCTTACTCAGAGTTGGATGAGTATCTGGGATCCACAGATTGAGACTGACTCTTGTCCAGATGATACAAGCAAAGCGTTTTCTGTGGTGGACAGATTAATAGGGTCGTTTTATTGTGTCTTTGTAGAATATTTGATGCCTTTTTGGTCACAAAGAAGATAAGCCTGGGCAGAATACGGTCAATTTGAAAAGCTCTCTCTGAGATACACTCTCTGAGAGGGTGTGGTCAGGGGTCAGAGGGTGCGGTCAGGATCTCAGCTCTCCTGTTTGCAGACAATGTTGTCCTGATGGCTCCATCAAAACCGGACCTGCAACATGCACTGGGACGGTTTGAGCCGAGTGTGAAGCGGCTGGGATGAGAATCAGCACCTCCAAATCAGAGTCCATGGTTCTCAACCGGAAAACGTCTTGCCCTCTCCAGGTGGGTGGGGGGTCCTCGTCCTCTCCAGGTGGGTGGGGGGTCCTCGCCCTCTCTAGGTGGGTGGGGGGTCCTCGTCCTCTCCAGGTGAGTGGGGGGGTCCTCGCCCTCTCCAGGTGGGTGGGGGGTCCTCGCCTTCTCCAGGTGGGTGGGGGGTCCTCGTCCTCTCCAGGTGAGTGGGGGGTACTCGCCCTCTCCAGGTGGGTGGGGGGGTCCTCATCCTCTCCAGGTGAGTGGGGGGTCCTCGTCCTCTCCAGGTGGGTGGGGGGTCCTCGCCTTCTCCAGGTGGGTGGGGGGTCCTCGTCCTCTCCAGGTGAGTGGGGGGTACTCGCCCTCTCCAGGTGGGTGGGGGGTCCTCGTCCTCTCCAGGTGAGTGGGGGGTCCTCGTCCTCTCCAGGTGAGTGGGGGGTCCTCGCCCCCTCTCCAGGTGGGTGGGGGGTCCTCGTCCTCTCCAGGTGGGTGGGGGGTCCTCGCCCTCTCTAGGTGGGTGGGGGGTCCTCGCCCTCTCTAGGTGGGTGGGGGGTCCTCGCCCTCTCCAGGTGAGTGGGGGGTCCTCGCCCTCTCCAGGTGGGTGGGGGGTCCTCGCCCTCTCCAGGTGGGTGGGGAGTCCTTGTCCTCTCCAGGTGGGTGGGGAGTCCTTGCCCTCTCCAGGTGGGTGGGGAGTCCTTGCCCTCTCCATGTGAGTGGGGAGTCCTTGCCCTCTCCAGGTGGGTGGGGAGTCCTTGTCCTCTCCAGGTGGGTGGGGAGTCCTTGTCCTCTCCAGGTGAGTGGGGAGTCCTTGCCCTCTCCAGGTGGGTGGGGGGCCCTTGTCCCAAGTGGAGGAGTTCAAGTATCTTGGGGTCTTGTTCACGAGTGAGTGAAGGATGGAGGGTGAGAACAGTCGCTGCATCGACTGTTGTGGTGAAGAAGGAGCTGAGTCCAAAGACAAAGCTCTCGATTTATCGGTCACTCTTTGTTCTGACCTCACCTATGGTTATGAGCTTTAATGACCCAAAGGACAAGATCGCGGATTCAAGCGGTCGAAATGAGTTTCCTCCGCTGGGTGGCTGGGCGCTCCCTTAGAGATAGGGGGAGGAGGGAGTCACACGGGAGGATCTCAGAGTAGAGCCGCTGTTCCTGGTCGCCTCCCTAGGGAGGTGTTTCAGGCATGTCCCACCGGGAAGAGGCCCCGGGGAAGAGCCAGGACACGCTGGAGGGATTATGTCTCTCAGCTGGCCTGGGAACGCCTCGGGAGGATGAGGAGCTGGAGGAAGTGTCTGGGGAGGTGGAAGTCTGTGAGTCCCTGCTTAGACTGCGGCCCCCGCAACCCGGCCCCGGAGGAAGAAGATGGATGAGATACACGCAGGATTCCAGCACGTTTCATGTGAATTTCACATAAAGATCCTTAAAACTCAAATAAAAATTGACACCAAGATGCCACTAGTAAAATACATGTATTTGCATCAAATTGGAGAAAGGGGGCGCTGAGAGTGTGAGACAAGCTTTGGGTCTTCAGCACAAAAAGGTTAGAAACAATGGCAGCGAGAAGCTGGTCAAAGACACAAAAGAGAAGTATAAATGCAACAAAACAAACGCATTTTGGCCTCAAAATAACATTAATTTAAAAGAATGAACAAAACGGGCCAGTTTTCATCTTTTCTTGACTGTTTTAATAGCTCATTGGGCTGGTTTTATTTCGTGGACCTGGCAACACCGCTGCGATAAGCTCCACCCTCCACCCGAAGCTAACGCTAATGCTAAAGCTAAAGCTAACAACAGAGTAACATGTCTAAAGTGCGCAGACTGAGAGTTCTGGTGAACGCGCGTCTGACTGCGGCTGCGGAAGAGATCTTTGCGCTGGTTGAAAGAACAATAGCGGAGTATGAGGAGGAACTGTGTCGCTCCAAAGAGGAGAACCAGAGGAAGCAGGAAAACCAGAGGAAGCAGGAGAACCAGAGGAAGCAGCAGCTCGGCTCCGCGTTTGGGGCCTCCCAGAGCCGCGGACTCGGAGCAGGTTTGTGGCCGCTCTTCCTCGCGGCTGTAGCGGCCTCCGGGTTCACGCTCCGCCGCTGCAGCCGTGAACTTCCACAAATGTGTCCAAAATGTTTAATTCTCTGGCGAAAACGAGGAGAATGTTTAATATTTTGGGTCATTACGTCTTCATTTGATGAAGCTTCTGAACATTAAATATGTTTTACGTTTGCGTTGGATAGATCTTTAAATAAATGATTAGAGTAAATTATTAGTCTTCAGAGTGTGATAAATGAGGCTCAGACTCTTGTAGTTTAGTGTTGGAGCCGCTTTAAGGCCCGATCTTCATGTCTCTGAGGAAGGAACATGTCCCGCAGAAAAGTGATTATGTGAAATCATTTCACTGCAAAAGGCAAATATCAGTCTGTTCCCTTATGAGGAAGAGGAGTTTGACCTCAAATGTTCTTGTCCCAGTCCAGTTTTATTCCCGTTTTTGTCCAGTTTTAGACCAGTTTTGCACCAGTTTTAGTCCAGGTTTAGTCCAATTTTAGTCCAGATGCAGCTGAATATTGAGTTTTCAGAGAATCTAAAGAGGCAGAACTCGTGTTCAGGACCTGGTGCAGAGACAGTCCAGTCGAGTTTTAATATTATTATTATTATTCATTATATTTTGGTGTTTGAAAGGCGATTTACTGATTCATTTTAAATGATGGATTGTTTTTTATTGATGATTCTCTCCTGCAGGTGTTCAGATCGGCTGGTTCACTCCTGATCCTGTTAGTGAGGAAATCCCAGAGATTCCACAGATTAAAGAGGAACCAGAGGAACATTTTCTGAAACCGGAGGAAGAGCAGCTCCCAGAGTTCACTGCTGTGTGTGTGAAGAGTGAAGAGCAGTCCTCACTGCTTCAACAAAGACAAACTGAGCACAGAGAGTTGACACAGGGAGAGCTCTGTGGAGGAGCAGGAGCAGACATCAGCTTAGACCCACTTGGACATTTGTACTCAGAGACTGAGGAAGGTCAAGCTCCTTACAGCTGTTCAATTTGTAACGATACGTTTTTGGATAAGTGGACTCTCAAGTCGCACAAAAGAACTCACAAAGATGGAAAACATTACTTTTGCTCAGTTTGTGGGAAGAAATACACACATTTCTTTTCACTGATTGAGCACAACAGAACTCACACGGGCCAAAGACCTTTCTGCTGTCCAATCTGTGGAAAGAGCTTTGCCAAAAAACATCATCTCAAAGAACACATCAGAACTCACACTGGCGAGAAACCTTACAGGTGTTCAGTCTGTGGAGAAGCGTTTACACGCTCTTCTTCTCTTAAAATGCACAAAGAAAAACACCTGAGTCACGACGCCCTAAACGTGTCGCTCCAGAGTTCATCTGCCGCCGATTCTCAGCTCTATCTTCACCGCTTCATGTTCTAAAGCTGCAGACGCAGGACCACATGGGTGAGGCGGGTCAAAAGGATGTGGCATGTGAGGCGTGTCATAAGGGTGAGGCGTGTCAGATGGGTGAGGCGTGTCAGATGGGTGAGGCGTGTCAGATGGGTGAGGCGTGTCAGATGGGTGAGGCGTGTCAGATGGGTGAGGCGTGTCAGAAGGGTGAGGCGGGTGAGGCATGGCGGGCGTGTCTGAGGAGGCGTGGCGGGCATCAAAGCACAAGCATGTGACCTGTGGACAAGGCGTTGGGTGCGATGAAGCTCAGAGCGGTCAGAGCAGTCGGTCGGAGCGATCAGTGGTTGGTCAGAGTGGTCAGGGCAGTCAGTCGGTGCAGTCGATCGGACTGAAGAATTTTATCTTTTTCCACGAGTCAAAGTCCAAGTTTGTCACTGAAACTCGGATGTAAAATGTTCTTTTGTCTGACCTGGACGATGGTTTTATCTGACCAATCAAATTATTCTAAACACATCACATGCTTTTATCTTCAATCGTTAAACTCTTTGTTTAAAGTTTAAATGTGTAAAAGAGGCTAAATAATGATCCAGGTGTAAATGCTCATGAGTCAAATGTGTATTTTATGTTTCGTGTTTGTGTTTTTTCTTATTTATTGATATGAATGAAAACAACACGTACTTTACTCGTACTTTACTCGTACTTTACTCGTACTTTACTCTGATATTTTAAAACTACTGTTCAAACTTATGATTATAGGATGTTTCTTTCTTAAATGCAGTTTTTGATTCACTTTGTTCTTTTACTTTGGGCTTTTTGTCTCTTCCTTTTAGATTAATATTACCTGAATGTTTGTACTTTATACTTTAAGAATACTTCAGCGATAGTACTTTAACAAATGTGTAACAAATTGGGTTCCGACTGTTCTCAAGAACTTTTCGGTCAAATAAATATTGGTTGTAAATATGTTGAACAAATGTCAAATGTGGGTCGAATATAATTATAATATTGTGATATTTAGTGAAAACTTTATGCGTCACAAAAACGTTGGATATTTTTCCTTTTGTGTATTTTATGATCAATTATAACTCCGAGAAATGGGGTTTCTTTTACTTTTGTTTAAATTTCTTCTTCATATTATTGGACAAAATATAGTTTTATTGATGTTGAGAATTAATACATTTAAGTCTAAAAATGTTTCCAGATCAAATACTTTTGCAAAATTGTTTACGTACAAGAGAAATAGTTTTGGCCCAAGAATCGAGCCTTGAGGAACAACCCATTTAATATCCTGTCTGAACTGGGACTAAACCAGGTCTAAACCAGGACTAAACCAGGTCTGAATCAGGACTAAACCAGGTCTTAACAAGGACTACACTCATAGTTCCAGTTGTTTGGACCAAACTGTGGACACAACTGACTTTAAATGAACCAGTCACTAGAACTGTGGAGGAGTCCGCAAACCACAGTTTGAGAAACAGTTAAAACTTTTTTTTTTTTACACGAGTTCATCATCATCTTCATCATCACGAGGAGAGAGAGTCACGCGGCGAATGAACATAAGCTCCACCTTAAACTGTCACTGCGCCTTTAGCCCGGAGCTAATGCTAATGCTAATGCTAACAAAAACAACAGTGTAAAATGTCTAAAGTGCGCAGACTGAGAGCTCTGGTGAACGCGCGTCTGACTGCGGCTGCGGAAGAGATCTTTGCGCTGGTTGAAAGAACAATAGCGGAGTATGAGGAGGAACTGTGTCGCTCCAAAGAGGAGAACCAGAGGAACCAGCAGCTCGGCTCCGTGTTTGAGGCCTCCCAGAGCCGCGGACTCGGAGCAGGTTCGTGGCCGCCTCAGGCACTCTCCGTGGCCACACGAGCTCCCGGCCCCCGTGAGAAGGACCGGGGCCCTAAGTCTGGCTTTAGGCGTTTGGTTTGTGTCACTTTTAGGATTGTCCCTAAAAACACAGTCCGAGGTCACAGATTCTGAACCTCTGACACTGTAAATGTTCTTAAATCTAAAAGACACGATTGTCTGTGTTTGAATGTTAAATATAAAACTGCTGGTGGACAATTCATCATTTAAAGCTAAATAAAATGAGTTTTAGGGACGTTATAAAGTCAACAAAAAACGTCCAGGTGGAATGTTTGTAAAGGTCAATGAAGAGTGGATTTTACTGGAATCAAACTACACAAAATGCCATTTTTAAATTAAAGTTTTTATTTTGAAGAGAAAACACAATCCAGACCTACATGTCCCCGTGTGGACAGTAATGTCAGCCTAAACCTACGTGTGTGGACAGTAATGTCCCAATAAACCTACATGTGTGTGGACAGTAATGTCCCCCTAAACCTACATGTGTGTGGACAGTGATGTCCCCCTAAACCTACATGTGTGTGGACAGTAATGTCCCCCTAAACCTACATGTGTGTGGACAGTGATGTCCCCCTAAACCTACATGTGTGTGGACAGTAATGTCCCCCTAAACCTACATGTGTGTGGACAGTGATGTCTCCCTAAACCTACATGTGTGTGGACAGTAATGTCCCCCTAAACCTACATGTGTGTGGACAGTAATGTCCCCCTAAACCTACATGTGTGTGGACAGTGATGTCTCCCTAAACCTACATGTGTGTGGACAGTAATGTCCCCCTAAACCTACATGTGTGTGGACAGTAATGTCCCCCTAAACCTACATGTGTGTGGACAGTAATGTCCCCCTAAACCTACATGTGTGTGGACAGTAACACAGACACAGTTACGGCTGTGAGGAGTTTTGGCCTCATCTTTGTAGAACTGTTGTTCTTCACTCACATCTGAGGGTTTGATGATGCCACATCATCTCAGTAGGACTCGGGTCAGGACTTCGGCCGCTCTAAAGTCTTCATGATGTTGTTCTTCAGTTGTTCAAAGGTGGACCTGCTGGTGTTCTTCTTTGTCCTGCAGCAGAACCCAAGTTCTCCTCAGTTTGAGGTCATGGACAGATGGACATTCAGGTGTTACACATGCCTTCTAAAAAGTTCAACTTTTGTCTCGTTAGTCCACAGAGTATTGGGATCATCGAGATGTTTTGAGCCTTGATGTTCTTTTTGGACATTTCTGCCCAGTGTTTTTCTAATGAAGTCATGAACTCTGACCTGTACTGAGTGAGGCCTGCAGGTCTTTGGATCTTGTTGTGGGTCTTTTGTGACCTCTGGGATGAGTCGTGGGGAAGCTCTTGGGGTCATTTCTGAGAAGGTTCCACACTGTTCCATGTTGTGTCCATTTGTGGTTCGAGTCCCACAGCTTTAGAACCTTTTCCAGACTCATTTGTTCCTGTCTTTCTTTGCATCTCAGGAGGATGTCAAGCTTTTGAGGATCTTTTGGGCTCCTTCACTTTGTCAGGCAGGTTTTATTTAAGTGATGTCTTGATTGAAAACAGGCGGGGCCATATCAGGCCTGGGCGTGGCCAGAGAAACAGAAGGACAAACACCTTGACACGGGCCACGTTGGGTCGGATTGTTTTCTCTTCATAATAAAAGCCTTCATTAAAAACTGTATTTTCTGTTTCCTTATCTTGTTTTTGACTTTAGTGTGACAAACATGCAAACACGACGCCTTCTCAGCAGAGGGCACTGTAGAGTTAAATATGTGACCGAAGCTTCTGGAGACAGAATGTTTATGAATAAAGTGTGTTATTGATGAGGAGCTGCAGCTGCTAACAATGGGATTTCTTTGGGCCATTACAGGGCTTTTAGGGTAACAAAGACGATTGTTAGCTGGTGGGCAGGGCTTACTCAGAGTAGGATAAATAGCAGAGTTCTCAGACTAGATCCACAGATTGAGAATGACTGGGATGAGCGTCTATATGTCTTGTTTTCTAAAAACAGATGAAACAACTGAATTTCTACGATGGAACCTCCTGGACGAACGAAACAATATGAATGAATAAAAAGGCCATTTTGGAATATTGAGAACAGATGTTTCTTGTTACAGACTTTGGTTTTGTGAATATAGACTCTGTTTATGGATGTTTCATAGTTTTCATAAAGCGACGGCGCTGGTTCTTCAGAGTCACTGCGTCATGTTCTTGTCCCAGTCCAGTTTGAGTTCAGGCCCAGGTCAGGGTCAGGTCTGTGGGTCAGAGGGAGAGCCAGGTCCTATTTTCTGTTTGCGTTTACAGTTTTAAAAAAGTGTGTTGTCCCGGCTGAGATAAACCCTGAGTCTGATTGTTTTATGTATTTAACAGACAGGCAAATTAATGTAGATATTCTCTCCTGCAGGTGTTCAGATGGAAACCAGCCCTGATCTTGTGAAGCGGGAAACTCCAGAGACTGCACAGATTAAAGAGGAACCAGAGGAACATTTGCTGAAACAGGAGGAAGAGCAGCTCCCAGAGTTCACTGCTGTGTGTGTGAAGAGTGAAGAGCAGTCCTCACTGCTTCAACAAAGACAAACTGAGCACAGAGAGTTGACACAGGGAGAGCACTGTGGAGGAGCAGGAGCAGACATCAGCTTAGACCCACATGGACATTTACACTCACAGACTGAGGAACAAACTGACAATGATGAAGACTGGGAACCTCCAGCCAGCAGTTCAACTGCACAGATGGAGACAGAGGCTGATGGAGACCACTACAACCAAGTCCAGATAAAAGACACAAGTACAGCTGCACACAACTCAGGTCTATTCAGCAAATACAAGTGTGGAGCAGAGAGCAGAGCCACTGTCACAGAGGGACACGGCTCAGAGACTGGATCAGAAGGAGGAGAGACGCTCAAATGTCCGTTTTGTCAGAAGAGTTTCACGACTGAACATAATTTAGAAGTACACACCAAAGTTCACACTGGAGAGAAAACTTACAGGTGTCCCATTTGTCGCAGCTTGTTTCTGCAGAAGTGCAGTTTAAACGCTCACGTCCGACTTCACCGTGAGGGAAACCTGTATCGCTGCTCCGTCTGCGGCCGAGCATTTCCACAACTGTCGTCTCTCACACAACACGACCGCACACATACGGGCGAGAAACCCTACAGCTGCTCAGTCTGCAACAACAGGTTCACCCAGCATCACCACCTGACAGAACACATGAGAACGCACACTGGGGAGAGGCCTTACAGCTGCTCAGTTTGTGGGAAAACCTTCGCCCGATCTTTCACTCTGAAAATACATCATCGCCAACATAAAACTGTGAACGTGGATTTGTCTGCGCCGAATGAGGCCGAGGCTGGACCTGAGACCGGCGCTACAGACGAGTTTGGGTCGGGGCTGGGGGCAGGGCTCAGGTCAGGGCCTGAAGTGTCTGCATTCACAAAGATATTGACGCAGAGAGGAGTTAAACTTTACCGCTGCTTAATTTGTGGCAGAACATTTGCACAACTGTCTTCACTCACGCAACACAGACGCACACATACGGGCGAGAAACCTTACAGCTGCTCAGTCTGCAACAACAGGTTCACGCAGCAGCACCACATGACTGAACACATGAGGATTCACACCGGCGAGAGGCCTTACAGCTGCTCAGTCTGTGGGAAAACCTTTGCTCGGTCGTTCACTCTGAAAATACACATGAAAACGCACAGAGCCACTCCCTGCAGCAGTTCAGCTCCCTGCAGCAGTTCAGTTCTGGGTTACTCTCCAAAGACAAATCTGTTGGTGAAAGTAGAGCCTCAGGAACAGCTGCAGGAGCAAAGAAATACTCCCTACCAGAGTTGACTTAAGTTTTTTCAATTTATTCAAGGCAAAGTTTGAGTTTCAGTTCTTTTGTGCCACAAACGCTACGATTATTTGGTCAAGTCATAATTGTCATAATCATCCCAGAGTCATTCTTAATCTGTGGACCTCGTCTGAGAACTCAGACATTGGGCGGAGCCTCCTGATAATAGCCTGTCCTGTTTATCTTTTTGTTTACACTGTCTTTTTTCTCCTAAAACAATCTTCTTTGTTCCCCCAACAGCTTTGTAATGGGCCATAGAAATCCTATTGTTATAATAGACTATAATATAATATATTTGGAAGCCAGGGGGCGCCATCAGTCCTGGTCATTTTAAGGTTAATCAGGTACTCATCAGTGATGAGGAGCTGCTGCAGCTAACAATAGGATTATGTGATCCATTACAGGGCTGTTAGGGGAACAAAGAAGATAAGTGTCAGGGGAAACTTAAAACAAATTATGCCCGGTGGGCGGAGCCTAAATATCTAAATATAATACCTGCTAAATATCTGAGTTCTCAAACTCGGTCCACAGATTGAGAATGACTCTTGGATGAGACTCTGGAGGCTTCAAGATGGAGATGCACGGCACTCTGAGGTCCTGAACTTGTATTTCTTCTGTGCTGATAGAGCCTCTTGTGTAGAGGCTGTTTCGTCTCACCTATGTAACGTTCTTTACAGCTTTCTTCACTGCATTGGATCGAATAAACTACATTGCTCTGTTTTTGAGTCGGCAACTTGTCCTTAGGGTGAACCAGTTTTTGTCTTAAAGTGTTTCCCGGTTTAAAATAAACAGGGACTTCGTGTTGTCTAAAAATTCTCTGCAGTTTTTCCGACAGGCCAGACACATAAGGGATAGAAACACCCTTCCTTCTCTGTTCAGTTTCCCTTTTGTCCTGCTTCTTGGTTCTCTTCACTCTGTTGAGAGCCCAAGCGGGGTAACCACAGGCTGAGAGGGCATTTCGGACATGTTTTTCCTCTTTCTTCTTGCCCTCTGAGCTGGTGGGCACACCTTGAGCTCTGTGTTGTAAGGTTCTGATCACACCCAGCTTGTGCTGTAGTGGGTGGTTGGAACCAAAGAGCGGATACTGGTCTAAATTCTTTTATTGACAATGACTTTTGGATGAGAGTCGAAACGTCTATTTTTTCTAACTGAGTCCAGATGACTACAACTGAAGCTTTTTCTACTACGGAACACGCCTGGACGAATGAGGGATTACACCGACATACTTTATGTAAATAGTTGCATATGTTTTTAGAGTCTGAGTTTGTGTCGTTAAAAACATGTTTAGAGCTGAAATAAATCAGATTTTGTGCTGAAATGTTCGTGACACGTTTTACACTTGAAACTCCTGAAACTGTGAAATAAAACCTTTTCTAAACATAAAGAGTTATTTTGACGAGTGAAGAGCTTTAAATCTTATGAACGATGGAAACACAAACAAGTCGCGTCAGGTCAAAGTTCAGTTTGATTGTCGCTGTAAAAATAAAACCAAGACTGAATTATCATTTGGTCTTTTCCTTTGTTTGACGCTGATTATTAGAAAATAAGAATAAATAAAAACCTTTATTTTGAGACACATTTTATAAAATATTTCCCATTCCTGATTCTTCCTTCTGGAGATTATATTCACATTGATTCAGGGACGCTCTATCTGAGCAGATACGAGACGCTCCATCTGAGCAGATAGTCACACTGGACAATGTTAGTGTAGCCTCCAGTTCTACTGTAAGAAATCTTGGAGTCTTATTTGACCAGGAGCTCTCATTTAAAGCTCATATAAATCAAGCTTGTGAAACAGCCTATTTCCATTTCCGTAACATAGCCAAAATCAGAAGAATCCTGCCTAAAAGTGATGCCGAAAAACTTATCTATGCATTTGTAACGACTAGATTAGACTACTGTAACTCCCTGCTTGCAGCGTGTCCTAAAAGCTCCATAAAAAGCTTTCAACTGGTTCAAAATGCAGCAGCAAGATTACCAACAGGAACAAAAAGAAGAGAGCACATTACACCAGTGCTGAAGTCTCTTCACTGGCTCCCCGTCGAGTTTAGAATCAAATTTTAAATTCTACTCCTGACCTACAAAGCCATAAATGACATGACCCCATCCTACCTCAAAGATGCTATAGTACCATATCATCCAAACAGAGCTCTTCGCTCTCAGAATGCCGGCCTTCTGGTGGTCCCAAGAGTCTCTAAAAGTACTGTAGGAGGTAGAGCGTTTAGCTACCAAGCTCCTGTGTTATGGAATCAGCTCCCGACCCATGTTAAATATGCTGACACAGTCTCTTCATTTAAGTCCAGGCTTAAAACGTTCCTCTTCGAAATCGCTTATGGTCAGACTAGTTGGGAACAGAAATATAAACCCACAGCTCTAGCTATGTCGAGTCGGATCCCTCCTTCACTGGAACTCCTCCAGGTTTCTACGCTTTTTTTTTGTAGTTTTTCCTGGCCGAGAAGGAGAGTCTAAGGACAGAGGACCCTGGGACATCGTCCCTCGCCACCACAGACATTGTCTGACTCCATCGCCACCACAGACATTGTTGATTCAGCCCTCAGAGGCGACTGTTGTTGTGATTTTGGGCCTTACAAAAATAAATTGATTTGATTTTATTAAAAAGGCTGAAACAAAGTCATAATTCTTGTTGAATCTAAGTTTAGAGCTCAAACTGAAGATAAAAGTTGATGTTTGACTTTGTTACTGGAGCACAAACGTCTCGACTGAAAACCCAAGCATTTACCCCAGAACTGACGACTCGACGTGACTGAATCTAAAACGGTTCAGATCTGATCAAACCGTCGAGTCCAAACGCGGCGCTTTGGATCAAGGTCAAAGGTCAGAAATTGTGCTCTTTGGTTTGTCCTTCGATCAAGAACTAGCCGTTATTCCATCAGCAGAGACGGTCAAGGATGAGTTAAGGGTCAAATCCAGATATCACATTTCCCTACAACTCCATCCAATCCTTCTGTCTTCTTTTGTCTGAGAAACACTTGACGATGGAAAATTTCATACATCGTGTCTCAAAGTTTCAGAGAAAACTAAAAACACACAGAATTGTTTGTCAGATTTTTACACAAACGGAGGAAACTTTACTCTTCATCATCTTTCGTTCTTCTGACCATTATAGCTCTTTTACTGGCGTTTAAACTCATCTTCACTTACCAAGTAAGATCTAGCTTCAGGTGGCTTCATTTAGGTTCAGAATAAAACAGGAGACCAAATGCCTCCTTGTCCTACACCTTTATCAACACTGCAGGACTGACATACGATTGGCCCCATTTCACCTGCAGCACCTGGTGTGGACCATCGGAGACCAGTGAGGCTTTCTGGTTCCACTGGCCCGTTTAACCCTGGGTCCTTTTGCCCCTGGGCCCGTTCAACCCTGGCCCGTTTAACCCTGGCCCGTTTAACCCTGGCCCGTTTGCCCCTGGCCCGTTTAACCCTGGCCCTTTGGCTCCTTGCCCGTTTGCACACTGCTAAAGTGAGCTAAAGATATTTTCTGAATCGTTTTGTTGGATTCTTTCCTCGTGCGACGTTGAAGATGAATGTTCACGCAAGTCCTGCAGGGGGCACTGATGTCCTTCCAGCTGTTCAGCCAAACATAAAGCAGAAGTCGGACACACCGGCGGGAACAAAGAAGATTAGTGTCCAGTTTGTACGATGGAACCTCCTCCTGGACCGATGGGGGATTACACCAACTCATTCAGAGAGTTTAGGTCCGACCGGTCAGAGTGTTTCAATCTACTGACCTGGTCTGAGATGATTATAATACAAACATTTTCCACGACCTCCAAAAATTTGACGTGTTTTTGACTTTAATATTTGACAAATTCACTTTCAAAGTTAAATCTTGTTTTAGTAAATACCTTTCTTTTTGTCGCGTATCAAAACTTTGGAGTGAGTTTTGGTGAAAATTTGAAAGTCACTATTAAGTGTTTCTCAAGTCAGTTTGTAAAAATAACACTTTAGTTTAAAATATAAACTCTTGATGTGAAATATAAATGTCAAATCTGCTGAAATCGTGTTTGTGTGAAAACAAATACAAATTTAGTTAGTTTTATTCGAGTTTCATTTGTTTGTGAAATTTCAAATTCTCCATTTCCCCTTTTTTTCAGACCAAAAGATCGAGATGTGACAAAACACTAGAGTTTATTGTAAAAATGTAACGTTTCAGACTTTTACAGCGTTTGTTTCTCATCGTAATAACAAAGATTTAAGACGGTCGTTATTCCTGTGAAGTTTGTGTTTTTCTAAATGTAACATTTAGTGACATTATTTCATGTTAAATAAAAACACGTCAGATTTTGTTCTTTTTCATAAATGTGCAAAACGTGTTCAATTCAACAGAAAAAAAGCTTAATATTTTTTACATTTTGCCACAAATTAAAAAAAAGGCACAATTTATTTTATAGTCTGTAACATTTATGCTGCACAAAGATAATCAGGATCTATTTTAGTTTCTTTTTTAAATTTTCATTTTAAGAGTTTAAGAACGTTAAAGCTCAGATCTGTGGAGAGGCGAGTCCTCGTTTAACAGATCGAATTATTGTGAAATATCTAAGTTTAATGCCGTGACACGAATAAAACGAGAATAAATCATATTTGGACTTAAACTCAGATTTTATTCAAGGTGTAAAAGGTGAAAAAAGAATTAACTTTCACTTTTGTCATAAATGTTCTTTTTGACGTGTCAGTCACAGATTTAACCTTTATTTGGTTCAAAATGTAAAGAAAGTAAAAGAGTCAACCACAATAATAAAGTTGTAGTTTTATAAAACATCTCCATGGAGACGAGGAGCTGAAAGTCAATAAACAATAGATTCATTAAATAAAGTGTTTTATTTGTCTAAAGCAGAAGCTTCTGAGGCGACACTAAAGATCAGGCTCGACATTCGAACCAACCCAAAATGTTTCTGTTACATAAAGTAACATTTTGTCTTTTTTGAGTCGATATTTGTTTAAACCAGAATCTAGTTTAGATTCTAGTTTTAGTGTCGACGTGATACTGTTGACAACTCAATAATAATAACTTATTATTATTATTATTATTATCATCATTAGTAAACTTAAACAGTCTCTTCACCTCACGTGTTTCTGCTTGTGTCACACTTTCAAACGTCCTTCAGAGCGGCGCGAAGACACAAAACATCCTTTAGAGCGGCGCGTGGTCATAAAGGTCTCTCACACTTTGAAACGTTCTTTAGAGCGGTGCAAGGACACAAAGGTCTCTCACACTTTGAAACGTCCTTTAGAGCGGCACGTGGACACAAAGGTCTCCCTGTGACTTTTGGTCTTTCTTATGAATCTTCTCGTGTCTCGTCAGGTGTCGTCGAGTCAAAAAGCCAGCGTTACAGATGGAGCAGACGAACGGCCTCTCGGCGCCGTGGACCGCCTTGTGCCGCTCCAGGTCCTGGTCCGAGAAGAACCTGGCGGCGCAATCTGAGCAGCCGAAGGGTCTCTCGGCCGAGTGGATCCGCATGTGCGAGCGCAGGTTGTCTTTGCGGATGAAGGTCTTGGCACAGACGGAGCAGTTGAACTGTTTGTCTCTGGTGTGGAGGACCATGTGCAGCTTCAGGTGCTGCTTCAGCGTGAACTGTTTACAACAAACTGGACAGCTGAAAGCTTTCTCCCCGGTGTGGACCAGGACGTGTCGCCGCAGGTTCTCCATTCGCCCGAACACCTTGTCGCAGATGGGACACTTGTACTCTGTGAGTTTGCGTTCTTTGCTTTCGTTCAGCGCTCGATTGAGTAAAAAACTGATGCGCTCCAGCGAGTTTGTCTCTCCGGGCTCTTCTTCTTCTTCTTCCTCGTCATCGTCGTCCGCTCGTCGGGTCGAGCTGCTGCCCGCCGCCTCCATCGCTCCGGTCCAGTCATCTTCGTTTTCGGCGTCACAGAGACGTTCCAGGAGTTTGTCTTGAGGCTTGGTGTCTCTCCACTCTTCGCCCTCCGCCTCGTCCCGGCTCGTCTCGCTCGGCTTCTGATGTCGGATGATGGTGTCCACCGTGTCCAGGTGTGTGACGATGTGCGACTTCAGGTTGCTCTTCTGGATGAAGCGCTTGTGGCACACTGGACAGCTGAAGGGTTTCTCTCCCGTGTGAAGCAGCATGTGCCGCTTCAGCTCCTGTTTCCGCCCCAGTTTCTTGTTGCAAACGGGACACTCGTGCTTGACCTTCGCTTCGTCCTCGCACGCCGCGGGACTCGCGCCGTGGCTCGCGCCGTGACTTGTGGCTCTAAACATTTCCGTCGACAGGTTTTGGACTTGGTTGTTGAAGTCTTCGTCGTCTAAGTCGGTCAGCTGGGACGAGACGCCGGGCCGAGGCTCCCAGTCGCGGCTCCAGTCGTCGCAGTCGGGCTCTGTTTGTCCCGCCGTCGTCTGGGAGCGTTGGGCGTGTCCCGCTGCGCTGAGCGGGTCCAAAGCGGGTCCGGCTTCGTCTTCGCTCATCTCCGTCTTTATCTGGACGTCTGTAAAAAAGCAACAAACACTGACACTTCATCTTCACGTTTCATCATGAGCTTGTTTCCTGAACCTCAAAGAAATGATCAACGCTTTAGGCACAATCTCTTTTCTGTTTCATCCACACAGATATGAGACGCACAAAACAAGACAATTTAGTCGTGATAAAATGTTTATTTTGTCAGTTAAAACAAGTGTATTCAAAAGTCACAGACTGAAGTCACTGTTTATGGAGAATCACACGAACAGGAACAGCTGCATGAGTCAAAATCAAATTATGATTTACAATTTTCTATTAAAAAAATAAAAATAAAAATAAACATTTTGTTGAGATTGAACAACTTTAACATTTAATAAAAGACTTGAAACTAAAAAAGATACAGCGTTTTGTTCTTTGCACAATGTTTTGTCTCAATAAAAGTTTTTTCTTTAAAACAAAGTATTTTTCTGTACATAAAGTGGTTGAAGTCGCACTAAACGTCTCAAATGTTCAATGAGCCACTTTCTTCTTTTTATGGCTCTTTTTGTGTTTTTGGAAATAAAAAGGAGACGAAAAGGTCATATCACACACTGAACAGTTGAATGTAACATCTCGGCTGTGAACGATCATGTGCCGCATCAGGTTTTTCTTAAGACTAAATCTGATCTCACACTCTGGACACCCAAAAGGCCTGACCCCTGAGTGACTCTTTAAGTGTTGCCCGAGATTATCTTTGCGTTTGAACTTGAGCGAGCAGAGCGAGCAGCTGAAGAGCTTCTCGTCCGTGTGGATGGACATGTGAGACATCAGGTGCTGTTTCAATCTGAAGGACTTCTCACAAACTGTACAGCTGAAAGACCTCTCTCCTGTGTGGATTAAAACGTGTCGTTGTAAATGGTGCAAACGGCTAAATGTTTTGCTACAATCAGAACATCCAAACTGCGCCTGAAGCCCGCTCTGGTCCACACGTCCTGACTTCCTGCTCCACGTGCGTCTGGAACATTTACTTTGAGCCGGCGAGTTTTTCCTGTGAAATCCTCGAGTTTCCTGCGGCGCTGTTTGCGAGTCGCCTCTGCGTTTGTTGAGTCCTTCTGCTCCTCGCTCCACGTTGCAGCTCCGTCTCCGCCGCGGTGGCTCGACGCCGATCTTCGCGGGCCTGACGACGCTCGCCTTGTGTTTCCTTTTATAGACGGTGCGTTTGCAGCTTTTCTCCATCACATTTTCGACTTTTCCGACACCATTTGCGGTTTGGAGCAACGCTTGGTCGCCGGCGTCGCTCCGTTCCTCGGCTTCGGCCCGAGCGGCTCTGGCCCGAGCGGCTCTGGCCCAAGCGGCTCTCGCTCGAGCGGCTTCCCTCCGAGCGACTCTGGCCCGAGAGGCTTCCCTCCGAGCTGCTTTAGCCCGAGCGACTCTGGCTCGAGTGGCTCTGGCCTGAGAGGCTTTGGCCCAATCGGCTTCGATCCGAGCGGCTTCGGCCCAATCGGCTTCGATCCGAGCGGCTTCGGCCAGAGTAACTTCCGTCCGAGTGGCTTCCATCCGAGCGGCTTCGATCCGAGCGGCTTCGATCCGAGCGGCTTCGGCCCAATCGGCTTCGATACGGGCGGTTTCGGCCCAATCGGCTTCGATCCGATCGGCTTCGGCCAGAGTAACTTCCATCCGAGCGGCTTCGGCCCGAGCGGCTTCGGCCCGAGCGGCTTCGATTTGAGCGGCTTCGATTTGAGCGGCTTCGGCCCGAGCGGCTTCGATTTGAGCGGCTTCGGCCCGAGAGGCTTCGGCCCAATCGGCTTCAATACGGGCGGTTTCGGCCCAATCGGCTTCGATCCGATCGGCTTTGGCCAGACTAACTTCCATCCGAGCGGCTTCGGCCCGAGCGGCTTCGGCCCGAGCGGCTTCGATTTGAGCGGCTTCGGCCCGAGCGGCTTTGATCGGAGCGGCTTCGGCCAGAGCATCTTCCGTCCGAGCGGCTTCGGCCAGAGCGTCTCCCGTCCGAGTGGCTTTGATCTGAATGGCTTCGACCTGAGCGGCTTTGATCCGAGCGGCCTCGATCCGAGCGGCCTCCTCTTCCTCCTCCACTTCTTCTTCTTCACTCTTCACCACGACGCAGGTGAACTCGAGGCTTTTGGGCTCCTCCTCTTTGAAGGGCGGCGGCTCTTTGATCCACTCCGTCTGAATCTCCACATCTGACAGAAACGAAGAACACGTTATTTCAAGCGTCGAGGGTCTCATGGAATGTCCCGCAATATGGCTTTAAAAACAGAAGGACTCGCCATGGTAACGGTCTCACGTCAGTCCAACAGGAAAGAGTTCAAACGAGTCTTTAAACCTCACGTTCGCCACTCACCTCTCCACAGACACTTGTATCGTGGCCTGGCAGCGTCACTTGCTCGTCTCCATGGAGATCATTTTAACGCCATACTCAGGTAAAGACGTAACGCCATGCCCCTCCCCGTCCCCTGACATAACTCCACCCACACCTTTTAGCTCGTGCTTTTGTTTTCACGTTCAAACAAACCGTAGATGACGTCAGTGTGGCGGCGCAACGTGACGTCAAACTGACGCTTTTAAACCACAAACATTCAAATCTGAGCAACTTTTCAAGCACAAAATGTCCCGTAGAGTAAAGCACGCACCCGCTGTCGTATGTCCCGAGACTTGCGGGCTCAGAACAGAGTCCAGGAGCTGCTGGTTCCTCTGGTTCTCCTCTTTGGAGCGACACAGTTCCTCCTCATACTCCGCTATTGTTCTTTCAACCAGCGCAAAGATCTCTTCCGCAGCCGCAGTCAGACGCGCGTTCACCAGAGCTCTCAGCGCCAAACTCCTTTCACACATTTTAATCACTGTTTTTAGCTTTAGCTTTAGCTCGGAGCTAACGCGACGCGAGGGAAGGTGAGGCCGAAAGTGACTGCGGCTGCGCACAAACGTCGTGCGTAAATGCCACCGACGTATGCGCGCGACGCAACCAGAAGTAAACCATGCCACATTTAAAGGAGACGTGTGCTCTAAAAAAAAAAGACAATGTTTTTGATTTCTTTCATTTAGTAAATACATGACCTACTATTACTTAGTGATAGTTTCAGGTCATTATATCATAATTATTTATTCCAAACTATATATTTCTTGATACTAGGTTCGTGTGTGTGTGTGTGTGTGTGTGTGTGTGTGTGTGTGTGTGTGTGTGTGTGTGTGTGTGTGTGTGTGTGTGTGTGTGTGTGTGTGTGTGTGTGTGTGTGTGTGTGTGTGTGTGTGTGTGTGTGTGTGTGTGTATGTAATATATATATATGTAAAGGAATTGTAATGCAATTTTGAAGATACTTTATGCAAATTTTTTATCCTGTTTTCGGGTGATTTACATAGTTATTAGGATTGTTAAATATAATAATATACCTAAAATAAACTATAATGAGATCAAATTTGGAATATTCTGTAATGATAAAAACGCAGTAATTTGATACTCATTAGTACATTTATATTCACAAATGTAGATGTCTAAAGTAAAACCAAATTAATTGATCTTGTTCTTTTACGTTTGTATAATCATTTATTTTTATTTTTTGCTGATGCTTTGAATTTCTATCAAAAGAATAATTTATTTGCCATTTTGATCAGTGAAATTAAAGTAATTAAAAAACAAAACATCTAAATCGGCTTGAAAATAAAAACATTCATTAATTTCCAACGAAATTAGGTGATTTAGCAGAATATGTCCACTTTAAATGAGAATTAGTTTCTTTTATAGTAACTTTGCTAAACAAGTTGTGTATTCACATGTGAAACCGTTTGTCGTCATGGCGAATCATCTTCTCTGTTTAAAAGATATAATATTTAGCTTTAGTTTGTTAATTGCGACATAAAGTAAGAGTAAAGTTTCTTCAAAATAATATTCCTCAAGAAAAAGTATAAAAAAGTGGCCCAGGAAACTCTCTCCAGAGTAAACAAGTCGACTTTTGGTTGTTTGGTTCGACAAAAGCTGTGAATAAAATAATATATTTCATCTTCAGGAGGTGGAAAGAAAGTCACATTTAACCCATCTTCTTTAAAAAAAACATCAGGTAAAACTTTCTGTACAACATGTTTAATGTTCTACAATCTAAACATGCAAATCTGAAGGCGTTTTACACTCGAGAAGAACAAAGTAGTTTCCCGCGTGAAAAGAAAAAGACACAAACGTCGTGACATAAATCCACATGTTTCATATTCGCGTGTGACTCACAAGTCGTGTATAATTTAAAAATCTAGGGCAAAAAACATTAATAAATAAGTAAAAGTTTTAGATAACTTTAGGTCTTGTGATCACTTTAGTCGTGTTTGAACGTTTCCGACTGACACCTGGAAGTCATTTTCAATCTAAAGGCGCTGAGAAGAGCGAACAAGCCTCAAAAACAAAAGCTCTAAACATGGACATAAACTTAGAATTATACTTAATTTAATGTGTAAATTGCGCTGCTAAAATGACCTGTTTTATCTAATTTCAACATCGCTTGAGACGAACTGTATTTTATTGTGAAAGCGAAAATAAAAACTCAAATACAAAACAAGATCCAGACCCAAAAATAAAATAAAAATGAAATACTGAACGTGCGTTAATGAGGTGTTCATACCTCTCAAGCTCATGGGAATGTCAAATATAAAAATACAGCTTTAAAGACACTTATTTTCAGTTTGTCCAAACACAGATCATTTTAGTCTGAGTTTTAGGAAAAGAAATTAAGTTTAAAGCTTTAGACGGATAAAAACAGTCGCTGTAAAAACGCAGGAGTTTTGGATTGGCCACGCCTCAAAGGGAGGAGTCTCTGTTTCCTCATTGGCCAGTTTCAAGTGGTTCTCCAACACTAAAATAACCGTCAAACGCTGGGACAAAATAGGACTTGAGCTGTAACCTTTTTGTCGGAAGTCTCTCCCTTATCGTGTTCTCTCATGTTCTCTCTGGTCCAAGACGTTTTTTTATTTGATTTATTATGATCATAATTTGAGTCATGTTTTTCTCCCTTTAATGTTCTGTTTAAAAAGAAAACAAACATTAAAAAGAAAACAAACATAAAAAAGACAAAGAGAATGAAAACAGTGCAACGTGTGTTATATTCAATCATTTGGACAATTAAGAATAAACAACATTCACAAAGTATGAAAAACACAAATCCAGACTGAGGCAAAAGTGGGCGGGGCAGAATGAGGTGCTATTTGAATGTTTTAAGACCCACTGTGAGCCTCTGTTACTATGGGAACGTGAGCAAAGGGACAAGACCTGGTTCCTCTTTGTTCTTGGGATCAAAGCTCAGGAAAGAGAAAAAAATCACGATCAGAGCGAATCCAACACATTTAAACTGTCGCCGCCTGTTTGAGCCGGTCTGGAGAATGTGGAGCGTGACTGGAGGCGGGGCCAGGACCAGGGGCGGGGCCAGGACCAAGGATAGGGCAGGCCAGTCACGCATTCTAATGTTTTAGGCTCTAAATTAAAACGTGTCTTTTGGCAGATGTTTTCTCTTTTGTCTGTTACAGTCGTCTATATCGCGCTTGTTCTCTTTTATTGTTTATTGTTGGTTTAGTTTGTCCGATCCTGAAGAACCGTGTTCGCAACCGTGTCCAGAACCGTGTCTAGAACCGTGTCCAAAGTCGTGTTCAGAACCGTGTTCAGTACCGTGTCCAGAACAGTGTTTAGAACCGTGTCCAGAACCGTGTTCAGTACTGTGTCCAGAACAGTGTCCAGAACCGTGTCCAGACCATGTCCAGAACCATGTTTAGAACCGTGTCCAGAACCGTGTTTAGAACCGTGTCCAGACCATGTCCAGAACCGTGTTTAGAACCGTGTCCAGAACCGTGTTTAGAACCGTGTCCAGACCATGTCCAGAACAGTGTCTAGAACCGTGTCCAGAACAGTGTTTAGAACCGTGTCCAGACCGTGTCCAGTACCGTGTTCAGAACCGTAACGCCCGATGTGTTTGGAGCGAGCGCCTGAGCGAGTAAGAGAAAACACTCCTCTTATTGTTAAATGTAGTTCATGTATTTGTCACAAGCGCCGAATGAAAAGTGCATTTAGCGCCCCCTGCTGGAGCTGCACGTCTGCAAAGTGTTTTACACTAAACAGTTTAAAAAAAAAAGAAAAAGCGAGAGAGCTTACAATGTACAAACTTTGTTCATCCACTTTAAAGAACGACGTCACCTGACCTTGTTTAAGTCTTTGCAGGTCTGTGATGGTTAATATGTGTTTGAAGTGTTCATCATCGCCCCCTGCTATCTCGGAGCAGAAAAGCAGCCATCGACCCGAAGACGACTCTCCTGAGAAACCCTGGCTCTGTTTATATCAACATCTGGCAATGTTGAATGTCTTATTACAAGAAAGAAAGAAAGAAAGGTGGAAAAAGAGGATTTTCTGTCAGTTTTCTGACAGTGTAATTTCACAACAGCTGCAGGGGGCGCTCTAGCACCAGAGCTAACGAGTTCGGCAAACTAAATGGCACCACCGTACAGAACGCAACACCGATTCTGTCCAATGTATTTTCCTCATCCAAAATAATGAAATCCAAGACATTTTCTGTCCAAAGTTTGAGGGAAACAGTTTAGTTTCTATTGAGCTTTTTGAGCCGCGTGAACTTTCAGGTGTCGGTTGAGATTGGACTTTCGGCTGAACTTCATGTCGCACTCGGAGCAGGTGAAGGGCTTCTCGCCGGTGTGCGTCCTCATGTGTTTGCGCACGTACACTTTCTGGCTGAAGGTCTTGTTGCAGACTGGACAGCTGTAAGGCTTCTCCCCCGTGTGAATGAGGACGTGTGAGCGCAGCGCGAAGGACGTGGTAACGCACTTCATGCAGATGGGGCACGTGTAGAGCGAGGCTTTGGAGCCGCTCGCCTCCTCGCCGGGCGTCTTGGACCAGCCGTGCAGCGCCATATGCGACATCAGCGTCTCTTTGTACGAGTAACTCTTGGCACAGACGGGACACTGGAACGGCTTCTCCCCTGTGTGGACGACGGTGTGCCGCTTCAGACTGTGCCGGTCCTTGAACTTCTTCTCACAGAAGTAGCACTCGTGTTTTTTGAGCTTGTCTTTCTTGCCTCCGCTCGGGTCACTGCTCGCCGCCGCGTTGCCGCCTTCGCCCGACGCGCTCTCGGCGGAAAAGCCTTCGACGTTGAACTGCGAGTAGAGATCATTTTCCGACTCTTCGGCGTACGCTCGGCCGTAGAAGTCCGCGTCGGATTCAGTCCCAGCGCGTCGAGACGAACCGCTGCACGTGTCCAGCTCGTCGCCTTCGTCCTCGTCCACATCGCTTTCCGATATCAGCTCGTCAATTTCGCTTTTCACGACGCCAGGACAATCCGGGAGCGCGTCGCTCTCGACACCGACGGCCACGTGTTCATCCGATTCCTCCCGCGTTTGAGGAGAGTCCGGACATGCCCGGTCCAGACATGAGTTCTGTGCCTGGGGCTGGACACCTGGAAGGGCAGAGTGGGGCTGGACACCTGGAAGAGCAGAGTGGGGCTGGACAACTGGAAGAGCAGAGTGGGGCTGGATACCTGGAAGAGCAGAGTGGGGCTGGACACCTGGAAGAGCAGAGTGGGGCTGGACACCTGCAAGAGTAGAGGACATACACCAACGGGATTATTGACGGTCGAATCATGAGCGTAGAAGCCATGTGTGTGTGACACTGTTACAAAACCAGAACGAGACACGCAGTGAGAAAAAGGAGTTTATTTACGTACAGTGAAGTCTTTCAGCTAAACAGTTGTACTTTACATCCGATGTGAAATAAACACAACATTCATCATTTCATGGGCTACGTTAGAGTACTTTTTTAGAGTAACGAGGAGCGTAACGCCTTCTCCTTTGCTATAATCGCTCGTCTGTGTCTGTAAATGTAACAGGTTCATGTTGTTCACGTGTTTATTGTGTGACATTGTGTTTATTGTGTGACATTGTGTTGTGCTCGTCTGAAACATCAAAGTGAAATAAAGCTCATTAAACGCATTTACTTTGTTTGATATTTTAATGTTTGTTCAGCAGCGCAAACGATACAAATGATACAATACTGTTGATTATTGGTAACACAAGAGTACTCTTAACGCAGTACTTTCATAACGCAGTAGTGCAGTAACGAGGTAATGTAACAAAATACTTTTAAAACTTGAGATTATGTCAGTATTCGACAGTCTAACTTTTATGTGTGGCTGAAGCTTCTAGAGAGAATATTTATGAATAAAGCGTTTTAATTGATTAATACATTTTAATGTGACTGTCTTTGTTCTAAAAGTTCTTTTTTTAGAGTTTTAGAGTGCGTTTAGTTTTGTTTAACCAAAACACGACTTTGATTATTGCAAACAGTCGACTTGAATAAAACATTCTGAAATATTCCAAATGAAACGACAGTATTCATCGTGTCCAGCTCCAGAATGTTCTAACGACACGCAACATTTCTACAAACAGCATTTTAAAAAGTGATTTGTTCCTTCTTTGCTAAAGCTGCACTGTGGAACTTTTCCCGTGACGTTTGTGGTGATGAATGTTCAACAGTTTGACATTTATTCAGCCGGAGTTTCTGAAAAAGCTCCCTGAAAACTGTGTCGAGTGTTTGATTTAACGCAACAGAGGGGGCGTGGTGGAGTCTTGGAGCGTGGTGGAGTCTTGGGGCGTGGTCAAGTCCTGGGGCGTGGTCGAGTCCTGGGGCGTGGTCGAGTTCTGGGGCGTGGTCGAGTTCAGGGGCGTGGTCGAGTTATGCGTCGACCACTAGGTTTTAACTCTAACAGAGGGGGCGTGGTTAAGTCCTGGGGCGTGGTTAAGTCCTGGGGCGTTGGTCCGAGTCCTCTCTCACAGACTGAACTCTAACGCTCACAGACTGAACTCTAACTTACAAAGTGGCAGAAAAGCTACACAGTGCGGCTTTAGTGAAGGCAGCTGCGGGTCTTTTCATACATTTGACATAGTACAAAAGGTAACCAAACGTCGGCCATGTTGGAAACTACAGGATGTTGTTCTTGCTGTGGTTTCTATAGTGACGATACAGGTTGGATTTGCGGTTGAATCTGCGGTTGCACTGTGAGCAGGAGAAGGGCTTCTCTCCCGTGTGGATCAGGATGTGATACTGGAGGTCAGACTTTCTCGCGAAGCTTCGTTTGCAGAATGGACAGCTGAAAGTAGAACAGCTGAAAGGTGCTGAGGTTCTGTGAGTCTGAGGGCGAGGCTGAGGGCGTGGCTGAGGGCGGGGCTGAGGGACGCTACGTTTGTCGTGACTCGAGCGCTCCACGTCGTCCATGTGCACGTCCATGTGTCTCTTCAGACTCTGAGGCTCCTCGAACACCTCGTCACAGATGCAGCACTGATGCTCTAGTCTAGGTTCTTCTGAAGGTTCTCCGTGTCCTTCTGCAAGTCCTTCTCCTGCACAAGTCTCCATGCCGTGGTCGTCTTTCTCCAGGAGCCGAGCCGAGGGCCCGGCCGCAGGGGCCCAGTCCTCGCCGTGTCCAGCATCTTCAGAACCGTCACATTCACTTTTCACGCTGGTCAAATCCAGCTCAAGCTTCGCTCTGACGGGGTCAGAACTGTCCGAAAAATCTGTGTTGTCCAGATCCAAACATGTCTGAAGTGTCTGAGCCTGGACATCTGCAAGAAAGACAAGAGAACCTTTACTTGTCCCACAACAGGGGAATGAGGAACTATAGAGTCACACACGAGCAGCAGCTACAAACACACGTATGATCAAGACCGAAAGGAGGACAGCAAATATCACAGGAACTTCTCACTCTGGACAAGAACCTCTCGCTCCGGGCGGGAACCTCTCGCTCCGGGCGGGAACCTCTCGCTCCGGGCGGAAACCTCTCGCTCCGGGCGGAAACCTCTCGCTCCGGGCGGAAACCTCTCGCTCCGGGCGGGAACCTCTCGCTCCGGACGGGAACCTCTCACAGGAACCTCTCACAGGAACCTGTGTTTTTTTTTTAATCTGGAGGCTGTTTGTTTGTTTGTTTGTTTGTTTGTGTTTCTTCTTCTTCTGCAGGACAATCACCTTCAGCCTCGACATAAAACGCTCTCGAGATAAAACAAAGAGAAATAAAGAGTTGGATTTTTTCTATATACAATTAAATATAAATCTTTAATGGAGTTCTTTCAGTCCTCTGGAGCTGGAAATGTCTCCAGAGAAACAAAAGTGAAAGTTTAAAAAAAGTTTTAACGTTGAACAGTGAAAAACTGTGGATTCATTTGATGATTCTTAAAGTTAACGTTTAAAAATTTTACATTTAGAAGTTCAACATTGTGGACCTGGTCTTGACTTGAGAAGATGATGCGAAGGTGAGAAAGAAAATAAGAAACATTTCCAAAATCAATTCATTATTTTTCACAGATAACATTAAAACGTCCCCAGTTTCACGTGTTTGTCTCCAGCAGATGGTGGTGGGACAGACCATGTTCTGCTTCAGACCTGCAGACCTTTCAGACCTCAGGACCTTCAGCCCTTCAGCCCTCCAGCCATCAGGACCTTCAGCCCTGCAGACCTTCAGACCTCCAGCCTTTCAGCCCTTCTTTGGTGGACCCTCTGGACTCACCTGGTCTCTGGTGTTTCTGCAGCTCGTGCTCGTCCTGCGCCGCCTCCAGGAGCTGCTGTTTCCTCTGCTTCTCCTTCTCTTTAAAGTGGCGCAGTTCCTCCTCATACTCCACGATGGTCCTCTCAAAGATCTCAAAGATCTCCTCCGCGGCCGCGGTCAGACGCTCATTCACCAGCGCGCGCAGATACTCGCTCTTTGTCGCCATGTTTCGGTTGGAGTTAGCTTTAGCACAAGGAGCTAACGGACGATGCCGCGGAGGAACCCGGATGTGCTCACTTCCGCCCTCCCGGAACTGGACACGCGGCCGATTGGCTCATTCAGCTGTCAATCACATCCACAGCAGTATGAGAGCCAATGAAGAGCGAGCCTGATCGCTTCCCAATGGCTGTTTTTACTTACGTATACGTAACGGATCAAATGTACAAGTTTTTCATCATGTCGCGTTTTCTACAGAAATAAATCATTTTCAGCGTAAAAACGGCTTGAACGTCTATATTTGGAACGTATAAATGTGAAAAATGGACGGAGCAGTTTAAATGTCTTTTTTTTGTTCAAATTTTAGACACAAAAACATTTACAGAGGATTTTGGATTTATTTGATTGGCCTAAACGTTCACAAGTTTTGAGGAGTCTGTCTCTGTGGGAGGAGCATGTCTCTGTGGGCGGAGCATGCCTCGATTAGTTTCTGATTTTCGATGCTTTTGACGACAAACGGCTGAAAAACAGTTTGTCTTAAATGTATTCTTTATTTGTCATAAATGAATGACAAATGCACTTTAACAATTGTTATTTTCACACTTATTTTATTACAAAAACACTTGATTCAAACTCAGAGCTCAAACTTTAGATTCAACACAAGGACCTTAAACTCAAACTGATTGTAATTTAATCATATTTATGGTTTGATGGTGATTTGATGCATCTTTCTGGTTCTTTAAATCACATAAACGTGTCTGAAGTTCATATATAACGTTTGTGGCTTTTACTCGAGACAAACATATTTCACGATCATAAACGTTTTAACTTCGTTGATGTTTATTTCCGTTATTTTCCTATAAATCCTGAACATTACAAAGTGTCAGAAAACGTAACGACAATCTGTTTTGACAATGTTTAAAATGAAGACGAGTCTAAAAATATATAACAATTTCTAAAAACAACAAACATCCATAATGGATGACTGGATTATTAATTGTTTAATTACAGCTGTAATTAAACATGTATGAAATGCATTTGACACGTTTCAGTTTCACATCAAGAGTCAGTTTGAGAAGGAAATGTCGGAATGGAAGAAACGTTTTGTTATAAACATGTATAGTAATGATGTAAATCAGACGAGCTTTCGCCCTCGTTTACAGTGGCTCCAGGAAAACAGACGACTTCACGCTTTATGAACAAAGAGAGAGAAATTAAATGTGTAAAAGCTCAAAGTCTGAGGCAAATATAAAAGTGTTCAAATAAGGCAGGAGGCCCCTCCCCTCAGACAGGAGGTCACTCTTCTCGGACAGGAGGCCACTCCCCTCAGGCAGGAGGTCACTCTTCTCGGACAGGAGGCCACTCCCCTCAGGCAGGAGGTAGGCAGTTGGACTCATGAACACTTCTTAAACACTGTCACTTTCTGCTCTACATCTGTAACTCAACTGTACATTTGTGATCTTAGTAAGATCTTTTTTTTTTTTTTTTTTATCCTATAGCAGATTTTAAATTGTTCCTATGATTGTGAATTCTGGCAATAAACCTTTTCTGAGTCTGACCAAGAGTCAAAGTTACAGTGATGATCGGAGCTGGATTCAAACACAACTGCATGTGTGCTCAGGTCAGGAGCTGGACTCGGGTCAGGAGCAGCCGCGCTGCCGCTGGACTCGGGTCAGGAGCTGCCGCTGGACTCGGGTCAGGAGCTGCCGCTGGACTCGGGTCAGGAGCTGCCGCTGGACTCGGGTCAGGAGCTGCCGCTGGACTCGGGTCAGGAGCTGCCGCTGGACTCATGTTCACTTCGTTGAGGTGAATTGAGTCAAACGTGTCAAATGCATTTGAACTCCTAAACTTTTATCCTAAATGTCCCAAACGGATTCTAAAGTGAGACCACTGGGTGAGACATTTACAAAGAACACTCCGGTCACTGCGGTCTCTCCGGTCACTGCGGTCTCTCCGGTCACTGCGGTCACAGCGGTCACTGGTCTCAGCGGTCACTGCGGTCACTGGTCAGTGCGGTCACAGCGGTCACTGGTCTCAGCGGTCACTGCGGTCACTGGTCAGTGCGGTCACTGGTCAGTGCGGTCACTGGTCTCAGCGGTCACTGGTCAGTGCGGTCACTGGTCAGTGCGGTCACTGGTCAGTGCGGTCACTGGTCAGTGCGGTCACTGCGGCGCATGGATCTTGGAGTGGCGTTTTAAGTTGGACTTCCTGTTGAACCTCATGTTGCACTGTAAACAGAGGAAGGGCTTTTCGCCTGTGTGCGTGACCATGTGAGACTGGAGCGAGAACGGCCGAGTGAAGCACCGCGCGCACACTGGACAGCTGAAAGGTGCGTGTTTGGAGGCGCTCGCCGACGGGCCCGGCTGAAGCGCGTGGGCCGAGCGAGGGGAGGCGCCTCGTTTAGCCGTGCCCCTGGCCTCCGCCTTGGCCCGGCTGTGCAGCGCCATGTGCAGCCTCAGAGTCTCTTTCTGAGAGAAGCGGCGCGCGCAGACCGGGCAGCTGAACGGCTTCTCGCCCGTGTGCACCGCGATGTGGCGTTTCAGGTTGTGCCGGTCCCGAAATTTCTTTTCACAGAAGTTACACTGGTGTTTCTTGAGCGTTTCGTGCTCGTTGCCGGCGCAGAAGTCGCTCGTGCTGGCGCTGATCTCGGCCTCCTTGTTGGCGGAGAAGTCTTCATATTTAAACTGGGAAAACAGAGCTCTGGCGCCCTCTGCCTGGGCCGGCGTGAAGTGGTTTCCGTCGGGTTCCGGTTGAGTCGAGCTGTTGGTCTGAGCGGCCCAGTCGTCGTCATCGTCCGTTTGCTCTTCGGATTCGTTCTTTACAGAGCAGGTGAACTCTTGGCTCGCCGTCTCCGAGAAATCCTTCATTTGGGCTGAAAAGTTTCCGGGCTCCAGACACAGACTCTGCCGCTGGACATCTGCAGAAGAAGAAGACACGGTCAATGCTCGTTCTCCACTTCTCCATCGCAGAGTGCTCCACCTTCAGGAAGAACCTGACCACAAATAAAGAATAAGCTCTGTTAAAGGAAGCAAGTTTTAAATGTATTAATAATCTGAGAGGCAGGACTTAGCAGTATGAAGAGGCAGGGCTTAGTAGTATGAAGAGGCAGGTCTTAGCAGTGTGAAGAGGCGGGGCTTAACAGTTCTGCAGCAAAATGTAAGCTGTCGATCTGCTCGTGTTTGCGTTGGCGTTTGGCGCACGTCTCCTTTCACCCCAACGAGGATGAAACACATTTACAAACCTCAGGCAACGGCAACAACGTCCGTTGCCATGGAAACCCGCCATGTTTGTTGCCCTGCACAACCTGATCAACAACACATTTATTGCTCTAGAACCTGAACATGTGTGAATGAACATTTAGCATCTTTCACAGCGACATCAGCCCAAGCTCGTGCTACATTTTGAGGACTTTACAACACTTCAAAGAAAATCACATGTTGTTTTAAATCGTTGATCGCCATGACAACCGTCCTCGTTCCATCCCCCACAAACCCGCGGACAGGCCCAGCTAAAAAGAGAAGCGTTGGATTTCGCAGGTTTGTCACGTAAAGACGACGCTTGACCCGGAACAGCGCCACCTGCTGCCGGCGGCGTTAAACTACGGGGCGCAACGAGGCCTGACCTGCTTCTGTTTGGACCTGCGGGCTCAGAACCGAGTCCAGGAGCTGCTGGTTCCTCTGGTTCTCCTCTTTGGAGCGACACAGTTCCTCCTCATACTCCGCTATTGTTCTTTCAACCAGCGCAAAGATCTCTTCCGCAGCCGCAGTCAGACGCGCGTTCACCAGAGCTCTCAGCGCCAAACTCCTTTCACACATTTTAAACACTGTTTTTAGCTTTAGCTTTAGCTTTAGCTTGGAGCCTGAGCCTGAGCAAGCACGGCGGGGGAAACAAAGACGGGAGCTTCCGGTTGTTTGTTGTCTGTGACGCGCGCGCCCTCTGCCGGTCACACAGAGGAAGCGACAGAAAGACGCGTTTCAGATGACGTCACAAGATTCCACAGGCCAATCACATCCAGCAGAAGGTCTTCTTTTGGGGAAATGCACTATAGAAACCTTTTGGAAAGACTGTTAACAATTTAAAACATGTTTTTGGTTTCCATGACACAAATGTCGACTATAATAAGAAAATGGCAATTCATTTAATTCTTATATTTGGCCGATTCTAACCCTAACCCAAGTACATTTTCATCATCAGTATTCATTTTTTAACAGTTCTTGGTAAATCCCGGGCATTCTTTTGTTTGTAATAATATTTTTTGGTTATAACAAATCCTTACAATACAATAAAACAACTCTAATGATTTGGTGTAATCCCTCATTCATCCAGCAGGGGTCCATTGTTCCATCTGGACTCTGTTTTTGGAAAAAAACGATATGTTTTAACTCTCAGGCTACCCCAAATAAATTGTCTGTTTGCTGTAACCCGAGTCAACATTTTTTTAAGTGGGTGGGACGGTAGGCAAATTCTTATTTTTTTTACTTTGAAGGCAAAAAAAAAGATCAAAATTTTGTCATTTTTTGAGTCGGAGTGACCACCAGGGTTCAACAGTCAATGACGGAAAACGTCTCTATCAACCCGATCGGGAGACTAAATCTCACGATTTTAAGATATTTCAATCAACCTTTTGTACACCGTTATCCTTTATTTTGGTAGCGAAGGCGAGCGGGGGGAACACGGGCGCCGCCATGTTTGTTGTGATGACGCTGCTGGGGGTGTTTCAATCCAAGAATGCATTTGCGAAAGTCAAATTTCACTCCGACAGAGGGTGACATTACTATGGACATGTCAGTGGCGCCGACAAGGGCAAACCAACTTGTAAAAGGTAATATGACGACTCCTATGTGCGGTCTGTTTTATTATAGACGCATGTGGAGGACTGAAAATGAAGACGTGCATGCAGTGCGCTGTGTGTCATCAGTCCTTTGGGACGACGTTTTTTCAACAAAATGCAGATTTTTTTTCCCAGTCGGCTAGTTTTATAGCGGGTCGGTCGGGTTACGGCAAACAGACATATTATTTTGCTTAGCCTCATCCAAAGATATTTCTTTGGATAGATAGATAGATGGATGGATCCGATATTTATCCTACTCTGAGTAGGCCCCGCCCACCAGGACCGCTTGATGAAAAGGTGTTTTTGGTTTCAACAGAAACTAAACCTCTTTGTTTACTATCAGTCCTTTAATGGACCATCAGCCTCATATTGTCCCTGGCTCACTCTTTCTCTCCTGTGTATCTGATTAGCAGCAGAATTCTCTGGGCATCGCCCTCTCCAGGGATTCAGAATCCCATTATAAACAACCTGAAGGTTGAATCTTAAACCTCCATTTCTGTTTAAGGAAGTATTCTCTTTTTGAACAATGATTGCCTCTTTAACTCTTTCTCTTCATCTTTTGTCCTGCTCAGAATCTTCTCCTCACTGTCTTTGTAGCTTTAGCTGTAACTTTAGCTGTAGCGTAGCCTAGCATGCGGATAAAAATCTCTTTTTAGCTGAGCTGAGACTGAACACCTGAAAGAGCTGCTCCTCCTGTTGGACTAGAGCTGGAATGACTTTCCACTGCTGCAGTTTTAGTGGGTGAAATCTTAAATATATCATTTACAGAGGTGAAAGAGGAGACCAAATGTACTCAGATAAGAGTAAAGTTACTGAGTAGTACTTTAGTTAGTTGGTAGTTGTTTGTACTGTTACTTTCACCTCTGGTCCTCCTTTGATCGAGAAAGTCCCAGTTCAGAATCTCTTTAACTGAACTCAGATTTTATCACTTTTTTTCCAACTCAAATCTATGTTTTTCTCATGTATTTTTTGTTTTGTTTGCCGTTTTCTCTCTCCAGACGTGTCCAGTCTTTAAAAATGTTTTCTTCTTCCATTGAGTCCACTTGACCCACAGAGACATGCTCCTCCAACACAAGGTTCTGGGCAAGTCTAAGAACTCCATCAGAAATCCAAACTCTCCTCTGCAAATGTTTTTGTGGACAAAATGAAGAAAATGTCTTAATTGTGTTGAAAACAAGATGAACAAACGACTTAAGAAGTTTCCCATTGATCTCGAAATACTGAGTTTTTTTCCTGTTCACCTGCAGGGGTTCCGTCTGCACCGGAGCCTAGAAGAAGAAGAAGAACGTTTCATCACGTTAAATCACGTTTACCAATAACAAAGACTGGTTCATGAAATGCGCTTTTCAGAGCGACGTTTATTTGAACGAAATCGTCTTGACGTTTGGCCGGCGTATTGTCTCTCAAAGAAGCTTTAAAAGAAAAGACACGGCTCTTTTGAGTGACAGAACGCCGACTCGAGAACAGTTTGGCTTCTTCTTCTTTCACAGGTTAAACAGTTAAAACGACACAGGACTGGACAAAGGTGCAGACATTTATAAACCGTTAAGAAACGCTCCGCCTCAGAACGTTCATGATTACAGAATGGATGCAAAACGAAGTGGACACAAGACAAATGTTATGTCTCTTCAGAACAAAAAGTCAGCAACGGTTTTGAGTTTCCAAGGTAGAAATGTCAGTTAGTTTGCTTCTGTTACACAAGATGGGTAAAATAGACAGTTTTCTAGCTGGAAAATTGTATTTGAGCTTCACTAAAAGTATAATTAGTGTTAAAGTGTGTAATATTTCTGTAGATAAAGTAAAAACTATTGTGTTTTCTGAGTGTTCGTCCAGTAAAAGTGTCATAATGTGTGTTAAATGTTCCGTAAAGTCCAGTGTTAAATGTGTTTAAAGCAGCTCCGATGTTACTCTCAAGAGACAGCGCCCCCAGGAGGACGCTCTCATGTGACAGCGACCCCTGGAGGACGCTCATGTGTGTCCGAGGCTTTTACTACAGTTAATCACATAATGTTCCGTTAAAGGTTCCCGTGGAGACACTTTCCACGCCCAGTTTGTCCGTGTTTTCTTTGGCGTGGATCTTCAGGTGATACTTCAGGTTGCTCTGGTACCGGAACTCTGCGTGGCACTCAGAGCAGCTGAATGGTCTCTCGCCCGTGTGTACTCTCATGTGATCTTTGAGGTAATCCTTCTGCCTGAAGCCTTTGTGGCAGACTGTGCAGCTGAAAGGTTTGTCGGTGCTGTGCGTGCGGACGTGCTCGCTCAGCTTGCCGCTCCTGGAGAAGCCGCGGTCGCAGACGGGGCACGTGTACGGCTTCTCCCCCGTGTGCGTCCGGATGTGTTCGGTCAGGCGGTGTTTTTGAGAGAATTTAGCACCACAGTCTGGACAACTGAAAGGTTTCTCATCTGTGTGAATCCTCATATGTACTTTAAGATTAAATTTAAGTGTAAAAGTTTTGTTACAGACTGAACAGCAGTAGGGTTTCTCGCCGGAGTGAACTCTGGTGTGTCGCAGTAAATCCTGTTTCGTTCTACATTTTTTTCTACAGAAGGGACATTCTTTTGAGTTCGTTTCACATTCAAACTCAGTCCCTGAGCCGTGTCCCTCTGTGACAGTGGCTCTGCTCTCTGCTCCACACTTGTATTTGGTGAATAGACCCGAGTTGTGTGCAGCTGTACTTGTGTCTTTTATCTGGACTTGGTTGTAGTGGTCTCCATCAGCCTCTGTCTCCATCTGTGCAGTTGAACTGCTGGCTGGAGGTTCCCAGTCTTCATCATTGTCAGTTTGTTCCTCAGTCTGTGAGTGTAAATGTCCATGTGGGTCTAAGCTGATGTCTGCTCCTGCTCCTCCACAGTGCTCTCCCTGTGTCAACTCTCTGTGCTCAGTTTGTCTTTGTTGAAGCACTGAGGACTGCTCTTCACTCTTCACGCACACTGCAGTGAACTCTGGGAGCTGCTCTTCCTCCTGTTTCAGCAAATGTTCCTCTGGTTCCTCTTTAATCTGTGCAGTCTCTGGAGTTTCCTGGTTGTGACTCGCATCATTAATGAACCAGTCGATCTGAACACCTGCAGGAGAGGATAAACAGAGTACACCGTTAAATCAGGTTCTCTGCAGAGTCTGAGCGTCACAGTGAGAATCACAAATCAACAAAAGAACAAACTATAATGTGCTTTTTTTGATGCGATGCGACATAAAACAATATTCTGTTTCTTGAATCTGGATCAGAAGCTTTTCAGTCACAGGTGGATTCATAGAGACGTTGAATATTAAACTCCTCTTTGTTTCTAAAGTCTCAGTGGAACATAATGCTCAGAATGTGGCAGTAAAAGCCTTTGTCACACGCGAGTGACATCAGAGCTGCTTTAAACACATTTAACACACACGACACGTACACATCACACAGGTACAACCCGCACACGTACAACTCGCACACATACGTACAACTCACAGACGTACACATCACAGACGTACACATCACAGACGTACACATCACACACGTACAACTCACACACGTACAACTCACACACGTACAACTCACACACGTACAACTCACGCACAACTCACGCACGTACAACTCACGCACGTACAACTCACGCACGTACAACTCGCACACGTTCAACTCGCACACGTACACATCACACACGTACAACTCACACACGTACAACTCACACACGTAACGAGACTTGCAAAACCACAGAGCGCGTGGGACTGACGCACGTACGTACCGGGCTCAGGTTTGAGCTTTGGATCCTCGCTCATCTCCCCGGGTCTCTGCTGCCTTTGTGCCTTTGCACCGCGCACTGGAGTCACGACAGAGTCCCGCAGCCCCATGTCACGTGTCACGCGGAAGTGCTCTGTGTGCTTCCGCAGTGCCATGGCTCGTGCACACAGCGCCCCCTCGTGTTTTATTGCATCAATTAGGCACTATATTGATTATCAAATGTATTGCAAAATTGTGATATTATCGTGACATTTGCCCCGTGTCGATTCCAGCCTCATGTGTATTTATTTATTTATCCATTTTAACAAGTATTTACCCAGGAAAGAGCTCATTGTCAGGGCCAAATATGACCGCCACAAATCATTGAAATATTTACACAATAAAGAGCCATTTAAGAACATTCTGTTTTGGTCAAATCTATGGAAAACAATGAGATCATTTTTTCCCAACCTCAAGTCAAGTTCCAAGCTGAAGAAGCAGCTTAAGAAAACGCTCTCTGTCAGTCTAATGTATATTTTCTCTCTTTTGGAGTGACAGGGCCACTCCTGAAGACCTTCTACGACTCTGTGGTGGCATCAGCCCTCCTGGAGCAGCAGCATCACAGAGAGGGAGAGGAAGAGGCTGGACAGAGTCATCAAGAAGTCCAGCTCCGTCCTGGGCTGCGCTCTGGACTCGGTGCAGGAGGTGGGGGACAGGAGGGTCCTGGCTAGATTCACATCTATGCTGGACCATGAGTGTCACCCCCTGCAGGACACTCTCCGCTCTGGAGAGCAGCTTCAGTGAGAGACTGATCCACCCTCGATGTGTGAAGGAAAGGTTCCGTAGGTCTTTCCTTCCTACTGCTGTCAGACTTTATAACAAAAACTGTTAGTCCTGAACACTCGCAATACTGACCTAACCTAATACTGATGTGCAATTCTGTCAGATGTGCAATTACTGTGCAATTACTGTGAAATTCATGTACAATCTATGTGCTGTCGTGACACATATTCATGTGCAATTACTGTCGTGATCACATGCAATGGTATTTATGTATTTATGTATTTATTTATTTGTCTATGTGAGTTTTTATTTATTTATAGGAGATCTTCTACTGAAAGTGTTTTTCAGACTTCCTATAAGTGATCTGTTTTTCTGTATCTACCTCTGTATCTACCTGCGTTGCACCAATGAAATTTCCCCATGTGGGACAATAAAGGAATATCTTATCTTAATAATAATAAGTCTCTGTGTGATTTGAGGACGTCGCAGTTCGAGAATGACATCAAGTCCAATATTAATATTAATATAATATATATAAGAATAAATCCACTTTACAATTTGTATCAGTAAAATACTTCGACATTTAATTCACAACAGGATTTATTAAAAAATAACAAACACAAGACAATATAAGACAATCTTCACACAAAATGAATCATATACAAAACAAAACAAAGCTGTAATAATTCTGTTCTCTGAACTTGTTTATTCAAAGTGATTGAACTCCTTTCAAAAAGACGTCTTGAAAACTACAAAATAAATACATTTGGGTCCAACACATTCACTGGTAAGAGGGACGAGACAAGGCTGTGCTTGGTCCCCCTTGCGGTTTTCTTTATAGTTGTAATTATACGTGCTCCTCCTGGACTCTGGTCTCCCTCCTCCAGGTCCTCACACGTGCTCCTCCTGGACTCTGGTCTCCTCCAGGTCCTCACACGTGCTCCTCCTGGACTCTGGTCTCCCTCCTCCAGGTCCTCACACGTGCTCCTCCTGGACTCTGGTCTCCTCCAGGTCCTCACACGTGCTCCTCCTGGACTCCGGTCTCCCTCCTCCAGGTCCTCACACGTGCTCCTCCTGGACTCTGGTCTCCTCCAGGTCCTCACACGTGCTCCTCCTGGACTCTGGTCTCCCTCCTCCAGGTCCTCACACGTGCTCCTCCTGGACTCTGGTCTCCTCCAGGTCCTCACACGTGCTCCTCCTGGACTCTGGTCTCCCTCCTCCAGGTCCTCACACGTGCTCCTCCTGGACTCTGGTCTCCTCCAGGTCCTCACACGTGCTCCTCCTGGACTCCGGTCTCCCTCCTCCAGGTCCTCACACGTGCTCCTCCTGGACTCTGGTCTCCTCCAGGTCCTCACACGTGCTCCTCCTGGACTCTGGTCTCCCTCCTCCAGGTCCTCATACGTGCTCCTCCTGGACTCTGGTCTCTGGGCTGGACTCTGTCTCTTGTGCAGTTGGACTGTTGAAATGTGGGGACAGATCTTCTTCCACATCTTGAGGCGTTGTGTGTGTTTTCATGTGTTCTTTAAGTGAACACAAGCGACCTATGACTCTCCCACAGACTGAACAACTGTAAGGCATCTCTCCAGTGTAAACTTGCTCTTGTTTCTCGATAGAATGTTTTTGGTTTCTCGTTTTCTCACGAGGTGAAAACCTTTCTTCTATGTGACTTTTCATGTGTCTTTTGAGATCCCACCTTGAACAGCAAATTTCTGCGTGAGCTTTCCCGTGTAGAATGAAATAATTTATTCGGGCAAATGTTTTCTTACGTACTGGACAACTGTAAGGCCTCTGCCCTGAGTGTGTCATCATATGAGCACTGAGCTTATCCTTTTGAGCAAATGCTTTTTCACAGACTGTGCAGCTGTAAGGTTTTTCTCCAGTGTGAATCATCATATGCTTTTTCAGGGCTGATCTGGCTCGAAATACTTTATCACAGGTTGAACAACTGTAAGTTTTTTCTCCAGTGTGGATTTTTATGTGTTTTCTGAGGGCAGAACGTTCTGTGAACATTATCACACATAATGGACAGCTGTAAGGTTTTTCTGCTGTGTGGATTCGAAGGTGCCTTCTGAGGGTGGTGCCTTCCGCAAACATTTTCTTAAAATATGAGCAACTATAAGGTTTCTCTCCTGTGTGAGTTTTCATATGTGCCTTTAGAGTCCCGTTATAGGGGAATGTTTTCTTACAAACTGAACGGCTGTAAGGTCTCTCTCCTGTGTGAACTCTGTTGTGTCTTTTTAATATTTGTCTACATGTAAATATCTTCTTACAAACAGAACATATGTCTTGTTCCCTCCTCCTCCTCCTCCTGCTGCTGCTGCTCCTCCTCCAGCTGCTCCTCCTCCGCCTCCTCCTGCTGCTCCTCCTCCTGCTCCTCCTTCTGCTCCAGTCCCTGAGCCATGTCCTTTTGTGACAGTGGCTCTGCTCTCTGCTCCACACTTGTATTTGTTGAATAGACCTGAGTTGTGGGAAGCTGTACTTGTGTCTTTTATATGGACTTGGTTGTAGTGGTCTCCATCAGCCTCTGTCTCCATCTGTGCAGTTGAACTGCTGGCTGGAGGTTCCCAGTCTTCATCATTGTCAGTTTGTTCCTCAATCTGTGAGTGTAAATGTCCATGTAGGTCTAAGCTGATGTCTGCTCCTGCTCCTCCACAGTGCTCTCCCTGTGTCAACTCTCTGTGCTCAGTTTGTCTTTGTTGAAGCAGTGAGGACTGCTCTTCACTCTTCACACACACTGGGAGCTGCTCTTCCTCCTGTTTCAGCAAATGTTCCTCTGGTTCCTCATTAATCTGTGCAGTCTCTGGAGTTTCCTCACTCACAGGATCAGGACTGTACCAGTCGATCTGAACACCTGCAGGAGAGAAGGAGAAATATGTTTATCACAATAACTTTGGATGAATCATTTGCTCCCACCAACCAAAAGGAAAACAGACCAGTCCACTTGTTTGGTGGACACTTCTGTGTGAATGTGGTGAATGTTTGGTGCTGGTCAGAGGCCGAAGGGTCAGATCTGAACCGAGTCCTGAAACAGTGTCAGTCGAGTAATTGTGAGAAACACGTGATAGTGGTTTCGCCTGGAGCCACAGTTTCTCCAACAGTTGCATTTTTCTCTGAATAATTGGCAGTGATTAATAAGCGTTAATTAATATTTCAGTCAGAGGGTTATAATGGCTGTGGCTTTGCTTAATTTCTTGGTTATTCCTTTTAGTTTTTACAGTCTTCCTGTTTGTACTTTTGTTGAATAATGTTTACTCTTTTGAACCAAAGTAGTGTTTTTTTTAGATAATTTATTTAAAAAAAATACTATATATACATATATATATATATATATATATATATATATATATATTTATAGTATATTATATATATATAATATACTATAAATACTACGCCGGCACAGCGCCAGCACCCCGCCCACAGCACCGGCACCCACAAAGAACGATGCACAATAATAAAAGTAAGATATATGAAACAAAGACAAGCATTAACGACACAAAGTTTAGTCTGTCTCTGTGTCGTCTCATGTGGACGTTTACGGCTTCTTTTCAGGTCAATGTTTTGGTACACATTAAAGGCAAGGCAAGGCAAGTTTATTTGTAGAGCACATTTCATACACAAGGCAATTCAAAGTGCTTCACACAGCAGGAAAAATGCATTCAAATCACAAAGAAATTACAGAAACAGAAATACAATAAAATTAACTAAATTAAAATTGATCAATCCAACTGATTGTCTAAACTAATAAAATCACAAACAATAGAGGAGAGTGCAAAGAAAAAATCCTTTCAGTCATATGCGCAGCTAAACAAAACTGTTTTTAGCTTAGATTTTAACATTGTCAGAGTAGAAGCCTGTCTCACATCTTCAGGAAGACTGTTCCAGATTTTAGCTGCATAAAACTGAAATGCAGATTCCCCATGTTTTGTCCTGACTCTGGCACCAGCAGGAGGCCGGTCCACGTTTAGTCCTGACTCTGGCACCAGCAGGAGGCCGGTCCCTGAGGTCCTCAGAGTCCGAGATGGTTCATATGGCACTAACATGTCCAAGATGTACTTTGGTGCTAGGCCATGGAGAGACTTATACACAAGCAGAGCTGCTTTAAAGTCTATTCTCTGAGCCACAGGGAGCCAGTGCAGAGACCTGAGAACAGGACTAATGTGATCATACTTCCTGGTTCTAGTCAGGACCCGAGCAGCAGCGTTCTGGATGAACTGCAGCTGTTTTACAACTCGTTTGGAGAGGCCAGTGAAGTATCTGACCTGCCTGTACATTTTGTTCTCTCTATCCCCCTCGGTTTGTTTATCTATTCTACAGTCTGTAAGGATGACAGCGGCGCCGTGTTAATTTATTACTAGGAGTAGCAACAGGCGAAGTGATAAGCCGAGGAAGGAAATATAGGTTTGAACATCTGTACATACGTATGTTCTCATTCTGTAACTTTCCCCTGGTTCTACCCAAATATGGATATTCTTTACATCTTGTTCTCTTATTGGCTAAACCGTTGGTACAGGGATGGGCTCATGCCTGTCAGATATTATTTAGAGGTTGTTGTGTAAGTAGACATATAAAAGGCGAGGTACGCCCAGAGACGGGGTTCTTCTGATCATCTGAAGGCCCAGGCTGTTTTCTGTCCTGTGATCTGACACGGCGATTTCTGTATTAAAACATCTTTGAAAGTACAGAGTCTGTGTCCGCGGCTTCTTCTTGTCACACACCACCCCATGGGAACGTCAATCAAGTCACATCACCAGTGAGCAGGCCGTTACAGTAGTCTAATCTACTGGAGACAAACGCATGGATAAGTCTCTCTAAATCTGGTTTGGACGCTATATTTTAGATTTTGGCAATGTTTTTTAGATGGTAAAAAGCTGCTGATGTTATTGATTTGACATAGCTATTCAAGTTCAAGTCTGAGTCCATCACCCCCAGATTTCTAACTTGGTTTGTAGGTTTTAGAGCGAGACTCTGGAGGTGACCGCTAACACTTTCTCTTTGTTTCTGTGGGCCAAAAACGATTATTTCAGTCTTGTCTGAGTTCAGCTGGAGAAAGTTGTTTTGCATCCACACACTGATCTGTTCGATGCAGTGACAGAGTGAATCCACTGGTCCATATTCACCTGCCGACAGTGAAACATAGATCTGAGTGTCGTCTGCATAATTGTGAATGGACAAATTTTCACTGCGTATCAACTGACCTAACGGCAGCATGTAGAGGTTGAACAGAAGGGGACCCAGGACTGACCCTTGGTGCACTCCACAGGTCAGGGTCATGTGGTCTGAGACACAGCTACTAATTTCAACTAAGTACTTCCTGTCTTCCAGATAGGACCTTAACCAGTTTAGGGCAGTGCCAGTGATGCCCACCCCGTCCTCTAGTCTCTGTAAGAGGATCCCGTGATCAACAGTGTCAAAAGCAGCACTCAGATCTAACAGAATTAAGACTGAAGCTTTGCCCGTGTCAGTGTTCAGGGGGATGTCATTTGTCACCTTGACCAGAGCAGTCTCAGTGCTGTGATGAGGTCTAAAACCTGACTGAAAAACATCAAATGAGTTGTTTATTAAGAGGAAATCTGTGAGCTGTTGGTAAACAACCTTTTCAAGGACTTTGCCCCAAAATGGCAGATTAGAGATGGGCCGGTAATTACTCAGTACTGCGGCATCAAGACTGCTCTTCTTTAGGAGAGGCTTTATGACTGCTGTTTTCAAAGACATTGGGAATGTTCCAGATTGAAGCAACATGTTAACTATGTGAGTGAGTGGTGCTAACAAACTGTTCAGCACAGACTTTAGAAATCTGGTGGGTAACACATCGTGGCAGCATGTAGATGAACTCAGACTGGTGATGATCTCATGGACAGTTCTGTCAGTTACTGGTGCAAAGTGAGTTAGCTCTAAGTGTCTTGGTGGTTTTAGGGTAATTTTTTTCATTGTGGGATTTATAGCATTTTTAATGCCCTGAACTTTGTCATTAAAGAATAATGCAAACTCATTACACTTGGATGTGGAAATGAGTTCTAACGGCAGCTGAGCTGGAGGGTTTGTTCATCTGTTTACTGTGGCAAACAGGACACGCGAGTTGTTACTGCAGCTTCCAATAATTTCAGAGAAATATCTTTCCCTAGTTCTACATAAAATTAGGTTGTACATGTTCAGCTTCTCTTTGTAAATCTCTTTTTGAACCTGGAGCTTTGGCTTGCGCCATTTCCGTTTGGCCCGGTGGCACTCCCTTTTCTGTGCCCTGACCCAATTGTAATTTCTCCACGGCGCCTTCTGCTTATTTTTAACCATTTTAGCCTTCATAGGGGCGATGGTGTCAAGAACATTCAAAACACTAGATGTAACAGAGTTCAACAAGTAATTTACGTTAGAAAATGAGACATTTTCAAAGTTTATCATTTCCATAAACAGTGCACCTGTGCCATCACTTATGTGTCTCCTCTGAACAACTGCAGGACCAACCGGTGGTTTGGGAGAAACAGACAGGTCAAAGAAGACACAGAAATGATCAGACAGAGCAACATTGATCACATTAACATTTGAAATATTTACCCCCTTTGTAATTATGAGATCTAGAGTATGTCCTTTGCTGTGAGTGGGGCCTCTCACATGCTGAGTAAGAGTGATTGTTTCAAGGACAGCATCAAGCTCTTTAGCGTTTCTGTCACAAATATTATCAACATGCACATTGAAATCACCTGTAATGACCAAACCATCAAAGTCTGTGCATACGGCTGAAAGCATCTCAGTAAAATCATCAATAAAATTTGGCAGTGCTGGGGAGGCTTGTATAAAACAATGAAGAGAATGGATGGAGACCGTTTTGGCTCTATTTTAAAGGATACATAATCAAATGATGAAAACACCCCAAAAGACAACCTGCGGGTAATTATTTCATCTCTAAAGACAGCCCAGACTCCACCCCCTTTTTTGTTTTCTCGTGTTTCAGATTCAAACTTAAAGTTGGGTGGAGCAGATTCTATCAGAACTACATTTCCTGTGTTTTTGTCAAGCCATGTTTCAGTTAAAAACATAAAATCAAGATTATAAGAAGTAATAAAATTATTAATTAAGAGTGATTTGTTACATAAGGATCTGACATTTAGCACAGCAAGTTTCAGACTATTCAGTGGGACTGGGCTTTATCTTTTCACAGGGAATATAAATCACATTTCTCAGATTGGGCCTGACTCGCATTTTGTTTTTCCATTTGTGTGATGATGTGACTACAGAAATAGCACTAGGGGGGGCTCTTTTTACATAGGGCCCCGGTTTGGTTTAAGCAGCTGTAAGGTTCCTCTCCCGTGTGAGTTCTTGTGTGGGCAATGAGAGCATTTTTTAAGGCAAATGTTTTCATACAAATTGAACAGCTGTGAGTTTTGTCTCCCTTATGTGATCTCATATGCTCTTTCATGTTGTGTGTGTGAAAACATTCTGTTACTAACTGATCAACTGTAAGGTTTCCCTCCCATGTGGGTTGTCATGTGTGAAATGAGATTACTATTCAGAGAGAATGTTTTCTTACAAATTGAGCTGCTGTAAGGTCTTGCCAGTGTGAACTCTCACTTGATTATCCAAAAATGTTTGAAGAGTAAATGTTCTCTTACAAATGGACAACTGTAAGGTTTCTCTTCTGTGTAAATTCTGATAAGTCTTTCTAAGTCTTAATTATTCGTAAATCTTCTCTGACAAACAGAGCAGTCATATTTCTTGTCCACTGAGACGTTTTCTGCACTTGAGAGACACATGACACAAATAAGCAGCAGTGGTTGGACCGGTTCATGCTTGGAGACTTTTTTTGACCACCCAATGGTCCGATTTCAGATCCTTCTGCATTTGAACAGAATGTGGGAGGGACTGGTAGGTCAGGCAAGAGCCTATCAGGGCTGAGCCAGGCCCTTCCAGAGACACTCCTGCTGAAGAGGACGAAGATTCAGAGAGTTTGTAATCTTCGGGCCTGATTCCTCTGTGTTAATCCTAGGATCATGTTGAAAAGCAAACCGCATTGCTATTTCATCTTCACAATGTCCTTAATATCAGAATACACATGTCCCATTTTCAGCATGTTCAGCTTTAATGCAGCGGTCATTGGTTCAAAAGTTCAAAACTCTGCATTTACAATGAGTTCATGTCGTTTAAAACAGATCTCTGAATCGAGACGCACACGGCCTCAAAGTCCGACATCATTTATTGTCGTCTCGATGTTTTGAGTCCCGCCCACTTTGAACTTAAACACTGTCCCGGCAGTTTCTCTCGTCGGCGCCCCCTGTCTAACTGTAGGATTACTAGATAGAAATAATGAAGCACAAGATACAAGACACAAACGGTGCAACATTTCTGTCACTTCAGAACTTTAATGTTTAGTTTGAACAGTCATTTCGGCATCTTACATAAAAGATTTTATCGTGCAATGTCACATATTGTTTTTATGCCATATTATCAACTTCCTGAAAAGTTCAAACCATGTGTTTGTTAAAAGGTCAAAAAGATATAGCACAGCAGTTACATGTTTCCTCTAAAAGCCTGCCTCATGTGGTCCAGAGTTACGCTGAGGCTGAAGGTGTCGAGGCGTGAGTTTTCATGTGCGTCTTCAGATGACTCGAGTTTGAAAATGCTCTCTGACAGACTGTACAGCTGTAAGGTTTCTCTCCTGTGTGAGTTCTCATGTGCTCATTCAGATTTCTCTTTTTGGCATAAACCTTCTCACACATTGTGCAGCTGTAAGGTTTATCCCCTGTGTGAGTTCTCATGTGGGATTTGAGTTCACGGTTTTGTTTAAATCCTTTCTGACAGATTGAGCAGCTGTAAGGCCTCTCTCCAGTGTGAATTCTCATGTGTGCATTAAGATTGCCACTTTGGGCAAATGTTTTATTACAAATTGAACAGCTGAAAGGTTTCTCACCTGTGTGAGTTCTCATGTGCTTATTCAGATTTCTCTTTGTGGCATAAACCTTCTCACACATTGAGCAGCTGTAAGGTTTATCCCCTGTGTGAGTTCTCATGTGGGTTTTCAGACTGCTTCTTTGAGCAAATGCCTTATTACACTCTGAGCAGCTGAAAGGTTTCTCACCTGTGTGAACTCTGGTGTGTCTTTTTAATTGCCGTCTAGACCTAAATCTCTTCTGACAAACAGAGCACTCATATTTCTTGTCCACTGCTTTTGCTCCTCCTTCTCCTCCTCCTCTTCTTGCTCCTCCTTCTCCTCCACCTCTTGCTCCTCCTTCTCCTCCACCTCTTGCTCCTCCTTCTCCACCTCTTGCTCCTCCTTCTCCACCTCTTGCTCCTCCACCTCTCGCTCCACCTTCTCCTCCACCTCTCGCTCCACCTTCTCCTCCACCTTCTCTCGCTCCACCTCCTCCTCCACCTTCTCTCGCTCCACCTCCTCCTCCTCCTCCTCTCGCTCCACCTCCTCCTCCTCCTCCTCTCGCTCCACCTCCTCCTCCACCTCTAGCTCCACCTTCTCCTCCACCTCTAGCTCCACCTTCTCCTCCTCTAGCTCCACCTTCTCCTCCTCTAGCTCCACCTTCTCCTCCTCTAGCTCCACCTTCTCCTCCTCTAGCTCCACCTTCTCCTCCTCTAGCTCCACCATCTCCTCCTCTTGCTCCACCTTCTCCTCCTCTTGCTCCACCTCCACCTCTTCTTGCTCCACCTCCTTTTGCTCCTCCTCCTCCTGCTCCAGTCCCTGAGCCGTGTCCCTCTGTGACAGTGGCTCTGCTCTCTGCTCCACACTTGTACTTGCTGAATAGACTTGAGTTGTGTGCAGCTGTACTTGTGTCTTTTATCTGGACTTGGTTGTAGTTGTCTCCATCAGCCTCTGTCTCCATCTGTGCAGTTGAACTGCTGGCTGGAGGTTCCCAGTCTTCATCATTGTCAGTTTGTTCCTCAGTCTGTGAGTGTAAATGTCCATGTGGGTCTAAGCTGATGTCTGCTCCTGCTCCTCCACAGTGCTCTCCCTGTGTCAACTCTCTGTGCTCAGTTTGTCTTTGTTGAAGCAGTGAGGACTGCTCTTCACTCTTCACACACACAGCAGTGAACTCTGGGAGCTGCTCTTCCTCCTGTTTCAGCAAATGTTCGTCTTTAATCTGTGGAGTCTCCGGGGTTTCCTGGTTGTGACTCGCATCATTAATGAACCAGTCCATCTGAACACCTGCAGGAGAGGATAACACCGTTAAATCAGGTTCTCTGCAGAGTCTGAGCGTCACAGTCAGAATCAGAAAATCAACAAAATGAACAAACTAAAATGTGCTTTTTTGATGTGATGCGACATAAAACAATATTCTGTTTTTTGAATCTGGATCAGAAGCTTTTCAGTCCAGTCACAGGTGGATTCGTAGAGACGTTGAATATTAAACTCCTCCTTGTTTCTAAAGTGTCAGTGGAACATGAGACATTAACGCGCGCGCACACCTCGCACCCCGCCGCGCGACGCGCACCCCCCGCGACACGCGCACACCCCCCGCGACACGCGCACCCCCCCGCGACACGCGCACCCCCCCGCGACACGCACACCCCGCGCGACACGCGCACCCCGCGCGACACGCACACCCCGCGCGACACGTACAACTCGCGCGACACGTAGAGCTGGGTTTCGATTCAAATTTCAAGAATCGATTCGTTTCCGATTTTTCAGATCCCATCCGAGTCGCTCCGATTTGATTTCCGATTCAATCCAGGGGTTAATGTTATTCAAAATGAAAAATGTATTTGAACCGTTTTCTTCACTTCATGACTGTGTAGAGAAGAAACATATTAAAACTAGTATTATATCAATATCAAACAGCAAATCTTACAAGTATTGGTAGTAACTGATGGCTGGAAGACTGATGAAAAGGTTAAGGGTCAATCTACCTTCAAGAAAGATAATCCAGGAGTCCTGAATTATCTTTCTTGAAGGTAGATTGAAGTTTACTGAGGGAAATGTAGAAAATAATTTTAATTTAAAAAAATATATTTAAAAAAAAAAAAAAAAAAAAACGATCTTTGGACGTACGAATCGATAATCAGTCATTAAGTAGCGCGGGGAGCGCACGGAACAACTTGTGGCGCTTTTGATCCCCACGGACCTTCTTCCTGAAGCAGCTGAAGCACAACAGAGAGAGCGGCGTGTTTTAAACTCACGGGTGCGACCATGGATCTATTATAATATCTGGATAGGGTATGGCGAGAAGTTTTATAAACTTATGTTACGTTTCGTGTCCAGTGTTTTATCTGTATTAAGCATACAGGCAGCATGAATACTGACTTAAGCATGTTTTGTGATAGATAAACATGTTAATACATTTAACATGTTGTAGAATGATATATTTTGGCAGATAAAAAAATCCGTAATTTAAGAAATCAATTTTAGATCATACGTTCCATGTACTTAAGAATCAGAATTATTTCCCTTGTCAGAGAAAAAGTTTACAAACTAGACATTTTTTATGGTTTTATATTTTATTTGCGATAAACCACAAAACACTGAATAATAACACAAAAATATTGAGTCATGACAATAAATAGATTTTGGTCAATACAATGATGGCCGCCCATTCAAGTCAATGGGAGCTGCTCAGTGTCGCATGTCGCCAGTTAGCCTTTAGCTCTCCAGCAACGCGGCCGAAGTTTCCATACCACGTGATTGCGCTGACCAATCAGAGAGAGTTACAAGAGCAGTGCGAGATAAAGCAAAATATTAAACTACTGGGTTTAAGAAAACTGAAGGATTTTGAACCGGAAAAAGTAGACCAGAACACGAGGTGAGGAGAGAGCAGGGAGCAGCTGTCACTGCGTCATCATAAAATCAAGCCGTTTTCACACATGGATCTATTAAAATATGAGCTTCACCTTAAGTCCAGCTCATGGTCTAATGCTATTGTGCTGCTTCTTCACTTTTACATCAGAACATTTGCTCATTAAAGCAATTTCTTTTTTTACACATCAGTTTGATTATATTATATACATAAGGGTTGTCAAACATCCGGCCCGCGGGCCGGCCAAAGGTTTTAATCCGGCCAGCCGAACGTTTTGAATTATAATTAAAAAAACAACTTTTTTTTCCCTTCCTATTCATAGAACCGTAGTTACATCCGTAACCGTTGTTAGCGCTAAAACTACACGTCCCACAATGCCACTGGTGGCCGCCCCTCCCCGTGCGGCTTTTCACTGCTGTGTGTACTGCGAGGGAGAAGTGCTAAGAGAAGTAAGACACGCGTTTGCACACTTTACAGCACTTACGCACCTCAGAGCAGAGGTCTGAGCGAGGACAGAGACGTGTGGCTTTAGGGAACGTGGAAGAAAGAAAGACGGTTTTGTGGATGTTAGAGTTGTGCTAAAAGTGGAGCTAACAACAAGAAAAGTAACTTCTGTGATGATGCTCTGTGAGGAAAACATCCAAACCTCTACAAACCTGGACAGATCAGGAGCCACAGGTAAAAACACAGGTCAGAGTGTAAAAGTCTGAACATGACTTGTCCACACTAATGTGACTGTGAACACAAATACAATGACCTCATTTGAGTCACTACATGAATCATTTGTCACTAAGATCAGCTTAAATTATGAAAATATTGAGCTCATATTGCGTTTGAGCAGAAACATGTCTGTGATATGAACATTTCACATCAGAAATCACATCAAAAGTCCATGTTCCTGTTCCTGCTGCTGCATGAATATGGACCCAGTCTTTCACCTGCTGCACATTTGTGCAACAGTCTCCACAACTATTACTAGGCTGTAAAAAAGCTATTTATTTCTTATATATATTTTTTATTGTTTTACGTTATGTTCGGCCCGCGACCCAGCATGAGCGTCGAAATTCGCTGCCCCACAGCGGTGTGCTGTAAGCGTCGCGTCCGGTCCGTCCGTCCATCTATAGATCTGTCTGTCTGTCTATCTATGTCTTACTTCCATCGCACTCTTATTTCCTGGTTTTTCGGTATCGGATAGAACTTCTCTCCGTTTATTTTCCCGGTTGCTGCATCAACTGCCACATAAACCTTCACCATTGTGATAATAGTAAAGAGTGCGATATCATTAATGAAGCTTTGGGCCTCTTTGAGCCGTGTTTCGTCGTAAATCGAAGCAGAAAAACTCCGGGGCTTGTATGGTGAGACGAGCCTGGAACAGCGCGGAGCCGGGGGAAGGGGGCGGGAGGCGGGGATGATGACGCGTGCGTGCCCTTATGACGCGGTCTTGCACCCACCGCCCGTCAGTTTGGAGATTCGCGGAAAGGAGATAGTCTGTAATATAGCTAAAAACTGCGGGAATCAATCAAAAAAACACTCTGGGTACATATATGAAGCACAAAGAAGGTTGAGGTAAGAAGGTTGAAAGCTCTGAAAAGTCGATTTTGCATGTTATGGGACCTTTAAATTACGGATTTTTATCTGCCAAATACCAATCATTCTACAACATCCATCCATCCATTTTCTACCGCTTGTTCCCTTTCGGGGTCGCGGGTGACTGGAGCCTATCCCAGTGACTTCGGGCCTTAGGCGGGGTACACCCTGGACAGTGGCCAACTTGTCGCAGGGCCACATCACTCTCTCACATCACCATGTGTGAGATCAATGGTGACTCGTGATGTCCGTTTGACTTCTTAACGTGGAATGAGAGGAACGTAAAGGTTTATGCACGTAAGGTCCATCAGCCAATCACATCGCAGCATTGTTTCATGCAGGAGTCCAGTGTGTGATGTTCAGATCAGAAAACATTTATATTGTAATTAACTTTTAGAGCAATAAAACATTTCAATTTATTTAAAAAGCATCATTAGACTATGTTATAAATTATAATAAATTGATAGTGAAAAATAACCAGAAATATTATGATTATGTCTGTTATAGAATAATACTATATATTTTTATATAAAAGTGGCAAAGTTGCAGAAACGCAGTCGCTTCACAATAGCTAAGCTTGGACCTCCACTTCTAGTTCTGTTCATTCTCTGGGAATAACATGTTTGCACTGTTTTATCAGTGTTAATTGTTAATCAAGCAATGCTTATGCCATTTGTTAAATTTAATATAACTTGTTTTGTCACTTTAGCAAGAAGGAACAGTTGGGAGCTGTAAAAGATAAATTAGTAAAGGATAACTTACTTTTACATTTTCAGTTAAAATGAATCAATTTGACCATAATTATTTTTCATAGCCAATATTGTATTGAGTAATTAAGTACACTAATGTATTAATAACTGGCTTTAGTCATTTTCTCCTGGCACAGTTTCATCACATCATTTTATAGCATTACAACCTCAACATTTTACTCTTACTTTAGCCGGCTGGACCACATTAAAATGCACCAGAAGACACAAAAAAGGTCTGAAATTTTTTTGGGGAGTGCCCCCAGACCCCCCTGTTAATTAATTTAAAATAATGTGCTAATGTGGCTGTAGACCCTTAACGCCCACAAATACGCCCAAAAACATATCTGGGACGTGTGTTATTTGTACAGGGAGTAGAGGTGATGTCAGCGGAATACCAAGTTGCATTGTGGGATTTAAGTTACCAATATTTGAGCTTGTGCGGTGTTGAGAATAAACTAACTGGCAAACGGATGCCCTCGCGTTTGGGTGCGCTTTGTCTGCGTTGAAGAAAGTTCCCATATGTGAATTGTTTACTGACAATGGCAATAAAACTGATTCTGATGACGTGGTGAGGGGCCCCCAAAAATGTTTTCGCTTAGGGCTCCCTGAAGGCTTGGGCCGGCCCTGGCGACCGGGAAGAGTTTTGTTGCGTAAAAGAGCACGGTGCCGCGAGCTGCCGCGCTAACCACAACTAGTTTCGCGCGCTGCCCACACCAGCCTCAGGTGTCCCTGATCTAATTTCGATGAAAGCGGGCATCTGATTGGCCGCTGCATTTGTGTCGCGTTCATGTGTCCTCGGAAATGCCCGGTCTAATTTTGCGGCAAAAGTGAAGACTGAATAGCGGACTGAGTAAAGTTGTTTACAACAAAAACTTTATGTCGATGTGGAAGTACCTTGAAGGGGGAAAACCCCCACCACCCAAAAGACAAATTTACAGAAGAACAGTAGAAGAAAAAAAAAATAAAAATGATGAGAAGAATAATAGGGACAGGCAGTATATGGAATCGTGGGACACACCTTTCCCCTGCATCAGTCTGACAAGGAGCAGGATTATTGTACTGCACCGTGTGTTTGGCCTTTCCTCAAAAAGGGATACAAGGCACAGGTATTTATTTGACAAGCTTTGGTATTCAACAGAACTCTTACAAGCTACTATTTTAACAATACTGATACTTGATTTGTTCCCTGACAAGATTATGATTCAGAATATTTATTATAAAACATAAGATCTCCTTGCTGTGTCTGTACTCGGGTTATTTTGTAGACTGATTTTATTTATTCCTGCTGCAGAACATTTAAGATCTCGTGTCAAATGTTGTATACAGTATTTATTTTGTATCATAGAAACATTATATTAAATTAAACAGTATTGAAAGATCATGATCTCTGGTTTATAGGAATTCAGTATTTGTGCTCTTCTTCATATCAAATAAAAGAGAAAAGTACTTTAAATTGTTTTACATGTCAATAACGAGGTTTAAAACAACAAATGTATCTTATTCGTATGACGCCACGATGCCGCGCACGCTTGTGGGCCCCTGAAATTGCTGGGGGGCCCTTAACTTCCTCAGATAGGGGGCCCCCCCTGGACCCTAACTTTGAACATCTATTTCTCAGCCAGCAGCTACACACGCTACCTTTCTTCCTAGTAGAACGTGATGTACAACCACTGCTTGGATTTCGCTCATGTATGCGCCTTGGACTAGTCACACTAAATCCTCATGTTCACCTGCTCTGCACAGAGACTAAAATGCACTTTGTCAAAACTATTAAAGAACAATACAAGGATGTGTTCAACAACGAACTAGGGGAACTTCCAATAACGTACTCTATGACCCTGGATCCAGATGTTCAGCCAGTCGTCCGCCCAGCTCATCGCATTCCATTGGCAATGCAAACGAGGGTAAACGCGGAGCTTGACAACATGACGAACAAAGGCGTCATTACTCCCGTCTCTGAGCCCACAGACTGGGTCTTGTCAATGGTCGCAGCACACAAGAAAGACAAAGAGGAGATAAGGCTGTGCATTAATCCTAAAGACTTAAACACTGCTCTAAAGAGACCCCACTACCCGATGCGCAGTGTGGAAGAGGTTGCCACTCAAATGTCAGGTGCAACTCTATTTTCAGTGCTTGATGCTAAAAACTCGTTCTGGCAAATAAAACTAGACCAAAAGTCGTCCATGCCAACTACATTCAGTACACCTTTTGGGCGATACAGGTTTCTCCGCATGCCATTTGGAATAAACTCAGCAAGTGAAGTCTTTCAACGCTCAATGGAACAGCTATTTGCCGGCTACCCATGTACTAATATAGTCGACGATATAATTGTGGGAGGCAGGGATGCTGCTGAACATGACTAACCTAAAGAAAGTGCTTGACCGCGCATGACTAAACCTACTAAAGTCAAAGTTTTGTCTTGACCAAGTATGCTATGTGGGACACAAAAGAGGTTTTAAAGGCAGATCCAACAAAGACTGAAGCGATCTAAAGAATGCCTGTCCCAGAAGATGGGATGGTATGGTGATCTATCTCGGAAAGTTTATCCCGAACCTCAGACAACTCACTCATAAAAGGACACTGAATGGTGTTGGTTTCCACAACATCAACAAGTTTTTGACAACCTCAAGCCATGTCTGTCTAGTGCACCAGTCCTGTCATACTATGATGTTAAAAAGCCAGTGACATTAACTTGCGATGCATCACGTTACGGACTGGGTGCAGCCTGTTTGCAAAATGAAAAACCTGTTGCATATGCATCTCGAACTCTCTCAGACACAGAAATCTGCTATGCACAGAACAAATAACTGCTTACAGTCGTCTTTGCATGCTCAAAGTTCAAAGACTACATTTATGGGAAGCACAAAGTCATTGAAACAGACCATCAGCTTCTGGTAACCATCTTGAAGATGCCAAACCACACAGCTCCTGCTCGTTTGCAAAGGATGCTACTTCAGCTACAAGCTTATGACATCACCCTAGTCTACAAAAAGGGCAAACACATGTATCTAACCGATACTCTGTCAAGAGCTCCAACCAACACTGGCTCCCAGATGCTAAGTCTGTCAGTTTCATTTCTACAACCAGGCTCGAAGAGCTCAGAGCACATACAGCTAGAGACAAACTTCTTCAAACTCTCAGCGCTGTGGTTCAGAACGGATGGTCGAATAAGGAAGGCCAGGTACTGTCCAACCATTCTTTCCCTACAGAGACGAGTTGGTAGTGGAGGATGGCATTGTGATTGAAGGCCACAGACCAGTCATTCCAGACACACTGCAGCATGAGTACATCCAAATAATGCACAGAGGTCACCCTGGTCTCGAAACAACAAAGTGCAGGGGCAGAGGCACAGTGTTTTGGCCAGATATGAACAAGGACATTACAAAAGAGCTACTGTCTTGTGCAGTATGCAACAGTACTCGTCCACACCAACAAAAAGAACCTCTGGAACCACATCCAGTTCCAACTCTGCCACAGTCCACAGTAGAGATGCACAGATCAATCGGCCGCCGATTTAAAAAGCCGTTTTTTATGCCGAATCGGCCAGAATCGGTGACCGGCCGGTCCATGTCATAATTGTCGGTTTTGGGCCGATCCAAACTGACCCGCATGCGGTGCGTAGCAGCTCAACGCGTCCAGAGCAAAACAGCTAAAAACTAACTAGACTCTTTCAGAGCGCAGCGGCTAAAGCGTCCAGTTTACATTCAAAGTCTAAGTAAACGCGCGTCAAACACCTCCTGCGTTTCCCGCGGCGCGATTCCTGCTTTTTCGGCGTGGAGCGCTAGACGCTTTGACAGGCGTAAGCTTCAAAGCGTTAAAATTGTTCGTCGCAGAAAAGTTCAGATTTGTTCAACTTTAGTGGAATACAAGAAGGACCTAGCCTGGAGGAGGATCAGTGAGGAGACTGGACTGCCGGGTAAGTTATTACAACTTTGAGACGATTAAAATCTACGTGTTGATAGTTGCGGTCAAAATAATTTGCGCTGGTTTGTGTTTGACGAGTTCGTGTGTTTATTCAGAGGAATCTGCAGAAGAGTAGGGACACATCAAGGGGCCAGAAGAAGCAGCAGCAGGGCTGTCAGAAGAGTTGTTGTTCTGCTCAACTAGCAGAGAGCTAGGCTACAAGCTAATGCTAACAAGAGATCTCATCCACCTGAAATGAGACTTTAAAAATACTTTGATGCATTTGAGATCACACTTAAATTACTGACTCGAACAGCGAAATGAGTGACTACAATCTAATGTTGTGTGTGTGTGTGTTACATTTTATATTATAAAACGTGTCCCCTGTATACATGCACCTTTTTCATATAATACTGGGTAGTTTGTGGGAAAATCAGTGGCTAGATAGAAAATCGGTATCTCTAGTCCACAGTCGCCACCGACCTATTTGAATGGCATGGTCAACAATACTCAGTACTGGTAGACTCGTACTCAGGGTGGTTTGAAATCGACCTTCTCCGTGACATTTCCTCAGCTAATGTGATCAAAAAGCTAAAGAGACATTTTTTCTGTTCATGGAGCACCTCACATCCTGATCTCAGACAATGAGAGACAGTACACAAGCCAACGTTTCAAGGAGTTTGCTGAACAATGGGACTTTATTCACATCACCAGCAGCCCGGAATATCCACAATCGAACGGACTAGCTGAACATGCAGTCCACAGCGCCAAACAGCTAATGGAAAAGTCTCAGAGATGGATCAGATGTGTTTCTCAACCTGCTAAACATCAGGAACATCTCTCGTGACGTCACACTGGGCTCACCTGCGGAACGTCTTATGTCTCGACAAACACATTCTGCATTTCCTCTCAACACCAGACTACTGGTACCTGCGCCAAGGAGCTCAGCGCGAGTCTCTACACAACTCCAAAAGAAAAGACTCATTCAAAAACAACACTAATGCCACTCACAGAAGGACAAGTCATCAGGCTTTGGACTAAAAAAGGACACGACCGCCTTGGCACGGTGAAGGAGGTGTGTAAAGAGCCACGTTTATACATCGTTTAATCAAATGGAGGGTTCTACCGCAGAAATCGTCGCCACATCCTCCCTGTCGCCGAGCCACCACCACCTCAATACGTCAACCCCACTGACTGAAGTCGACTAAATGTTTATGTGGAGAAAAAGAAAAAAAAGGAATGTGACAATGCATATTTTCATGCCTGCAGCCTGACAATGTATTTTTGTATACCTAGAATTAATGTTTGGTACAAATTTCAAAACGAATACATATGGCACTTGAATGTATTTTTTGGTTATGTCTTGAAGCCCAATGACATGATACATTTACTTTCTAATTAAGCTGGGCAAAATAACATGTCTGTTTGCCGTAACCCGACCGACCCAGTGTGAAACTAGCCGACTGATTTTTTTTTTTAAATCAGCATTTTGTTGAAAAAACTTTGAATTATTTTATTTTTCAATTATTTCGCCGACCGGACATCCCTATACCACTGTGTCGAACATTTTTATCACGCTTGTTATCCTTATAGTAAAGATAACACACTGCACAACGCATGTGCGTCTGCATAGTCAGTCCCCCACATGCGTCTGTAACGAAACAGACCGCGAGTTAATGACGACAAATTGCCTTAAACAAGTTGGTGCGCCTGTCGGCGCCACTCTAGTGTCGATAGGACATGCCAGGCTCTGTCAGGGTGTTTTACGCAATGCATTCTGGGATTGACACACGCCCAGTAGCGTCATCACAACAAACATGGCGGCACCCGTGTCCCCACGCTTGCCTTCGCTAGCAAAATAAAGGATAGCGGCATACAAAAGGTCGATTGAAATGTCTTAAAATCGTGAGATTTAATCTCCTGATCGGGTTGAGACGTTTTCCGTCATTGACTGTTGAAGCCTGACCCCCTGGTGGTCACTGGAGTCTTTTTTTTGCCTTCAAAGTAAAAAAAAATAAGAATTTGCCTACCGACCGAGCCACTTGAAAAATGTTGACTCAGGTTACAGCAAACAGACAATTTATTTGGGGTAGCCTTAGAATTACAATTTATTTTACAAATGTCACTCATTTATAAAGTTGTGAACAAGCTGTTTATATTTTCACTAAGCTGTTTGATACTGTTTATTATGTCAGACTTAATTTTATTTTCTACAGAAGGCAATAACTAACTAAAAGAATAGGATGTAGATCATTGCATGATTATATGTTCGCTATATGTTCACTGCCAGATGCCGTACTTGTTAGACAGTGCACGTGCTCCACCTTACGCCCGCGCTTAGAAAGTAGTTCTGCTCTGATACACGGTCACGCTGAAAAATGCTGGGAATAGTGTGGTTAAACTCACACACGTACAACTCACACACGCACAACTCACACACGCACAACTCACACAAACTCACTGTAAACACAGAGCGTGCGTGGGACTGACGCACATACGTACCCGGCTCAGGTTTGAGCTCCGAATCCTCGCTCATTTCCCCGGATCTCTGCTGCCTTTGTGCCTTTGTGCCTTTGTGCCTTTGCGTCGCGCACCGGAGTCAAGATCGTGTCCCGCAGCCCCGTGTGACGCGGAAGTGCTCCGTGAGCTTCCGCCGTGATAGAGCGCGTGCCATGGCTCGTGCACACAGCGCCCCCTCGTGTTTTATGGCGGTTGGTCATAGAACTCCCTTTGCAGGGGTGTCAAACTCATTTTGGGCCGTGGGCCGAATTTGGACGCTCAGGCTGGGTCGCGGGCCGAGAATAACGTAAAACATAAAACAATAAAAAAATTTAGAAATAAAAAGCTTTATATAGCCTACGCATTTTTTGAAGCAATTACTGGATCGATTAAAATAAATTACAAACTCCAGAGTAGATCTACAGAATTAAACATTTAGTCTAGGTATTTGGAGCTGAAAAATATTGTATTTGACTTTATAACAAAATAAACTTCTCAAGATCTAAAAAACCTTTTAAATGTACTAACTAACATTTCCACATCTCTGTAGTTACCTGTAGTTATCTGAACACCTGAACTGACACACCACTAAATACAAACACACGTGGAGCGTTTAAGTAAGGAGGTTAACTTATGAGCCACAGTGTTCCATCAATCCAAACTCTTTTGTCAAATCGTGGGCTAAATATTATGTACAGAATAAAACAATAAAAAATATAAGAAATAAATAGCTTTTTTACAGCCTAGTAATAGTTGCGGAGACTTTTTGCACTAGTTTTGCAGCAGGTGAAAGACTGAGTCCATATTCATGCAGCAGCAGCAGCAGCAGGAACAGGAACATGGACTTTTGATGTGATTTCCGATGAGAAATGTTCATATCACAGACATGTTTCTGCTCAAACTCAATATGAGCTCGCTATTTTCATAGTTTAAGCTGATCTTAGTGACACATGATTAATGTAGTGACTCAAATGAGGTCATTGTGTTTGTGTTCACAGTCACATTAGTGTGGACACAGTCATGTTCATACTTTATTACACTCTGACCTGTGTTTTTACCTGTGGCTCCTGATCTGTCCAGGTTTGTAGAGAATGTTTTCCATATAGCGCATCATCACAGAAGTTAGAAATCTTGTTGTTAGCTCCACATTAGCTCCACTTTTAGCACAGCTCTTAACATCCACAAAACCGTCTCCTTTCTTTCTTCCACAAACCGAGTGGCGGGCCGTGGGTCTGGGACCTGGGCCTTCAGTGAGGTCCTACACAGTCCCACCCAAATGAATCCACCTCTAATTACCATCATTATGATGCCATGGCTCTAGGCACTATACATTTAGACGGAAATGCAGTTTAACCAGGCGTTACGTCACCTTGTCCGCGCGTTGTCTGCACCGTTGCCCGCGTTGGAACTTTGAAAGTGGGGAACGAACCGCCTGTGACAGGCTTTGTAACATCGGCGTCGGACGACCTCTCCTTACAATGTCTGACTTTTCTTGAAAAGTTCATCTTGAGAAAGACGTTATAATTATATCCTCGACCAATTCGATATCTTTTCCTCCTTCCGCCATTGTGGGTTGAAAAAACATCTTAGTAGTAGGCGGATTAATTTGTTTATCAAATTCAGTCTCCTCATTCTGAGGTTCTGCATAGACCCGCTCATAGGACCTGCCTCTCAATATTGGTAATCCAATCAAAAGATACAGCTCAGGCAGTAATTTTCTCTCTTGGGACCAAATCCGCTCTCTTGTCCCTAACCCTAACCCTAATCCAAATCCTAACCCAGTGTCTGAAGTGTATCGAGGGCCGCCATATAATTATTGTGTTTTTGGGCTCCCATGAGGGCCGCCATATTGGAGCAAATTCTGACTTCCGTGAGGCAGCGGGGGGTTGATCTGATACTGACCCTACACTTGCTGCTGGCTCCTGTGTAACAGCCAGCAGACGTACAATAGCCAACTCTAAAGCTGATTGGTTGACACATCATTTTCATTTCCATTCACTTTATGCTACAAGTGCCTTTCCTGTTGAGTCTGAAGCATGGATCTATTATAATATCTGGATAGGGTATGGCTAGCTGCAGCATGTCGCAGACTACCCCAGTGGCCACTCCATTGGTACTGCATCGTGCGTCCAGAAAGCTTTTTTTTCCTAGAGCTTTCAAAAAAGTCGGATATGTCGGCAATTCTTACTTATTTATGGGTCATTGACTTTTTCCAATTTTAAGATTCTTCAGTTGTCTTTAAAACGCTTTTTAAGCTGTTAGCTTCGGCTACGCTCTAGCGCGCCGCTCTAGCCCAGCTCGTGACCGTCTAGACTAATCAGAGCGCGTGTAGGTGAAGTGAACGGGCCGAGATGCCTTGAAATAGCCCAAATGCCACGACTGAGCTACAGGCGTAAAAATATGAATCTATGAGTTTAATAACTGAACAAATCATGGAACTAATGACCACCACGGGTCTGAGGGCCGCGGATCTACTGCTCAGAAGTGATGTCTTGAAATGTTTCTGCCTGAAAAACTAAATCACGTAATAAATGCTATGGAAATAGAATGTTTTGCCAGGCATAAACTAATCGATGTTACGTTTCATGTCCATCAGTGTTGTTATCTGTATTACACAGACAAGAAACCTAAATACGGACTTAATCATGACTTTAGCATGTTTTGCATGTAGATAAACATGTCCTTTGAATACATTTGACATGTTGTAGAATGATATGATTTAAAATCCTTAATTTAAGAAATCAATTTTAGATCATACATTCCATGTACTTAATAAGGACCAGAATTATTTCCATTGACAGTGAAAAAGTTTACTAACTAGAAATTTTTTATGGTTTTATATTTTATTTGCGATAAACCACAAAACACTGAATAATAACACTATAATATTGAGCCATGACTATAAATAGATTTACTTTTTTCCGGTTCAAAATCCTTCAGTTTTCTTAAAACCAGTTGTTGAATATTTCGCTTTATCTCACACTGTGCTCTAGTAACTCTCTCTGATTGGTCAGTACGATCACATGGTACGCTAACCGGACGCAGACCTATGTCACTTCTGGGCTGCGGTGTCCAAAGAGCTAAAGGCTAACCATGGATGTATTATATTATCTGGATAGGGTACGCTCCCTCTGCCTCTGGCTCCAAATTGAGTAGTGGCCACTTCGCAGAATGCACCCTTATGGTCGGACCGTTTCAAGAGTTCGGCCTCTAAAATTACCAAACATGCTAAATTGTTTTTAGTCTAAAAATAAAATAGAAGGAATTTCACTCTTTAACTGTTTCTAAAATACTTAAAAAATACATTTTTAACCCCCCGGTGAACGGTGTACGCGCACCGAGCGCGCACGTAACCCTCGTGAACGAGCCTCAGAAGAACATGTGACGGAAACTAAACACAAACAGAAGAAAGTGACGAGACCACGATACACGCAAGTTGTGTTTGTATGTCATTCCTCACGTTTCACACATCGTTCCATATGAAGTGTAAATCAACGATTACACAGTTAACACAAGTTAACACAAGCTAACACAAGCTAACACAAGCTAACGTTTAGCTACACAAAGATGCATTGGAACAACACGTCGCAATGGCTCGTGCCTTCTGCAAATAAATAACTCATTATTTCTCCTACTAAATGTTCTAAGAGACAAAGGGTTAAGCACAGATCAAGGAAAACTAGAGAAAGAAGGGGAAATAAAGTGATGTTTGTATTATGTGCTATCAAAAACTACCAATAATTCAAATATAACCTGCTGAAATGGGTAATATATTACATATATAAATGTAAAGGCATTGACGAAGTTGTGACTCACAGGGGCTGAGACCACATTTGAGGTTTTATTACCAATTTAATAATGAAGTGTGCTGTGTTTAAACAGCAAAGCACACGCTTGTTTTCTATAGGAATGTCATGGATTTACTTCCATGGAATATGTAGAGATTTAGCAAACATGTCAGTTATGTTCTAACTTCTAAGGTTTAAACTTATGCAAAAGTAAACGACTTTTGGTTCTAGCTTTAAATGAATGAATGTGAAAAGAGGAACTTTTGTGTTACACGGCGAAATGTAAATCTGTCAATAACATATTCCAGCTTTTCTCTGTTAAATGTGCATAATATATCAATGTTCTAATGAGTATCTTACTCATCTTCAGTGCTGACCAGTGAGTTTAGTCTGTCTGTGCTGACCAGAGCTCTACAGGTCACTGCAGACCTGATCACTGCAGACACAGAGTCAACTCAAGTAAACTCCTGACGACTCCAAAGCAACTAAAAGTAAACAGTGTAGAATCAGTACTTTGAATTTATAAAATGTCTGTTTTGTTATGACCAAAAAGACTAAATGATAATTGTTCTTCAAAAGAGCCACTGCTGTGTCACATGTGTCTGTAAAGCAGCTTCAGGACAAACATGTGAAGTGTATGTTCTATGACTTGTATAATCTAAACATGTGAAGTGTATGTTCTATGACTTGTATAAATCTAATACGTATGAAGTGTATGTTCTATGACTTGTATAATCTAAAGCTGTGACATGTTCTGTTTGTCCCTCAGTCAAACGATGGAGCTGAACGGGGGAGTTTACTGAAGTCCTTTGCACCAGAAGATTGCGTAGCCATGGAAACAAAGTCTTGTTAAATACTGAGATATTCAGTATTTAACGCAATAATGTCACATTCATGTGCATATAACTGATGTAAAAAGAGTGTTTATTTTACCATTATTATTAGTATTATTCTGTCTTATGCTGTTTTTATTTTATCTTTATCTCTATTTTCCCCCTCCATTCCTTATTAAGAAATGAGAGGTTCTGTCTATAGGAGTTTTTGTTTTTAAGAGTTCTTCTATTAAGATCGATCTATTAAGAGTGTTTTTTAAACTTCCTATAAGTTTTCTGTCCTTTTCCTCTGTATCTAATTTGTTGCAACAACGAAATTTCCCCATGTGTGGACAATAAAAGAATATCTTATCTTATTCAGTATGTTCTATTTGACTTATACAGGTTGTTTTATCATTGTTACTATTTTTATGTTGCACTGAATCACCAAAGCACGTTCCACTGTTTGTGGATTCTGTTCTTTGACAATGGCAATAAACCTTTTCTGATTCTATTAATGATGATAATAATAATAATGAACAGTGCACAGACTCCAAAACTCCTTAATAAGGGACTCCCACATTGTAGCTTTAAAACTCAACTAAAACTGTGGCTAAAATCATTTTATCATTTGTAGCTATATATAAGTTCATTCATGTTCATTATTCTTATTAAATACATTGATAAACAAATGTGTTTTGTATTCATTAAAGATTGACATGACACAAAAACGACACAAAAGGAAAAACTGAATATAATTAAATACTGCTTAACTCAATTATGTAACAGAATCGATGATTATATTTTATATTTCTTCTCATTTGATTAAAAAAAGCAAATTGGCCAAATTATATTATGTAAATAAATAACTGAAAAGTTAATAACAAAATAAATACCCAAACCAAAAACTACAGAAAATGATGAGGACGTTATTACACCTCTAAATGTAATTCATTGTCATTAAACCAGACTTTTTATCTTAACACTTCTTTATAATTCTCTTAAATATCAGACCTTTACAACATGATACATGTATATTTATAGATGGATATAACAATCCATCATTATACGTTACGTAAACAGAATATTTCAAGCCGAATTATTCCAAAAGTCCGTGTTGACTGTTCAGTCTTTCACGCTGCTGTGACGTGCGCGCTCCCGACGCCAAAGCCTCACGGCGATGACGTCACAAAAGTGGGCGTAAATGAGACAGTATTCAGGAAGTAATGCGGAACTAAAAAACATTTTTGGAACCATGCGTCAATGAGCACGCTCCATATGTTTCAATGGCGGCCATCTTGGCTTCCGGGGGCTTGGTGCAAACCATGGATGTATTTATATTATCTGGATAGGGTACGCCCAAGCCCCCGGAAGCCAAGATGGCCGCCATTGGCGCTATGGAGCTGCTCATTGGCGCATGGTTCCAAAAAAGTTTTTTAGTTCCGCATTACTTCCTGAATACTGGTATATCTCCTCCCACTTTTGTGACGTCATCGCCGTGAGGCTTTGGCGTCGGGAGCGCGCACGTCACAGCAGCGTGAACGACTGAGAAGAGTCAACACGGACTTTTGGAATAATTCGGCTTGAAATAGTCTGTTTACGTAGCGTATAATGATGGATTGTTATATCCATATATAAGTATCATGTTGTAAAGCTCTGATATTTAAGAAAATTATAAAGAAGTGTTAAGATAAAAAGTCTGGTTTAATGACAATTACATTTAGAGGTGTAATAACGTCCTCATCATTTTCTGTAGTTTTTGGTTTGGGTATATATTTTGTTATTAACTTTTCAGTTATTTATTTACATAATATAATTTGGCCAATATGCTTTTTTTAATCAGATGAGAAGAAATATAAAATATAATCATCGATTCTGTTACATAATTGAGTTAAGCAGTATTTAATGATATTCAGTTTCCTTTTGTGTCATTTTTGTATCATGTCAATCTTTAATAAATACAAAACACATTTGTTTATTAATGTATTTAATGAGAATAATGAACATGAATGAACTTGTTCAATAAATGTAAATCTGTTTATAACTACAAATGATAAATTGATTTTAGCCAGTTTTAGTTGAGTTTTAAAGCTACAATGTGGGAGTCCCTTGTGTACTGTTCATTATTATTGTCATCATTAATAGAATCAGAAAATGTATTGCCATTGTCAAAGAACATAATTCACAAACAGTGGAACTTGCTTTGGTGATTCAGTGCAACATAACAACCTGTATAAGTCAAATAGAACAAACTGAATAAGATAAGATATTCCTTTATTGTCCACACATGAGGAAATTTCGTTGTTGCAACACAGTAGATACAGAGGAAAAGGACAGAAAACTTATAGGAAGTTTAAAAAACACTCTTAATAGATCGATCTTAATAGAAGAACTCTTATAAACAAAAACTCCTATAGACAGAACCTCTCATACCTTAATAAGGAATGGAGGGGGAAAATAAAGATAAAGATAAAATAAAAACAGCGTAAGACAAAATAATACTAATAATAATGGTAAAATAAACACTCTTTTTACATCAGTTATATGCACATGAATGTGACATTATTGCGTTAAATACTGAATATCTCAGTATTTAACAAGACTTTGTTTCCATGGCTACGCAGTCTTCTGTACTTCAGTAAACTCCTCCGTTCAGCTCAATCGTATGACTGAGAGAAACAGAACATGTCACAGCTTTAGATTATACAAGTCACATAACACACACTTCATATGTATTAGATTTATACAAGTCATAGAACATACACTTCACATGTTTGTCCTGAAGCTGCTTTACAGACACATGTGACACATCAGTGGCTCTTTTGAAGAACAATTATCATTTAGTTTTTTTGGTCATAACAAAACAGACATTTTATAAATTCAAAGTACTGATTCTACTGTTTACTTTTAGTCAAGGCACAAGTTAATATTAAAATACCTTTTGCTTTGGAGTCGTCAGGAGTTTACTTGAGATGACTCTGTGTCTGCAGTGATCAGGTCTGCAGTGACCTGTAGTGACCTGTAGTGACCTGTAGAGCTCTGGTCAGCACAGACAGACTAAACTCACTGGTCAGCACTCTGAAGATGAGAAAGATACTCATTAGAACATTTATATATTATGCACATTTAACAGAGAAAAGCTGGAATATGTTATTGACAGATTTACATTTTGCTCTGTAACACAAAAGTTCCTCTTTTCACATTAATTTTTAAAGCTAGAACCAAAAGTCATTTACTTTTGCATAAGTTTAAACCTTAGAAGTTAGAACATAACTGACATGTTTGCTAAATCTCTACATATTCCATGGAAGTAAATCCATGACATTCCTATAGAAAACAAGCGTGTGCTTTGCTGTTTAAACACAGCACACTTCATTATTAAATGGGTAATAAAACCTCAAATGTCGTCTCAGCCCCTGTAAGTACAGGATTGTCACTTTTACATAAGTTTACATTTATATATGTAAGATATGACCCATTTCAGCAGGTTATATTTGAATTATTGGTAGTTTTTAATAGCACATAATACAAACATCACTTTATTTCCCTTCTTTCTCTAGTTTTCCTTGATCTGTGCATAACCTCTTGTCTCTTAGAACATTTAGTAAGAGAAATAATTAGTTATTTATTTGCAGAAGCACGAGCCATCACGACGTGTTGTTGCATCTTTGTGTAGCTAAACTTTAGCTTACGTTAGCTCGTGTTAGCTCGTGTTAACTTGTGTTAACTTGTGTTAACTCGTGTTAACTCGTGTTAACTCGTGTTAACTGTGTAATCGTTGTTTTACACTTCACATGGAACGATGTGTGAAACGTGAGGAATGACATGCAAACACAACTTACGTGCATCGTGGTCTCGTCTCGTCACTTTCTTCTGTTTGTGTTTAGTTTCCGTCACATGTTCTTCTGAGGCTCGTTCACGAGGGTTACGTGCGCGCTCGGTGCGCGTACACCGTTCACCGGAAGGTTAAAAATGTATTTTTTAAGTATTTTAGAAACAGTTGAAGAGTGAAATTCCTTCTATTTTATTTTTAGACTAAAAACAATTTAGCATGTTTGGTAATTTTAGAGGCCGAACTCTTGAAACGGTCCGACCATAAGGCTGCATTCTGCGAAGTGGCCACTACTCAATTTGGAGCCAGAGGCAGAGGGAGCGTACCCTATCCAGATAATATAATACATCCATGGGTACGCCCCCTCTGCCTCTGGCTCCAAATTGAGTAGTGGCCACGCCACAGAATGCCGCCTTTTGGTCGGACCATTTCCAGAGTTCGGCCTCTAAAATAACCAAACATGCTAAATCATTTTTAGTCTAAAAATAAAATAGAAGGAATTTTGCTCTTTGACTGTTTTTGAAATACTTGAAAAATAAATTTTTAACCTTCCGGTGAACGGTGTACGCGCACCGAGCGCGCACGTAACCCTCATGAACGAGCCTCAGAAGAACATGTGACGGAAACTAAACACAAGCAGAAGAATGTGACGAGACGAGACCACGATGCACGTAAGTTGTGTTTGTATGTCATTCCTCACGTTTAACACATCGTTCCATATGAAGTGTAAATCAACGATCACACAGTTAATACTAGTTAACATGAGCTAACGTAAGCTAACGTTTAGCTACACATAGATGCAACAACACGTCGTCATGGCTCATGACTTTTGCAAATAAATAACTCATTATTTATCCTACTAAATGTTCTAAGAGACAAAAGGTTAAGCACAGACAAGGGGAAACTAGAGAAAGAAGGGGAAATAAAGTGATGTTTGTATTATGTGCAATCAAAAACTACAAATAATTCAAATACAACCTGCTGAACTGGGTCATAGCTTACATCATATAAATGTAAAGGTATTTAAAAGTGACAATCGTGTCTCACAGGGGCTGAGACCACATTTGAGGTTTATTACAATTTAATAATGAAGTGTGCTGTGTTTAAACAAAGCACACGCTTGTTTTCTATAGGAATGTCATGGATTTACTTCCATGGAATATGTAGAGATTTAGTAAACATGTGAATTATGTTCTAACTTCTAAGGTTTAAACTTATGCAGAAGTAAACAACTTTTGGTTCTAGCTTTAAAAATGAATGTGAAAAGAGGAACTTTTGTGTTACAGAGCGAAATGTAAATCTGTCAATAACATATTCCAGCTTTTCTCTGTTAGATGTACATAATATATCAATGTTCTAATCAGTATCTTTCTCATCTTCTCCAGAGTGAAGCAGCTGTCCAGAGCAGAGCTGAGCGTCCTGACCAGTGAGTTTGCTCTCTGTCTGTGCTGACCAGAGCTCTACAGGTCACTGCAGACCTGATCACTGCAGACACAGAGTCATCTCAAGTAAATTCATGACAAAAGGTATTTTAATATTAACTTTTGCCTCAACTAGTAAACAGTGTAGAATCAGCTCTTTGAATTTATAAAATGTCTGTTAGTTTTGTTATGACCAAAACACAAAATAATAATTGTAAATAATACAATAAATAATAGTTGTTCTACAAAAGAGCCACTGCTGTGTCACATGTGTCTGTAAAGCAGCTTCAGGACAAACATGTGAAGTGTGTGTTATATGACTTTTATAATCTAAACATATGAAGTGTATGTTATATGACTTGTATAATCTAAACATATGAAGTTGTGATGAAATGTGAATATATGATTATATTTCTGTGATGTATTTTATCTGCATAATAGTGATATATTATCTGCATCATTAGTCTAACAGAAAAACGGGTGTGTGACAGCATTTGTTTGTGAAGGTATCGTAAAGATGGGCCAAAGAATGTTGGCCCCAGGGAGGGGGTGCAACAGCCCAGGGGAGTTAGAAAAACATTCACAAGGCTTTATCTCTACGGAAAATACCAACTGTTGTAAAAGACAAGTGCCTTGATATGAAGCTGACCAATGAGAAATGTGACCCGCCTATTCCAGAATATCTAATAAAACCAACCTGCATGAGAAAAAACGGCGTGAGACGCAGGAGGGACCGGGACCGGTCCCGGCGTTTTTCCCATGCATGCCATACAAATGTCTGATATTTCTGTGTCGTTTCATATTCTAAGTTGAATTGTGTTCTCTGTGTGTTAAGAATAGCATTGGTGTATGTCTAATTCCATGAGAGAAGTGTATGTTCTATGACTTTTACAATCTAAAGCTGTGACATGTTCTGTTTGTCTCTCAGTCAAACGATGGAGCTGAACGGGGGAGTTTACTGAAGTCCTTTTCACCAGAAGACTGCGTAGCCATGGAAACAAAGTCTTGTTAAATACTGAGATATTCAGTATTTAATGCAATAATGTCACATTCATGTGTATATAACTGATGTAAATAGTGTTTATTTTACCATTATTATTATTAGTATTATCTTGTCTTACACTGTTTTTATTTTATCTTTATCTCTATTTTTTCCCTCCATTCCTTATTAGGAAATGAGAGGTTTTGTCTATAGGAGTTTTTGTTTATAAGAGTTCTTCTATTAAGAGTTTTTTAAACTTACAAGTTATCTGTCCTTTTCCTCTGTATCTACCTGCGTTGCAACAACAAAATTTCCCCATGTGTGGACAATAAAAGAATATCTTATCTTATTCAGTTTGTTCTATTTGACTTATACAGGTTGTTTTATCATTGTTCATTGTTTTATGTTGCACTGAATCACCAAAGCAAGTTCCACTGTTTGTGAATTCTGTTCATTGACAATGGCAATAAACCTTTTCTGATTCCATTAATGCTGATAATAAAAATAATGAACAGTACACAGACTCCAAAACTCCTTAAGTGAGTCCTGCATTGTAGCTTTAAAACTCAACTCAAACTGTGGCTAAAATCAATTTATCATTTGTAGTTATAATCAGATTTACATTTATTCAACAAGTTCATTCATGTTCATTGTTCTTATTAAATACATTAATAAACAAATGTGTTTTGTATTTATTAAAGATTGACATGATATAAAAACGACACACAAGGAAACTGAATATAATTAAATACTGCTTAACTCCATTATGTAACAGAATTGATGATTATGTTTCATATTTCTTCTCATTTGATAAAAACATCTGCATATTGGCCAAATTATATTATGTATAATTAATAACTGAAAAATTAATAACAAAATAAATACCCAAACCAAAAACAATACAGAAAATGATGAGGACGATATTACACCTCTAAATGAGCAAATGTAATTCGTTGTCAATTAAACCAGACTTTTTATCTTAACACTTCTTTATAATTCTCTTAAATATCAGACCTTTACAACATGATACATGTATATTTATAGATGGATATAACAATTCATCTTTATACGTTACGTGAATAGACTATTTCAAGCCGAATCATTCCAAAAGTCCGTGTTGACACAAAAGTGGGAGGAGATATATCAGTATTCAGGAAGTAATGCGGAACTAAAAAACTTTTTTTGGAACCATGCGCTAATGGCGGCCATCTTGGCTTCCGGGGGCTTGGTGCAAACGCGCGTCTTACTCATGGATCTATTATAATATCTGGATAGGGTATGGCTAGCCGCAGCATGTCGCAGACTACCCCAGTGGCCACTCCATTGGTACTACATCGTGCGTCCAGAAAGCTTTTTTTCCCTAGAGCGCAATGTAACTAAAAACTGCTCGTGTTCGGCTGAAAGAGCACCTAGAGCTTTCAAAAAAGTCGGATATGTCAGCAATTCTTACTTATTTATGGGTCATTGACTTTTTCCAATTTTTAGATTGTTCAGTTGTCTATAAAACGCATTTTAAGCTGTTAGCTTCGGCTACGCTCTAGCGCGCCGCTCTAGCCCAGCTCGTGACCGTCTAGACCAATCAGAGCACGTGTAGGTGAAGTGAACGGGCCGAGATGCCTTGAAATAGCCCAAATGCCACGACTTAGCTACAGGCGTAAAACTATGAATCTATGAGTTTAATAACTGAACAAATCAAGGAACTAATGACCACCACAAATGTTTCTGCCTGAAAAACTAAATCACGTAATAAATGCTATGGAAATGGAATGTTTTGCCAAGTATAAACTAATCGATGTTACGTTTTGTGTCCATCAGTGTTGTTCTGACAAGAAACCGAAATACGGACTTAATCATGACTTTAGCATGTTTTGCATGTAGATAAACATGTTATCTGAATACATTTGACATGTTGTAGAATGATATGATTAAAAATCCGTTGTTGTTGTTAGATGTTAGATCAAACATTCCATGTACTTAATAAGGACCAGAATTATTTCCATTGTCAGTGAAAAAGTTTCTTAAAACCAGTTTGCTGTATCTCACACTGCGCTATGCGCTGCTCTAGTAACTCTCTCTGATTGGTCAGTACGATCACATGGTACGCAAACCGGACGCAGACCTACGTCACTTCTGGGCTGCAGTGTCCGAAGAGCTAAAGGCTAACTGGCGACATGCGCTACTGAGCAGCTCTCATTGACTTGAATGGGCGGCCATCTTGGCTGCTGGGGGCTTGGTCTTACTTCGGTTGGAACTAGGGTTGGAACTAGGTCATAGGGAATTGGAAAGGAAGTGACGAAATCCAAGATGGCGGCGCTCTTGCGGCCCAAATCACTTGCAGTTCACCGTTTTGCTACACGGTTTTGGTACACCTGGTGGTGAGAAAAAATAATTTAATGTCTCGCAACATTAAGATAGCAGACTTGCTGGTCCGATGGTTAAAGACACGGTTTGGAGTTCGAGGGTTCGATTCCTGCATGGAGCTTTATTATGTCAAGTTTAACATTTTTTTTGCAGTCTATTTAGTTTTGGGAAGAGTTAGCTACCCTTTTGCTAATACAAAGTCATAGTATAAACTAGTTTTAGCCAAACAAAGTAAACCTAAAACGTAGGGTTAGGTTGAGGGGTTAAGGGTTAAGGTTAGGGTTAGGGTTAGGGTTAGGGTAAAGGTTAGGGTTAGGGTTAGGGTTATGGTTAAGGTTAGGGTTAGGGTTAGGGTTAAGGTTAAGGTTAAGGTTAAGGTTAGGGTTTAGGATTAAACCCAGACCCATGTGATTTACATTTTCACAATTCTTTGTTTTACATTCAATGCACGCGCATTTAAATTGTTTCTCAGCAAGACAACACCGTCAGGAACTCATTGTTTGGTCCTTGTACACATCAAATGCATCGTAAACTTCAGGTTTGGACCCAAGAGCGAAAATTATTGATGGATCAGCAGAATTAGCGGGACCGTTCGCCATGTTTACTACGGTCGACCACCTGTTTACTTCCGCCCGGCCCCCGCTATGTCGTCCTCGCTATGTCGTCACGGGCATTGTCGTCACTTCCTCCTTTCCAATTCCCTATATGACCTAGTGCCAACCGTCTTACTTCCCTCAGCACTTCTCCCTCGGCAGCACACACAGCAGTGAAGAGCCGCGCGGGGGAGGGGCGGCCACCAGCGGCATTGTGGGACGTGTAGTTTTAGCGATAAAAACGGTTACAGATATAACTACGGTTCTATGAACGAAAATATATATATATATATATATATGTTGTTGTTCAAAGCGTGCACGGTGGCAAAGGCGGATAGCGCTCTTGCCTCCCAAGACCAGACCAACATCACATGATCTCTCTGGGTGGAGTCTGCATGTTCTCCCCGTGTTACCGTGGGTTCTATCCGGGTTCTCCGGCTTCCTCCCACCGTCCAAACACATGCATGTGTTAGGCAAAATTGGTGACTCTAAATTGGCCCTAGTGAATGAATGTGAGAGTGAACTGTCTGTAATGTCTATGTCTCTGTGTCGGCCCTGCGACAAGTTGGCCACTGTCCAGGGTGTACCCTGCCTAAGGCCCAAAGTCACTGGGATAGGCTCCAGTCACCCGCGACCCCGAAAGGGACCAAGCGGTAGAAAATGGATGGATGTTGTTGTTGTTTTTTTAAATAAAATATGAATTCAAAATGTTCAGCGGGCCGGATTAAACTCGCTTTAGTGACTATGTCTAAAGAATAAAGTTTAAAGAATAAAGTCTAGAGTGACGTGCAGCTACGGTCGGGTTGGTAATGTAACACTTGGATACAACCGCCATAAAACACAAAAGAAGAAGAAGAGTCCAGACATAAGAGAACCCACAGGACACATTACAACATAATCATCAAATAAAAATAAAATGCTGTGACTTTTTATTCACGTGGCACTTCTCACGTTCTGACAGTCTCTTATGCAGTGGCGTAGACAGAAATGGGGGGCCAGACAGGGCCATGGCCCTGTCATGGCTCCTAGACCCTGTCAACGTCCAGGCTCGTGAGAGAAGACGTCTCATACGGCGACGCAATTTTTCACGAGGCCCTAACTTTATATGGCATGCTGATTCTTATGACAAGCTGAAGCCTTATGGGATTTGCATCAACGGATGTATAGATGGATGTGTGGATCTAGGAGCGAAAGAAGTAACCTCACGTCTTCCTTCCTGACGCGTATACCATGCTCCAAACACTTAGCATACATCCACCGATAACCATTGAGTCTCCCCGGCCCTTCCAATTGATTAAGTATGAAGCTAACAACTAGCTCGAAGTTAGCATACTGACGACGGTAGAGTATGTTTGTAATATTCTCATCAACTGTCTTTTGCTCAAAATATTGCCATCCAAAGCAAGTGTGGCCTATATATCGTCGTAGCTCATCCCTAGCATAAAAATAATGTTTGATTTTGGAGTCAAGGTCCATTGTGTCCTGCATTCTGGTGTCTTTTATGCTTTTTCACACACTTCCTGTATATACTTTTAAAGAGCGCCACCGAGAGGTCACCTGCCATACAAATGATCACGTGATTAAAAAAAAAAAAAAAAAAAAAAAAAGAATATATATATATATATATATATATATATATATATATATATATATATATATATAATATAATATAATATAAGAATAATATAGGCTCCGTAACTTTCAGTTTTGAAGATGAAAATGTGCGTTTCATAATAAGTTTGTGCAGGTCAATGTAATAAAGAAATACAGTTGTTTAATTGTATTTGTTTCTTTAAAATAAGATATTGAATAGATATTTTGGAGAGTATCAATTACTTACTATATTGATTATTGAATGTTTTGCCAAATTGTGATATCATTAAGAATAAATCTACTTTACAATTTGTATCAGTAAAATACTTCAACATTTAATTCACAACAGGATTTATTAAAAAGTAACAAATACAAGACAATATAAGACAATCTTTACACAAAATGAATCATATACAAAAAAAACAAAGCTGTAATAATTCTGTTCTCTGAACTTATTTATTTAAAGTGATGAACTCCTTTCAAAAAGACGACTTGAAAACTACAAAATAAATACATTTGGGTCCAACACATTCACTGGTAAGAGGGACGAGACAAGGCTGTGCTTGGTCCCCCTTGCGGTTTTCTTTATAGTTGTAATTATACGTGCTCCTCCTGGACTCTGGTCTCCTCCAGGTCCTCACACGTGCTCCTCCTGGACTCCGGTCTCCTTCCCCTCCTCCAGGTCCTCACACGTGCTCCTCCTGGACTCTGGTTTCCCTCCTCCAGGTCCTCACACGTGCTCCTCCTGGACTCTGGTCTCCCTCCTCCAGGTCCTCACACGTGCTCCTCCTGGACTCTGGTCTCCTCCAGGTCCTCACACGTGCTCCTCCTGGACTCTGGTCTCCCTCCTCCAGGTCCTCACACGTGCTCCTCCTGGACTCTGGTCTCCTCCAGGTCCTCACACGTGCTCCTCCTGGACTCTGGTCTCCCTCCTCCAGGTCCTCATACGTGCTCCTCCTGGACTCTGGTCTCTGGGCTGGACTCTGTCTCTTGTGCAGTTGGACTGTTGGAATGTGGGGACAGATCTTCTTCCACATCTTGAGGCGTCGTGTGTGTTTTCATGTGTTCTTTAAGTGAACACAAGCGACCTATGACTCTCCCACAGACTGAACAACTGTAAGGCATCTCTCCAGTGTAAACTTGCTCTTGTTTCTCGATAGAATGTTTTTGGTTTCTCGTTTTCTCACGAGGTGAAAAACTCTCTTCTATGTGACTTTTCATGTGTCTTTTGAGATCCCACCTAAAGACAAATTGTTTGCCACAGATTGAACAGCACATTTCTGCGTGAGCTTTCACATGTAGATTGAAATAATTTATTCGGGCAAATGTTTTCTTACATACTGAACAACTGTAAGGCCTCTGCCCTGAGTGTGTCATCATATGAGCACTGAGCTTATCCTTTTGAGCAAATGTTTTTTCACAGACTGTGCAGCTGTAAGGTTTTTCTCCAGTGTGAATCATCATATGCTTGTTCAGGGCTGATCTGGCTCGAAATAATTTCTCACAGGTTGAACAACTGTAAGGTTTTTCGCCAGTGTGAGTCATTATATGACTCTTCAGGGCTGATTTGGCTCGAAATACTTTATCACAGGTTGGACAACTGTAAGTTTTTTCTCCAGTGTGGATTTTTATGTGTTTTCTGAGGGCAGAACGTTCTGTGAACATTTACCCACATAATGAACAGCTGTAAGGTTTTTCCCCTGTGTGAATTCGAAGGTGCCTTCTGAGGGTGGTGCCTTCAGCAAACATTTTCTCACAATATAAACAACTGTAAGGTTTCTCGCCTGTGTGAGTTTTCATATATGCCTTTAGAGTCCCGTTATAGGGGAATGTTTTCTTACAAACTGAACAACTGTAAGGTCTCTCTCCTGTGTGAACTCTGTTGTGTCTTTTTAATATTCGTCTACATGTAAATATCTTCTTAAAAAACAGAACACTCATATGTCTTGTTCCCTCCTCCTCCTCCTCCTTTTGCTGCTGCTCCTCCTCCTGCTGCTGCTGCTCCTCCTCCTTCTGCTGCTCCTCTTCCAGTCCCTGAGCCGTGTCCCTCTGTGACAGTGGCTCTGCTCTCTGCTCCACACTTGTATTTGCTGAATAGACCTGAGTTGTGGGCAGCTGTACTTGTGTCTTTTATCTGGACTTGGTTATAGTGGTCTCCATCAGCCTCTGTCTCCATCTGTGCAGTTGAACTGCTGGCTGGAGGTTCCCAGTCTTCATCATTGTCAGTGTCAGAAGAGTTCTCAGTTTGATCATTGTCAGTGTCAGAAGAGTTATCAGTTTGTTCCTCAGTCTCTGAGTGTAAAAGTCCATGTGGGTCTAAGCTGATGTCTGCACCTGCTCCTCCACAGTGCTCTCCCTGTGTCAACTCTCTGTGCTCAGTTTGTCTTTGTTGAAGCAGTGAGGACTGCTCTTCACTCTTCACACACACAGCAGTGAACTCTGGGAGCTGCTCTTCCTCCTGTTTCAGCAAATGTTCCTCTGGTTCCTCTTTAATCTGTGCAGGCTCTGGGGTTTCCTGGCTGTGACTCACATCATTAAGGAACCAGTGACTCTGGACACCTGCAGGAGGGGATAAACACAACAGACCATAATCAAATACATTCTAAATTCCATACTGTTCCCAAAGATGAAGTGGAACTTAATGTGATGTCACTGGTGAAACTGAATATAAGAGAATCTGCATTTGTCTGACAGGGAGGAAATACCAATGTTGTACCCCACATTTTAAGACACCTGCTGCACAGACATGATGCCTGCTACACAGAGATGACACCTGCTGCACAGAGATGACGCCTGCTGCACAGAGATGACGCCTGCTGCACAGAGATGACGGCTGCTGCAAAGAGATGACACCTGCTGCACAGAGATGACGCCTGCTGCACAGAGATGACGCCTGCTGCACAGAGATGACGCCTGCTACACAGAGATGACACCTGCTACACAGAGATGACACCTGCTGCACAGAGATGACGCCTGCTGCACAGAGATGACGCCTGCTGCACAGAGATGACGCCTGCTGTACAGAGATGACACCTGCTGCACAGAGATGGAGATGACACCTGCTGCACAGACATGACACCTGCTGCACAGACATGACGCCTGCTACACAGAGATGACGCCTGCTGCACAGAGATGACGCCTGCTGCACAGAGATGACGCCTGCTGCATAGAGATGACACCTGCTGCACAGAGATGACGCCTGCTGCACAAAGATGACGCCTGCTGCACAGAGATGACACCTGCTGCACAGACATGACACCTGCTGCACAGACATGACGCCTGCTACACAGAGATGACGCCTGCTGCACAGAGATGACACCTGCTGCACAGACATGACACCTGCTGCACAGACATGACGCCTGCTACACAGAGATGACGCCTGCTGCACAGAGATGACGCCTGCTGCACAGAGATGACGCCTGCGGCACAGAGATGACACCTGCTGCACAGAGATGGAGATAACACCTGCTGCACAGAGATGACGCCTGCTGCACAAAGATGACGCCTGATGCACAGAGATGACACCTGCTGCACAGAGATGACACCTGCTGCACAGAGATGACACCTGCTGCACAGAGATGACACGCGCTGCACAGACATGACGCCTGCTGCACAGAGATGACGCCTGCTGCACAGAGATGACACCTGCTGCACAGAGATGACGCCTGCTGCACAGAGATGACGCCTGCTGCACAGAGATGACGCCTGCTGCACAGAGATGACACCTGCTGCACAGAGATGAGACGCGCTGCACAGAGATGACGCCTGCTGCACAGAGATGACACCTGCTGCACAGAGATGACGCCTACTGCACAGAGATGACGCCTGCTGCACAGAGATGACACCTGCTGCACAGAGATGGAGATAACACCTGCTGCACAGAGATGACGCCTGCTGCACAAAGATGACGCCTGCTGCACAAAGATGACGCCTGCTGCACAAAGATGACGCCTGCTGCACAAAGATGACGCCTGCTGCACAGAGATGACACGCGCTGCACAGAGATGACACCTGCTGCACAGAGATGACACCTGGTGCACATGACACCTGCTGCACAGACATGACACCTGCTGCATAGACATGACGCCTGCTACACAGAGATGACGCCTGCTGCACAGAGATGACGCCTGCTGCACAGAGATGACGCCTGCAGCACAGAGATGACACCTGCTGCACAGAGATGGAGATGACACCTGCTGCACAGAGATGACGCCTGCTGCACAGAGATGACGCCTGCTGCACAGAGATGACGCCTGCTGCACAGAGATGACGCCTGCTGCACAGAGATGACGCCTGCAGCACAGAGATGACGCCTGCTGCACAGAGATGACACCTGCTGCACAGAGATGACACACGCTGCACAGAGATGACACCTGCTGCACAGAGATGACAAATTGCTTTTTCAGCACTTCAAACACTTTAAAAGCATTTTTTCATGGCCTAGAAATACATATATGATTGAAAAAATACCTAAAAGGATTCGCAATTATATCAGCTGTACCTATGTTCCCCTTTTCTATGAACGGGGAACTACGTTAATACTAACCCAAGCTCCTGGTTCTACAGCCCCAAAGGGTTGTGCAGAAATGTGAGGTTTTACAGCATCAAATAAAGCATCAAATAAAGAATCAAATAATAAGGAGCTCCTGCTCCTCATGAACAAACGCGCGTAAACAGCCTCATTTAACATATAAGGGAGAAAGCTGAAGCCACCAGTACACATCACACACGTAACGAGACGCGTAAACACAGAGCGCGCGTGGGACTGACGCACGTACGTACCCGGCTCAGGTTTGAGCTCCGGATCCGCGCTCATTTCCCCGAATCTTGCTGCCTTCGTGCCTTTGCGCCGCGCACCGGAGTCACGACCGAGTCCCGCAGCCCCGGGTCACGTGGAAGTGCTCTATGTGCTTCCGCCGTGACGGAGCGCGTGCACACACCGCCCCCTCGTGACAAGAGTTCGATATGGAGCTCCAGTTTGTTTTATTGACTCCACTCCAGTGACTAAAACTCTTCCACATGTGAACAGACAGCTCCACTCACCTTCAAGACGCCCACACATTCTGAACATTGACCCTTCCAGGCATTCAAACACACTTTACACATCCGCACACTCCCATCTTTGCTCCACGCCATTATTGCTGCACACGCAAGAGAAGTTTGAAGATATATTTTTTGTATATTGCACGTATTGCACACCCTCCTCCCTCAAGCCGGGTACTCTCATGCCCCAAATGGAAAAGACTTTTTAAATCATGAAAAAAAGTCTTCAACTCTTGTCCATTTGCTTAAAGACTCCTTGCATTGGAAAATGCCTCCCTCTGTTTCCCCCTCTTCCTCCCTCTGTTTCCTCCTCTTCCTCCCTCTGTTTCCCATACAGACACTTCCTCCAGAATCCACAACTTTCATCATGTCAGATCAATTAGTGACATTTTTGCTGCTCATAAACATTAAGCAGAAATAGCAAAAGTGCAGGAGAGTTTACTTTCACACCCACAACAGCACTTAACCCAGTTGACTCCTTTAATGACCTCTGCGTGGGTCATTCCACCCTCGGGTCATTCCGCCCTCTGCGCGGGTCATTCCGCCTCTGCGCGGGTCACTCAGCCCTCTGCGCGGGTCATTCAGCCCTCTGCGCGGGTCACTCTGCCCTCTGCGCGGCACTCCGCCCTCTGCGCGGGTCACTCCGCCCTCTGCGCGGGTCACTCCGCCCTCTGCGCGGGTCACTCCGCTCTCTGCGCGGCACTCCGCCCTCTGCGCGGGTCACTCCGCCCTCTGCGTGGGTCATTCCGCCCTCAGCTCTTCTGATGGACCCCCACACTCAGAGGGCCTGCGCTCCCTCCATATTTACAGCATATTTCCTATCCAGCTGTAAGGTCTCTAAACTTTCCACTCATTTCCCATCATGCACTTGTAGTAACACAGCATCCCCTAGTGATAAGAGTTCAATGTACGATTTCAAGTTTGTTTTATTGAGTCCGGCTATAATGCTTTAGAATTTATATAACACGTTACAACATAATCATGTAAAAACAGAAAGAAATAGGTCAAAAAAGTAAAATAAGTCAGATGTCTCATTCTATTTTCACACATGCTCCTCCTGGACTCTGGTCTCCCTCCTTCAGGTCCTCACACGTGCTCCTCCTGGACTCTGGTCTCCCTCCTTCAGGTCCTCACACATGCTCCTCCTGGACTCTGGTCTCTGGGCTTGACTCTTTCTCTTGTGCAGTTGGACTGTTGGAATGTGGGGACAGATCTTCTTCCACATCTTGAGGCGTCGTGTGTGTTTTCATGTGTTCTTTAAGTGAACACAAGCGACCTATGACTCTTCCACAGACTGAATAACTGTAAGGCATCTCTCCAGTGTAAACTTGCTCTTGTTTCTCGATAGAATGTTTTTAGTTTCTCATTTCCGCACAAGGTGAAACACTCTCTTCTATGTGACTTTTCATATGTGCCTTCCGAGTCCTCTTTTGAGCAAACGTTTTCTCACAAACTGAACATCTGTAAGATATCTCAACTGTGTGAACTCTGGTGCGTCTTCTTAATTCCCGTCTAAACCTAAATCTCTTCTGACAAAAAAAGCACTCATAGTTCTTGTCCTCCTGTCTCCATCTGTGCAGTTGAACTACTGGCTGGAGGTTCCCAGTCTTCATCATTGTCAGTTTGTTCCTCGGTCTCTGAGTATAAATCTCTATGTAGGGCTAAGCTGATGTCTGCTCCTCCACAGTGCTCTTCACACACACAGCAGTGAACTCTGGGAGCTGCATCAAATGTTCCTCTGGTTCCTCTTTAATCTGTGCAGTTGAACTTCTGGCTGGAGGCTCCCAGTCTTCATCATTGTCAGTGTCAGAAGAGTTCTCAGTCTGTTCCTCAGTCTGTGAGTGTAAATGTCCATGTGGGTCTAAGCTGATGTCTGCTCCTGCTCCTCCACAGTGCTCTCCCTGTGTCAACTCTCTGTGCTCAGTTTGTCTTTGTTGAAGCAGTGAGGACTGCTCTTCACTCTTCACACACACAGCAGTGAACTCTGGGAGCTGCTCTTCCTCCTGTTTAGCAAATGTTCCTCTGGTTCCTCTTTAATCTGTGGAATCTCTCAGTCTCAGGACTGTACCAGCCAATCTGAACACCTGCAGGGGATAATTGAAAGAAAGACATTAGCCATGAGTCAGTCTCTTATATATAAGCTCAATGGAGCAGCAGTGATGTGTTCAGGTTCTCTGCATAACAATTTGAACATATTTTCCTTTGTCTTTATCCATCAACAGGTGTGAAAAATTAACACTCAAAAACAAACAAACATCCATGTGTTGTCATGTGTGTGGTTGTGGTGTTACTTTTAATGGCAGTTGTACGCTATATTTAGACCAGACTTTTTTCTCTGTCCCACATTTCTGTGCCGTCATTCGTGTCATTGTGTTGCTAGAGACAATTCTTCTTCATTTTTGTCATTGTCATCATCAAAGAGTTAAAACTGTGGAGCAGACCAACCGCAGCAGGCCCAGTAAGGGTCTTTCATCAAATATTAAGAACAAGCAAGTGTCTGCAGCATTCCAACGATCTCAAATTTGACATGAAATATCCACCAAAATCTCCCGCATTGCAACGATCTACTGGACATGCCCGTTCTGTTTCCAGCTCCACACATCTGTCGCCGTCCACTCTCCTCCAGATGTGAAAACTTTCACAACCTTAGTTGAAATGAACCCGTGCTGGATGGGAGAGTTTCCCTTCTGTAGTAAATCCAGGAAGAGGAACATGATCTTTGGGCAAAAACAGTATCAGCAGCAAACGGCGCAGTACCAGGGATGTACACACGTCCAACAGCCTCGTGAACTCCTCAAGTTCCCAATTCGGGATTTGGGAGCAAAAACCTAAAGTTCCGGTCAGCGCCGCTTCTCCCCATCGGACCCCCTGGTCAGGCCTGGTGGATGTAAACAGTCCACGGGGAGTTGTCTCTCCATCTCTCCTCCTAGTGGCAGTAAAAGAGCATGTGGAGACCCTCATTCTGCTCCACCTGACTTATTACTCAAAAACAGATTTAGTGCCTTGAAGATTCCAATCGCTGCCACAGGTTAGGGTTCCCTCAGAGTGGTTTGCAATTTGGTCTATAATGTTTGTAATAATCCAAGAATAGCGAGTTGGACATCCGAGCCACAGCGGCCGAGGAGGACGTCTCGGACCTGAGAGACACTGTCTCTACTTTACAACCCAAGAGGCAGAATTGACAAACCAGGAGCGTGTTTTGTCAAACAAACCGGAGAACCGAGAATGCAGATGTAATTTGTAGATCGCACTCCAGAGGAAACTGAGGGTAAAGATGTGGTCAATTTTATGGAGACCTGGATTGCCAAACATCTCAAGCTTCCAACAAAAGCTGGGAAAATAAAAGATAGACGGTGCACATTGATCTCTGGCTCCAAACCAGCGCCCAAAACCTATTATACTGACGTTCCACAACTTCACTGACAAACGGCGGGTCGTGGCTGCATCAAGAGTCCAATGTCCAGCTGAAAATGTAGGGGTTTTTACCCCTAAATCACTTCAGGGGTTAAAAATCCTTAAAGTGATTTAGGGGTTCTTACCTTTTGAGGACAAATATATTATATCTTGGCAAATTGACAGTAAAAGAAGATCAACCTCCTCGGATACATTTACCACTCGCATCGACACACCAAGAAAGTGAGTGATAAAGGAGGAAACATTCAGTTCCTCTGGTGTAGGAGGCTAGTTCACATCCACACTAGGGGCCCTCACAGCTTGTTTCAGTGATATACCTGCTCTGTAAACTGTCCTTGAGTGCTCTCGCTGTGCAGCATCTGCACCACTTTCAGGCTCCAGTTCTTCATCGCTTGATGACTTATCAGTGTCGGTAGAAGAATCCAAGTCGACAAGTCCTATAGTGTCTGCAGACTCTGTGAAAACCAGTTCACTCAGGTTTCTTCTCGGGGGCTTGAGGAACTTCAGCTGTGGAAAGTCTCGCTGTAGTCTCTTCTTCAAAAGATTGGATCTGTACAAATTAGACAAAGAATAGAAATTAATAGATGGATAGAAATGCCAAGCCACATTCGATAACTCAGAACCTCAGGCTCAGATCAGTCATAAGAGATCCTAGTGCCTCGTACACATATGTGGACTCCTGAAACAGGATTGGTTTAATCTTGAATGACATTTCATGAATAAACAGAGCTGTGATGTTTATCTGATCTTCCATTTTTTTCTTTCACAAGCAATAAGAAGAACTTAATTACCGGCAATTACTTTCCTGACCATTGTGTTTCCTGATTATTTTCTGGAACAGGGACAAGAGCTTCCTCATTCGGAGGATTTGCTGGTTTTTAATCAGTCGTTCCCTGATGACAGTGTCACAGAACGCTGCGTATGCATCTTCATACTCCCAGACTTTAGGTTCCTTGTATAAAGCAAGGAAACAGTGATTGAAATATAATAGCTCGCTACAAACAGAAATTTACTTTGATTCAACCGTTTTTAAAAGTAACTTGTAGTAATTACAATTCAATGAGATGGACAAGTCCAATTATGAATTTATCAAAATATATAGAAAACTTTCATCTTTTATTTGATTATCAACATTTTACCTTGTCTTATTTGTCAGAAAGTTGGTGTATTCCTTGTAACATCTCTTGTGATAGCGCAATACAGCACAATCTTTGCCTCTGGTCCACATCAGGATGGATTAATCTGCTTTTGATTCAGCTGCTTTTACCAAACTTTCTAGTAAAGGAGAAGGAGAAGGAAAATAATTTCAATCATGGGTATTGCCCTTATATTCAACTCACTTCATCAGAGTCTCACATACATCGCATCTACATGCAATAAACTAGACACATAAATAATATGTACATAACTTATTTCACTATGATTAGTCCTATTTACCACGAGCGAGAGAAAACACACGCGCCAGAAACAATATATGATCTACTCACTATTTGATTGGCTAAAAATCCCCATTGCTTTTCTGAGGATAAGGGCGCTTTTTAAACCGCCCCACGACCCTAACCCACGACCCTAACCCACGGGTACGAAAGAGACGCAGGTGGCACAGCAGAACACAAAGTATCATTATATATATATAATGATAAGAACAAAAGTATCTATCGATCGATCGATCGAAGTATCTATCGATGGATGTATCTATCGATGGATGTATCTATCGATGGATGTATCTATCGATGGATGTATCGATCGATGGATGTATCGATCGATGTATCTATCGATCGATGGATGGATGGATACATCGATAGATACTCTCTCGATCGATACTCTCTCGATCGATAGAGATAGAGATACTCTCTCGATCGAGAGAGATACTGAGAGAGAGAAAGAGAGAGAGAGAGAGAAAGAGAGACAGGTTCAATGTTTTTAGCTTCTCCTTCTCGTCTTCTCCTCCTCCTTCTCCTCCTTTGCCTCCTTTTTTTTGACCGGGATGCGACTTATACTCCAGAGCGACTTATATATGTTTTTTTCTTCTCTATTATGCATTTTTTGGCTAGTGCGTCAGATAATCTGGAAAATGCAGTAATATCAATTTATTAAGACACAGAAAGCACAAAGTTCCTCCATGTGACAGAAATGTTCTGTTTTTTAAATGAAAATGTTGAAAAAGGCAGATTTTTATTCATGATTTTCCTTATTCTGACTAAATTTGCCTTGATTTAGTCTGTTTTGTTTTATTTTGACTAATACGAAGCAGAAGAAACTCGTTGGTCACTTTTCTCTCTCAACGTTTGAGTTTTCACCTGGAAATAACACACTTGTCCGATCCGCTCCTAAAGATGGTTTATTATTTCATTTAATCGACTTTTATCCATCGATTTCTCTGGGACGTTGTAACTTCCAAAGCCGTTTTCTGCAGATGTATTTTTCCCTCCTCAGAGACGTAAAGAAGGATCTACACACACTTTACAAACTGAACAGACTCGACAAGATGTTCACGAATCCAACTGAAGGATTTGTTGATATTTCATTTTAAACCTGAAAAATATAAAAAGAAATAAAAAGTAGGCAAAAATTAGAGAGAGAGAGAGGTAGATATATTATTCTTTTACACATTCAAACTAATAAGAATATTAGATCATTCTGAACACAAAAAAAATGTGCATACTTGGCTGATTGACGGGGGGGGGCCGCTGTATCACGGTAAAAAAAACGGGCGCGATGCGAGTGGAGAACTTTTGGTCATGAGCTAATATTACAATGATCATTTCATTTTTTAGTTCTTTGACACGTGCAGCGAACCCGAGCAATAAAAGTGCCTCCATCTTTGCCCCACGCCGTTATTGCTGCACACTCAAGAGATGTTTGAAGATATATTTTTTATATATTGCACATATTGTACACCCTCCTCCCTCAAGCCGGGTACTCTCATGCCCCAAATGGAAAAGACATTTTAAATCATGAAAAAAAGTCTTCAACTCTTGTCCATTTGCTTAAAGACTCCCTCTGTTTCCTCCTTCCTCCCTCTGTATCCTCCCTCTGTTTCCTCCCTCTGTTTCCCATACAGACACTTCCTCCAGATTCCACAACTTTCATCATGTCAGATCAATTAGTGACATTTTTGCTGCTCATAAACATTAAGCAGAAATAGCAAAAGTGCAGGAGAGTTTACTTTCACACCCACAACAGCACTTAACCCAGTTGACTCCTTTAATGACCTCTGCGTGGGTCATTCCGCCCTCAGCTCTTCTGATGGACCCCCACGCTCTAGAAGAGGACCTGTGCGCCGCCAACAGTTACAGCACATTTTCTGATCAGCTGTAAGGTCTCTACACTTTCCACACGTTTCCCATCATGCACTTGTAGTAACACAGCACCCCCTAGTGACAAGAGTTCAACGTACGATTTCAAGTTTGTTTTATTGATGCTTTAGAATTTATAAAACACGTTACAACATAATCATATAAAAAAAAAAAAAAATAGGTCAAAAAAGTATTATAAGTCAGACGTCTCATTCTGTTTTCTGTTTGCACTTCGATTGGTCTTGAGATTATAACAATGTGGACGTCATGTCCAATAATAAATCAATATTGCATTTGGTATCAGTAAAATATTTGCCCGATGAAGTAAGATGTTTCTCTTCATCTTCACAACTTCACAAACTCTAAAGAGTCCATCTTGTTTGGCTCCCGCTGATTTCAACGGGCCAATCACATGCTATCTCGGGCCTGCAGACGGGAATCAATCACAGAGCAGCATTGTGGTTTGGGCGTAAGTCAAAAAAACAGAGCCAAAACAAACATGGCAGCCCCGCCGGTTGGACATGGCCCATTTCAGGAGACGTACAGACTTTTTTCAAATGTACACATAATGCCACTTTGCGCATTTGTGGATGAGAAAAACAAAAATTTTCTGAACACTGGATTTTGATTTGTCTGCTTCTTCTGCCATGATGCTTTAACCAATCACCATGAAGGAGGCGCAGCAGTTTGTGTACAGGGAAAAGAGCAGGGGAGAAAGTACACAGCCCTGTGGAGCTCCTGTGCTGATAGTACCAGTGTTCGAGACGTTCTTCCCCAGCCGCACGCACTGCCTCCATCAGGAAGTCGGCGCTCCCCCTGCAGGTGGAGTTAGGCACGTTGAGCTGGGAGAGCTTGTCCTGGACGCTGGTCTCTTTCCTCCAGGTCCTCACACGTGCTCCTCCTGGACTCTGGTCTCCCTCCTCCAGGTCCTCACACGTGCTCCTCCTGGACTCTGGTCTCCTCCAGGTCCTCACACGTGCTCCTCCTGGACTCTGGTCTCCCTCCTTCAGGTCCTCACACGTGCTCCTCCTGGACTCCGGTCTCCCTCCTCCAGGTCCTCACACGTGCTCCTTCTGGACTCCGGTCTCCCTCCTCCAGGTCCTCACACGTGCTCCTCCTGGACTCTGGTCTCCCTCCTTCAGGTCCTCACACATGCTCCTCCTGGACTCTGGTCTCTGGGCTGGACTGTCTCTTGTGCAGTTGGACTGTTGGAATGTGGGGACAGATCTTCTTCCACATCTTGAGGCGTCGTGTGTGTTTTCATGTGTTCTTTAAGTGAACACAAGCGACCTATGACTCTCCCACAGACTGAACAACTGTAAGGCATCTCTCCAGTGTAAACTTGCTCTTGTTTCTCGATAGAATGTTTTTGGTTTCTCGTTTTCTCACGAGGTGAAAAACTCTCTTCTATGTGACTTTTCATGTGTCTTTTGAGATCCCACCTAAAGACAAATTGTTTGCCACAGATTGAACAGCACATTTCTGCGTGAGCTTTCACGTGTAGATTGAAATAATCAATTCGGGCAAATGTTTTCCTACAAACTGAACAACTGTAAGGCCTTTTCCCTGAGTGTATCATCATATGAGCACTGAGCTTATACTTTTGAGCAAATGCTTTTTCACAGACTGTGCAGCTGTAAGGTTTTTCTCCAGTGTGAGTCATCATATGAATCTTCAGGCCTGATCTGGTTCCAAATACTTTCTCACAGGTTGAACAACTGTGAGGTTTTTCCCCAGTGTGGACTCTCTTATGTCTCCTGAGGGCAGAGCGTTCTGTGAACATTTTCCCACATAGTGGACAGCTGTAAGGTTTCTCTCCGGTGTGGATGCGAATGTGCCTTCTGAGGGTGGTGCTGTCCGTAAACATTTTCTCACAATATGAGCAGCTGTAAGGTTTCTCTCCTGTGTGAGTTTTCATATGTGCCTTCCGCGTCCCCTTTTGAGCAAAAGTTTTCTCACAAACTGAACAACTGTAAGGTCTCTCACCTGTGTGAACTCTGGTGTGTCTTTTTAATTGCCGTCTAGACCTAAATCTCTTCTGACAAACAGAGCACACATATTTCTTGTCCACTGCTGCTGCTGCTGCTCCTTCTCCGGTCCCTGACACGCGTCCCTCTGTGACAGTGTCTTTTATCTGGACTTGGTTGTAGTGGTCTCCATCAGCCTTTGTCTCCATCTGTGCAGTTGAACTTATGGCAGGAGGTTCCCAGTCTTCATCACTGTCAGTGTCAGAAGAGTTGTCAGTTTGTTCCTCAGTCTCTGAGTGTAAATGTCCATGTGGGTGCTCAGGTTGTCTTTGTTGAAGCAGTGAGGACTGCTCTTCACTCTTCACACACACAGCAGTGAACACTGGGAGCTGCTCTTCCTCCTGTTTCAGCAAATGTTCCTCTGGTTCCTCTTTAATCTGTGCAGGCTCTGGGGTTTCCTGCTTCATACTGGGCTCAGGACTGAACCAGCCAATCTGAACACCTGCAGGGGAGAACAAACAAAACATTTAAAAAGACATTAGCCATGAGTCAGTCTCAGGCTCAATGGAGCAGCAGTGATGTGTTCAGGTTCTCTGCATAACTTTTTAAGAAGCAGCACTAAAAGTTTCTGCACCAAAAACTTATTTTTTAGTAGTAGTATTTTTCTGCGTCTTTATCCATCAACGGTGTGAAAAATTAGCACTCAAAAACAAACAAACAAAAAACAAACAATTTGAGGAGAACAATTGGATCCTCTTGGGAGCCAAACCTAAAGTTCCGGTCTTCTCCCCATCGGACCCCCTGGTCAGGCCTGGTGGATAAACAGTCCACGGGGAGTTGTCTCTCCATCTCGCCTCCTAGTGGCAGTAAAAGAGCACGCAGAGACCCTATTCTGCTCCACCCGACTTATTACTCAAAAACAGATTTAGTGCCTTGAATCTCGAGCCTTTCTCAGAGATGACCACACGGGCTGTGTCCCTCCACAATCTGTTGGTGCCTGGACTGCTCCGCCCAACATTAGGTGTGGGGAGGTGTGGAAATATTCTAATTCCTGACCTCAAATTAAAATTTTGTTCCCATCAAATAGTATTCGGATGCACAATTTAGCCAAAATGCTCCCTCAATGTAGCCATAACGCTCGCATGAGGTCGAAAATGTGGGTGTACTGACGTGCACTGGGGTTCGTCTCCCTCCAGATCCGTCCTATAGTCGTCATTCATTTACGGAATTTGTTATTTATTTCTCCTCCAGTTCCTCCAGAGTTTGTCTCGTCCAATGTAGGTTGAACATGAAGATTCCAATCACTGCCACAGGTTAGGGTTCCCTCAGAGTGGTTTGCAATCTGGTCTATAATGTTTGTAATAATCCAAGAATAGCGAGTTGGACGTCTGAACCGCAGCGGCCGAGGAGGACGTCTCTGACCTGAGGGGCACTGTCTCTACTTTACAACCAAAGAGCCAGAATTGACAAACCAGGTGTGTATTTTGTCAAACAAACCGAGAATGGAGATGCAATTTGTAGATTGTCGCACTCCAGAGGAAACTGAGGGCAAGAATGTGGTCAAGTTTATCAAGATATGCCGTGCACATCGGTCTCTGACTCCGAACCAGCGCCCAAGACCTATTATACTGACGTTCCACAACTTCACTGACAAACGGCGGGTCATGGCAGCATCCAGAAGTCCAATGTCCAGGTGAAAATGTTATATTAACTGTACCAGAGGACCTATTTTTATTTACTTTTTTTTAAACCAAGAAATGGCTTTCCTATGATCTCTTTTTGGATCATTCTGTGGGTTATTTTTTTCAGTTTGTTTGTTCTATTGTTGTAGTTCCTGTGTTTGACCAGAGAGCTCAGCTGTGTAACAAAAGCAGATTCACAAGAATGATTTAACATGTTTATACAATGGCATCTGAAAGGTTATTAATAACATCCAATTAAAAGGGTCAAAGATATTGACAAAGATGAGAAAAGAGAAAAATATATATTATATACCAACAAGAAACCCATTTAAATGACTAAATGACTTTGCCTAAATGCCTTTAAATGACATTAAAAAAAAATTCTGTCTCTAACAGACTTTATTATTCCTCATACAGAAACATCAGAGGGGCGTGGCCTTTGAACAGAGTTTTGAACACAAACATAAAGATGGCAGATTTGCACTGGTCAAAGGAACTATTAATGGAAGTGTGGGGGAGGGGCTACAGCAGATCCCTGGACAAACATCAGACATCTCAGTCCAGAAAAGTGCAGTGCAGGAACAGCAAAGATACTGAAGAAGAGAGGGGAGAGACCACCTGCAGAGGGTGGAAGAGACCACCTGCAGAGGGTGGGAAGAGACCACCTGCAGAGGGTGGGAAGAGACCACCTGCAAAGGGTGGGAAGAGACCACCTGCAGAGGGTGGAGAGACTACCCGCAGAGGGTGAAGCGACCACCCACAGAGCGTGAAGAGACCACCCGCAGAGGGTGGAGAGACCACCCGCAGAGGGTGGAAGAGACCACCTGCAGAGGGTGGAGAGACAACCTGTAGGGGGTGGAAGAGACCACCTGCAGAGGGTGGAGAGACTACCCGCAGAGGGTGAAGCGACCACCCGCAGAGCGTGAAGAGACCACCCGCAGAGGGTGGAGAGACCACCCGCAGAGGGTGGAAGAGACCACCTGCAGAGGGTGGAGAGACCGCCCGCAGAGGGTGGAGAGACAACCTGTAGGGGGTGGAAGAGACCACCTGCAGAGAGGGGAGAGACCACCTGCTGAGGGTGGGAGAGACAACCTGTAGGGGGTGGAAGAGACCACCTGCAGAGAGGGGAGAGACCACCTGCAGAGGGTGAAAGAGACCGCCTGCAGAAGGTGGGAGAGACCGCCTGCAGAGAGGGGCGAGACCACCTGCAGAGAGGGGCGAGACCACCTGCAGAGAGGGGCGAGACCACCTGCAAAGGGTGGAAGAGACCACCTGCAGAGGGTGAAAGAGACCACCTGCAGAGGGTGAAAGAGACCACCTGCAGAGGGTGGGAGAGACAACCTGCAGAGGGTGGGAGAGACAACCTGCAGAGAGGGGAGAGACCACCTGCAGAGGGTGAAAGAGACCACCTGCAGAGGGTGGGAGAGACAACCTGCAGAGGGTGGGAGAGACCACCTGCAGAGAGGGGAGAGACCACCTGCAGAGGGTGAAAGAGACCACCTGCAGAGGGTGGGAGAGACCACCTGCAGAGAGGGGAGAGACCACCTGCAGAGAGGGGAGAGACCACCTGCAGAGGGTGAAAGAGACCACCTGCAGAGGGTGGGAGAGACAACCTGCAGAGAGGGGAGAGACCACCTGCAAAGGGTGGAAGAGACCACCTGCAGAGGGTGGGAGAGACCACCTGCAGAGGGTGGGAGAGACCACCTGCAGAGGGTGGAAAAGGGAGAAAACAGCGTCACGTTGATCGCCCTTTAATCCTCTTCTACAGACATCGAACAAAACTACCATTTTGGAGACTGTTAAATAAAATAATCTTAAAAGTGGGTTTTGAATCATGAAGCTTCTAAACACAGCACTGGTCTCTGAGGATGTGAAGAAAGTCTGAAGCGTCTTTGTTTCTGTTCATTTAAAGCACAAGGAGAAAGTTCTCACAGCGACAGTAAAAGCTCGTGGCTCCGGATGGAACAAAACAACGACGTGTTTTCGTTGGAATTCTTTCTTCAGCAAATTTTAATAAACAAACGCACGTAAACAGCCTTAATGAGCCTTTAACGGGAGAAAGATGAAGCCTGAAGCCACAAGTACAACTCACACATGTAGCGAGACGCGTAAAACCACAGAGCGCGTGGGACTGACGCACGTACGTACCCGGCTCAGGTTTGAGCTCCGGATCCGCGCTCATTTTCACGGATCTCTGCTGACTTTGTGCCTTTGCGCCGCGCACCGGACCGAGTCCCGCAGCCCCGTGTCACGTGCCACGCGGAAGTGCTCCGTGTGCTTCCGCCGTGACAGAGTTCGTGCACATAGCGCCCCCTCGTGAACACCAAATCCTTGACAATTCTTCACGGAGAATTACGCCTAAATATCAGAGATTCTGTTTGTTCATTGAAATTGGAAAGTCTTTCTAGAAGTCAAATGTGGCGCCAGAAAGAAAGAAGTTCAGTTTGTTTGTACATTAATTTTGTATCCAGACCACCAGTATGACCAAGGAAATGTATCCAACCCTGACCCTCGGTATGGACATCATCATCTGGCAATTCAGATTCAGTCCTCTAAACTGAAACACCATGGATTGTTTCTGATTGTCTACGACATAATAACAGAACATATTGAGCCAAGAGTTACAAAAACAAAGTGAACAACAGGGGGGACCAAATACAGCCCTGCCCCACCCCTCTTCAAAGTCAGTGGGTCAATCAAGTGAGTGTTAATTTTTTATTTTTGAAGTTGGGCTGTCATAAAGAGCCCTAATATGAGATGTGGTCAGTCTGAGGAGGCGTGGTCAGCCTAAGGAGGCGTGGTCAGTCTGAGGAGGCACGGTCAGTCTGAGGAGGCATGGTCAGTCTGAGGAGGCGTGGTCAGTCTGAGTAGGCGAGCTTATAGTCTTAAAAATAACACTTTTGTGGAATATAAAAAACTGTAGATACTGGATTTATTCTTACGTTATAAGAATAATAATATAATAATAAGAACAGTAAGTCACATACGTCCTGCACATCGGTAGAACAAAGTAATACAATATTTTATTAATTTTGTTCATATTCCAGGTCAACACAGTATGCAATGATACAGGGGCCGATCCGGGCCCATGTGGTCGTCTGTGAACTTTTCAAGTTACAAAACCAATAAATCAGCTTCAGTTGTGTTTATTTAAGTGGATTATTAAGTCATTTGACGTCATTTAAATGAAAAACACATTAAATACAGTGTCATCTGGTCCCGACCTGCACTTTGACACTTGGTTCTCAGTCGTGACCCACAAACAAAATAAATGTCTGAGTTTGATTTGAGGACATTTGACATTTATAGAGCCACAAATGTGAATCTACATTTACCACTTTATTTACGTAACGTCATCGTCTGGGACCACAGGTTTAGAACCCCTGCTCTACAGTCACATTGTGGGCAGATCTTTCTCCACAGATTCCATTGGCTCACTTTGGGCTGAGGACACACCCCCAAACCACCTGGCCCCGCCCCCTCCCGGCCCCATGAGAGAGGGTTCCCCGAGGCAGATGAACTCTGGTTCCTGTCCGTGGGACCTCATATGAATATCCATATCAGATTTTTGAGAAAAAGGTTTCTTGCAGACTGAACACATGTATGGTTTCTCTCCTGTGTGAATTCGAATATGTCTGTTCAGAATAGACGTTCGGGCAAATGCTTTTTCACAAATGGAGCAACTGTAAGGTTTTTCTCCAGTGTGAGTTTTCATGTGCGCAGTGAGATTCCCCTTTTGAGCAAATGTTTTCATACATACTGAGCAACTGTAAGGCCTTTCTCCTGTGTGAACCCTTATGTGTATTTTCAAATGTAGTTTTGATGCAAATTTCTTCTTGCAAAAAAAGCACTCATATTTCTTGTACCCCGCTTCTGCTCCTCCTCCTGCTCCTCCTGCTTCTCCTTCTGCGCCTCCTGCTTCTGCTGTCTCCATCTGTGCAGTTGAACTGCTGGCTGGAGGTTCCCAGTCTTCATCATTGTCAGTTTGTTCCTCAGTCTGTGAGTGTAAATGTCCATGTGGGTCTAAGCTGATGTCTGCTCCTGCTCCTCCACAGTGCTCTCCCTGTGTCAACTCTCTGTGCTCAGTTTGTCTTTGTTGAAGCAGTGAGGACTGCTCTTCACTCTTCACACACACAGCAGTGAACTCTGGGAGCTGCTCTTCCTCCTGTTTCAGTAAATGTTCCTCAGGTTCCTCTTTAATATGTGAAGTCTCTGGGGTTTCCTGCTTCACTCTGGATTCAGGACTGAACGTGTCCGTCTGAACACCTGCAGGAGAGAAGGAGAAATATTTTGATAACAATCATTTTAGATGAATTTTGCTGCCATTTTGAGTTACATTTGTGAAAATTATAACTCACACAAGAAAATTTGTGTCAGGTCAGTCCAATAACGTCAATCAAATCAAAATGAAATAATCCAATTAATAAGTTTACTAATCTTACTTTATAATGCTTAACAAAAAGAAGGGTTTTCTCAACAATATAAAAAGTGCTGGTCTATCGCCTTCCGAGGGTGCATTTCATCACAACCACAGAGCCAACCAGAGGCAAGGTTGTAGAAGGTACCCGCCCCTTCCCTAAACAATGAGCCGGGCTAGCTGTCAATCACACAGCAACCTGAGGAGCAGATGACAGATGACAGATGGTGCCGGATCGGACAGGCATTTGTGGATCGAAAGACCAATCATTGCGGCGATACTGACGAAAATGTACAGCTATCCCTCGCTATATCGCGGTTCACTTTTTGCGGTCTCGCTGCTTCGTGGATTTTCATCATGCATTGTGTTCTGCATTCTGATTGGCTAAACAGTCTCTCCGCGTCTTCTCTACCTGTGTGTCAATAACGTTATGGATTAATATGCACACGTACGTAAAACCGCTTGCCAAATTGAAGTTTGCGAGGCCGGTGAGAGCGCGCGTGTGAGCTCCGGGAGAGGCCGGTGAGAGTACAGTACAAACGTTAATACAGTACTTTTATTTGTTAAACAAATGCTTGGGTCTGTAAAAAGGTTATGTTCCTTGCTTTCAATGTTTTATGGAGTATTTCATTGTATAATAACTGTAAAAAAAATAAAGGTTTTTACTTCGCGGATTTCGACTCCCGCAGGCTTCTTCTTGGAACGTAACCCCCGCGATAAACGAGGGATCAATGTATCTCGATGATTATGTCAATCAACAGAAATGTACGACGTGTCTTTAAACATTAGATAATGGTGTTAATGATCAGACAAATTTGAACTGTCCGTCAAACGAGTCCATCATGTAATATATTTATCACTTTTGCATTTTTTATCAGATCTTTTTGTAACTATAAACAACACTGTTTTTTGCATAGAATTTTGCACAACAGTCACAATATTCATTACATTTGATAAATTGCCCACTTCTTCTTGAGACTATTCGATTTGACATTTCATTTAGACGGTTCATTGTCCCATTCCGAGCCACATAAACCGCTGGCGTTCTCACAAAACTGTTCTACATTTTTGTTTGTTTGTTTGTTAAAGGCTCTGAAATCTTAGAAAAGGATTCGGTTGTAGTCGTCTGGACAGTGTTTCATCCAACTTTTGTCCATCTTCTGGTCGTGGCTAAAAGTCTCGCCGACCTTGAGAGAAAATCTAATTCCACATGGACTAAAAACTGGTTTCCGTTAAGGACGACTTCCACATTCGGCTAAACAGGTTATAAAACCACCAATAAATTATTACAGATCATTAGCGGTCCAAGAATGTGACCTTAAGGCGAGGGCGGGACCTGCGCTCAGTTCAGAAAGCGATTAGAGATTAAAAAATTAGGGCTGCAGCTATCGATTATTTTAGTAATTGATTAATCTATCGATTTTGTCTTCGATTGTTTTTTTAAATAAACATTATAGTTCATTGTAATAAACAAATAACAAATTGAGTTTCTGCCGAAAAAAACACAATTTATTCTTAATTTCACATAAGTTTGTCCCCAAAACAGCAACATTTCTCTTCAGTCCAAAGTGTTCTGTTTGTATATAAAGAATATATTTAAAGGGCTAATTAACTTGTCACCAGACTGTTTGTAACAGTTACAGTATGAATTAATTTGCGTTTCTGTCACATAACTTAAAATAAGACATTTGTTTGTAAAACATTGTGTGTGGGACAGTGATGCTGGTGTTTGGAGCGGTGGCTCTACATTTTGCATTTTGTCACTTTACGGCGTTGGCTCCGTGTCATCGTGGACTTTCTGTTTCACATCAGATTATTATAACACGGTCGTGCTCCTCCTGCTGTTTCCATAGATGTATCGGCTGTTTCAAGGCGCCGCAGAGGAGCGTGTGGCATGTTTGAAACGTACGAGTGTGACTGGGAAGCAGAGTGTGGAGCGCGGGGTCCGCGGTGGCGCGGTGAGGACGTGGAGGCTGGGGCGGGCGGCGCGCGGAACTAGTAGTGTTCTCGCGGCACCGCGCTCTTTTACACAAAAAACTCTTCCCGGTCGCACCTATAATAGATCCATGAGTCGCACTCGTGAGTTTAAAACACGCCGCTCTCTATTTTGTGCTTCAGCTGCTTCAGGAAGAAGCTCCGTGGGAAACAAAAGCGCCACAAGTCGTTCCGTGCGCTCCGCGCGCCACATATTCACATGTTTTTAATAAAATATGTAAATTAAACGAAGCATCGAATCAATGAAATAATAATCGAAGATTTTTTGTAATCGAATTATTCGATTAACTCGAATAATCGTTGCAGCCCTAGTGTCATCGCGGACTTTCTGTTTCACATCAGATTATTATAATGGTCGCGGTCCTCCTGCTGTTTCTATAGATGTATCGACTGTTTCAAGGTGTGACATATTTTAAACGTACAAGTGTGACTGGGAAGCAGAGTGTGGAGCAGGGGGTCCGCGGTGAAGGCTGGGGTGGGCAGCGCGCAGAACTAGTTGTGGTTAGAGCGGCAGCTCGCGGCACCGTGCTCTTTTACGCTACAAAACTCTTCCCGGTCGCACCTATAATACATCCATGGGTCGCACTCGTGAGTTTAAAACACACCGCTCTCTCTTTTGTGCTTCAGCTGCTTCAGGGAGAAGGTCCGTGGGGAACAAAAGCGCCACAAGTCGTTCCATGCGCTCCGCGCGTCACAGATTCACGCGTTTTTAATAAAATATGTAAATTAAACGAAGCATCGAATCATTAAAATAATAATCAAAGCTTTTTTGTAATCAAATTATTCGATTAACTTGAATAATCGTTGCAGCCCTACCTGAGGGACAAGCTGGAGACGGCTAGTGTGGAGTACGACCTGGCAGAGTGGATTCTGGACTACTTCACAGACCGACCCCAGTTTGTGAGAGCCCGGGACTGTGTGTCTGACACTCGAACCTGCAGTGTGGGGGACCTGCAGTGCGGGGGGACCTGCAGTGCGGGGGGACCTGCAGTGCGGGGGGACCTGCAGTGTGGGGGACCTGCAGTGTGGGGGCGCCCCAGGGCACTGTCCTCGCGCCCTTTCTCTTAACCCTCTACACTGCAGACTTCAGACACGACACGGACAGCTGTGTCCTGCAGAAGTTCTCTGATGACTCTGCCATCGTCGGACTCATCATGGACGACGATGATGCGGAGTACAGAGGACTGGCGCAGGACTTTGTGGACTGGTGTCAGCGGAACCACCTCCTCATCAACGCGGGGAAGACCAAGGAGATGGTGGTGGACTTCCACAGAGGCCACTCTGCTGCCCCCTCACCAGTGAACATCCAGGGAAGGGACATTGAGAGAGTGGACTCATACAATCCAATCCACTTTATTTATCTAGCACGATTTATACAACCAGAGGGTTCCAAAGTGCTTCACAGGAAGGTAAAAGACAGGCAAAAATAGGATAAAAGTAATAAAATAAGATATAAAAACAAAATCAAATATGAAAATTAAATCAAACAAACACACTAAAATCAATGGAATAAAAATAAACAAAATAAAATAGATAAAAAGGTGCTGCCCCCCCAACACATATAAAACATACAATCAACACACTACATGGAGTTAAAAGCCAGAGAAAACAGATGGGTTTTAAGAAGCGATTTAAAAAGAGGCAGTGAGGAGGCTTTTCACCTCTGACCTTTAGTCTAGCCCGTGGAACTGCCAGGAATAGCTGGTCAGCTGACCTGAGGGAACGGCTGGGAGTGTAGGGGTGTAGCAGCTCGGAGAGGTAAGGAGGGGCAAGACCATTTAAGGCTTTAAAAGTAAATAAAAGAGTTTTAAAATGAATCCTAAAATGAACGGGCAGCCAGTGGAGTGAAGCTAAAATAGGCGAAATGTGCTCATATTTTCTTGTTCCAGTTAAAAGACGGGCAGCAGCATTTTGGACCAGTTGGAGACGAGCAATTGAGGACCCACTAACCCCCATGTAGAGAGCATTGCAGTAATCCAGCCGAGTGGTGACAAAGGCGTGGATTACGGTTTCAAAATGTTGTCTCTGAAGGACTGGTTTTATTTTTGCCAGCTGCCTCAACTGGAAGAAGCTTGACTTCACCACAGCTTTTATCTGGCTGTCCAGTTTAAGGTCTGGGTCCACTTTCACCCCCAGATTGCTCATGATGGTTTTTTGATACTGGACTAGAGGACCCAGGTCAACCATGGGGGTAACAGAAGTCCCACCAAAGACCATGACTTCAGTCTTTTTTTCATTAAAATTTAAAAAGTTCAGAGACATCCAGGCTTTAATGTCTTTTAGGCACTCTAGCAGTGGCATAACACTATAGGAGTCAGATTTGTTAAGGGGGACAAAGATCTTACTGTCATCTGCATAGCAATGAAAAGAGATGCCATGTTTCCTGAGGATTGAGCCAAGTGGGAGTAGATAGAGAGAAAATAAAAGAGGGCCAAGCACAGAGCCCTGCGGGACCCCATAAGAGAGGGGAGGCCGTGGAGGACACAGTCAGCCAGGCTGACACAGAATGTTCGATGTGACAGGTAGGACCTGAACCATTCTAATGCAGTGCCACTGATGCCCACCCACTGCTCCAAGTGAGCAATCAGGATTTCATGGTCCACTGTATCAAATGCTGCAGTCAAATCTAAAAGTACAAGGACAACACCAGAGTCAGTACCTAAAAAGATGTCATTAAAACTCTTAAAAGCGCAGATTCGGTGCTGTGCAAGGTTTTAAAACCAGATTGGAAAATCTCAAGAATATTTTGTTCATTTAAAAGATCCATGAGCTGGGAATAGACAATTTTTTCCAAGATTTTAGAAAGGAAGGGCAGTTTAGAAATAGGCCTGAAATTTGCCAAAACAGTAGGATCCAGCCCGTTTTTTTTTTTTTAACAAGGGTTGCACAACGGCATGTTTAAAATTAACAGGGTGTTCATCTGAACCACAAACTGGACTGGACTCATAACACAGACGCACTGTACAGGAAAAGCCAGAGTCGGCGCTACTCTTTTGGAGTGACAGGGCTACTCCTGAAGACCTTCTACGACTCTATGGTGGCATCAGCTCCTGTAGGTGTGGTCTGCTGGAGCAGCAGCATCACAGAGAAGGAGAGGAAGAAGCTGGACAAAGCTCTGGACACGGTGGAGGAGGTGGGGGACAGAAGGGTCCTGGCTAAACTCACATCTATGCTGGACCATGAGTGTCGCCTCCTGCAGGACACTCTGTCCGCTCTGGAGAGCAGCTTCAGTGACTGACTGATCCACCATCAATGTGTGAAGGAAACGTTTCACAGATCTTTCCTTCTGCTCCTGTCAGACTCTACAACAAACACTGCTAGCCCTGAACACGTGCAATACTGACTTAACCATGTGAAATACCGACCTAA